>NC_091982.1:78572473-78885531 GCF_044704955.1 Pristiophorus japonicus | reverse complement strand
ATTTGAAGTATGTTTGTTGAACAGTGTAATCCTTAAGTCAGTTAAGTTCACTTGATTCTGTAAGAAATCATTCAGTTTTTGGTGAAAATAGCTTTGGGTTATTGTGCATAATATCAATGCTTTAGTATTAAGTGCGTGACTCACACTCTTCAAAAATTACAGCATGCAGCGCCAAACAGCAGCATTTAAGAACATGACCTCCTAAACTGCTTTGAAGTAGTCTTTGAAGCCCTGCCCTGCAGCCCACTATGGATAACAAACACCACAAACTTGTGCTTCAAACAAATTGATAGCTTTCATTGTGTTCCTGCAGTTCCTCTACAATCACATTGGAGTCAACTTTGTGAGAAACACTCAGTGTGTGGATAAAGTTTGGTAGTCTTACTGGCTTTTTCACATTCAGAGAATGTAAACCATTTGCTCACATTGCAACCTTGATCACTGTTAATCAAACTCCTTACTAATAAAAAAAGTCAACCTTTATTTCACAATCATTTCCAATTATTAAAAATTAAACAAAAATTGGATTCTTTGCAATTTTCAAAGACCTTTTCAAGTGAATTTATAATTTGAGCCCCGATTTTAACCTAACCTGCCCGTTGAAGTCAATGGAGCATAAAATTGGGCAGGGTGTAAAATTGGGCAGGACTCCAAGGTTAAAATCGGGGCGATTATTTATGTGTTAGCCTTGACTCAGTAATAGCAATATTGCCTGAGTCAGAAGGTTGTGCTTTCAAGCTCCAGATAAGAGGCTTGAGCATGTAATCCAGGTTGATCCTTCATGCAGTAGTGAGGGAGTGCTGCACTGTCAGAGATACCACCTACTGAGTGAGGTGTTAAACAGAAGCTCTATCTGCCCTCTAAGGTGAATGTGAAGAAGAGCAGTGGCATTCTCCCAGTATCCTGGCTAATATTTATCCTTCAACATGCATATCTAAAACAGATTATCTGGTCATTTGTCTCATTGCTATTTGTGAGACCTAACTGTGCACAATTTGGTTGTTGCATTTTCCTATATTACAACCGTGACTACACTTCCATTGGCTGTGTAGTGCTCTGGGATGTTGTGAAGGGCAGCATATAAATGCAAGTTCTTTCTTTTCTGTTTTAAATAAGTTTTGGTATTGATGACTATCTGTATATTATTGAATGCTCTCACAAGGTAAGTGATTTTTGTGCTTGTTCTACTGTCCTTCACTTTTCGTCTAGTTCTATATCTGCTTGATCTCCTGCTGCAGCACTTAGAATCATACAACTTTGCAATATAGAAAGCGACCATTCAGTCCATCGCATCTGTGCTGGCTCTCTGAGAGTGATATCTACATTGTACATTCACCTGTCCTTTCCCTATACTTTTAAAAATATATTTTTCAAGTATTTATTCACTTCCTTTTGAAAGCTGTTAAGGATAATGGTTCTGGTAGGATATTCCATGTTATGACAACCATCTGCATTAAAAAAAAATCGCCTTTTCTCTCCCATTCTTTTGATAATGATCTTACATTTATACTGTCTAGTTAGCGACTCACTGACCAGTGGAAATAGTTTTTCCCAATTTGCCCTCCAAGTCACACATCAACCTGACTTGGAAGTATATCGCTGTTCCTTCATCATCACTGGGTCAAAATCCTGGAACTCCCTCCATAATAAAACTGTGGGAGTACCTTCACCACAGGGACTGCAGCAGTTCAAGAAGGCGGCTCACCAACACCTTCTCAATGGCAACTAGATATGGGAAATAAATGCTGGTCTTACCAGTGAGGCCCATATCCCATGAACGAACAAAAAAAAACCTTAACAAAACCTCTCATAATTTTGAACACCGCTACTAGAATGCCTCTTAACCTATTCTATTGTACAGCAGCATCTGAGAATCAAGCAGCTGATGACACCTTGCCCTTTAAGTTGCTACAGACTTAAATTCTACAGCATTCCTCCCTTTCCAATGGATGATATCCCAATCTGAGCCATTTCTAATACCTGCAGTTTATCCCAAATATTATAATGAGATTGACCACAGAAATTATAACAGTCGGTGCTCATGACGTTAAGAGGGTATGATTTGCACACCACTGATATGTCTGATCAAGATAAAACACCATCAAAAAATCTGAGCTAGAATGGCTGAATGGAGGACATCAGCTCAGAGGATTGTCTATTTTATGAAAGGACCATTGAAATTCTCCTGGAAGAAGTGAGGCACAAAAAGAGTCATTTTGATTGTGTGTGTCACAGGCCCATAAGACGAGCAGTACAGGCAGCTTGGGAGGAGGCATAGACTATGGAGCAGATTTTGTGGCGGGTATATTGGCGCATTCTGAGAGTACGCTGTCATACCACCTTTGAAATATACCGCCAATTTGGGATTTCCGCATGCATTAAATCTTGAACTTGCGATCTGTCAGTGTGCACCTTGACAGATGACCTGCACCGATGGGAAAATACTCATTGCTGGCACACAGTTGGGTTAATTGCCCACCAACTGTCCAGAAATTACGTCCGAAATTTTTATGGTTCGTGAAAGCAGGCGCAGGAGCCTGCTTTGCTGTGAAAGGAACGCTTTTGTAAAAAGAAAGAAAGACTTGCATTTATATATCATCATCATCATAAGCAGTCCCTCGGGGTCGAGGATGACTTGCTTCCACACTAAAAATGAGTACTCAGGTGACTGATGAACTCATTTTAAAGGGTGGAAGATACCTGTGCGTGAATTCTTTTAACGTGGGGTGGCTGTTGCACACGAGCCACCACACGGGCTTGACAGAGCAAGGTCTTGGTCCAGTGGCAAGGGGATCCAAGACGACTAAAGACCAGGCTCCGCTGCATGTGCTAATACATACACACAAACTCAAACGTACTCCTACTGTCCTCCTTTCTTCCTCCTTCCCACAGGATCTCTACATGGAATTCATACTACACAATGTGAGCCTCACGACCTCACCACCTCGCTTTTGGCCGATGCTGCGCCTTCCCTTGGTCTTGTCCATGCTGCTCCGCTTCGGGGCTCCGACCTCTCCGCTCCTCCGTGCCTTGGCCGTCCTCTCCTCTCCACTTCCGACTTCTGGACCTCACCGGTCCCGACCTCCGCTCCTCGCCGGTCCCGACCTCCGCTCCTCGCCGGTCCCGACCTCCGCTCCTCGTCGCTTCCGACCTCCACTCCTCGTCATTTCCGACCTCCGCTCCTCGTCACTTCCGACCTCCGCTCCTCGTCACTTCCGACCTCCGCTCCTCGCCGGTCCCGACCTCCGCTCCTCGCCGGTCCCGACCTCCGCTCCTCGTCGCTTCCGACCTCCGCTCTTCACCTGTCCCAACCTCCGCTCCTCGTCACTTCCGACCTCCGCTCTTCACCTGTCCCAACCTCTGCTCCTCGTCGCTTCCGACCTCCGCTCCTCGTCGCTTCCGACCTCCGCTCCTTGCCGGTCCCGACCTCCGCTCCTCGTCACTTCCGACCTCCGCTCCTCGTCACTTCCGACCTCCGCTCCTCGCCGGTCCCAACCTCCGCTCCTCGTCACTTCCGACCTCCGCTCCTCGTCACTTCCGACCTCCGCTCCTCGCCGGTCCCAACCTCCGCTCCTCGTCACTTCCGACCTCCGCTCCTCGCCGATCCCGACCTCCTCTCCTCGTCGCTTCCGACCTCCGCTCTTCGTCACTTCTGACCTCCGCTCCTCGTCACTTCCGACCTCCGCTCCTCGCCGATCCCGACCTCCGCTCTTCACCCGTGAGGTTATCCACTTTGGTGGTAAAAACAGAGAGACAGATGATTATCTGAATGGTGACAGATTAGGAAAAGGGAAGGTGCAACGAGACCTGGGTGTCATGGTACATCAGTCATTGAAGGTTGGCATGCAGGTACAGCAGGCGGTTAAGAAAGCAAATGGCATGTTGGCCTTCATAGCAAGGGGATTTGAGTACAGGGACAGGGAGGTGTTACTACAGTTGTACAGGGCCTTGGTGAGGCCACACCTGGAGTATTGTGTACAGTTTTGGTCTCCTAACTTGAGGAAGGACATTCTTGCTATTGAGGGAGTGCAGCGAAGATTCACCAGACTGATTCCCGGGATGGCGGGACTGACCTATCAAAAAAGACTGGATCAACTGGGCTTGTATTCACTGGAGTTCAGAAGAATGAGAGGGGACCTCATAGAAACGGTTAAAATTCTGACGGGTTTAGACAGGTTAGATGCAGGAAGAATGTTCCCAATGTTGGGGAAGTCCAGATCCAGGGGTCACAGTCTGAGGATAAGGGGTAAGCCATTTAGGACCGAGATGAGGAGAAACTTCTTCACCCAGAGAGTGGTGAACCTGTGGAATTCTCTACCACAGAAAGTAGTTGAGGCCAATTCACTAAATATATTCAAAAGGGAGTTAGATGAAGTCCTTACTACTCGGGGGATCAAGGGGTATGGCGAGAAAGCAGGAAGGGGGTACTGAAGTTTCATGTTCAGCCATGAACTCATTGAATGGCGGTGCAGGCTAGAAGGGCTGAATGGCCTACTCCTGCACCTATTTTCTATGTTTCTATGTTTCTATGTTTCTATGCTTCCGACCTCTGTTCCTCTTCGCTTCCAACCTCCGTTCATCGTCGCTTCCGACCTCCGTTGCACACCGCTTCCAACCGCTTCCGACCTCTGCTTCTGTTCCTGGTTCCCAACCCATCCACTAGGCTCCACCACGCACCTAGAGATGCCACCAATCATCTACCTGAATTCTGATGACATCTAATTTTGTCGCCCATTTTGGTTTTGTCGCCCTCTCAAGACCGTTGCTGATTCTGCTGCTGCGGTGGCTAGCTTTCTTTTGGTTTGCCCACAGCTCCAGCCTTGCACTCCAAACTGCTCCTCAAACCAGCACTGACATTTATACAGCACCTTTCACGAACACCGGACATCTCAAAGTGCTTTACAGCCAATTAAGTACTTTTGGAATGTAGTCACTGTTGTACTTTGGCAAACGCAACAGCCAACTTGCGCACAGCATACTCCCACAAACAGCAATGTGATAATGACCAGATAATCTGTTTTTGTTTTTGTTATATATGTAAACTTGTATATTCTCTGTACAGCCACCAGAGGGCTCATCCCCTGGAGTCCCAAAGGATCCCACAATCCCTTGGGAGCACAGCTACTTAAGGAGGCCTCACAGGTTGGAGAACTCTCTGGAGACCTGCAATAAGAAACTAAAGGTCACACTTTACTTTGAGCTCACAGTATCCAGTCAGACTCTTTCTTCATACACAACAACTGGCGACGAGATATAGATAACGAACCCAATGATGCAGAGAACAGTGGGCATCCTGGAGAAATTCTTGGAGGGAGATGATTGAGAAACCCTTGTGGAGCGACTCGACCAATACTTCGAAGCCAACGAGCTGGAAGGAAAAGTAAATGCTGCCAAATGAAGGACGATTCTCCTCACCATCTGCAGGGCACCAAAGTATGGCTTCATGAAAAATATGCTCGCTCCAGCAAAACCCACAGAGAGACTGTATAATGATTTGTGCACACTGGTTCAGGAGCGTTTGAACTCGAAGGAAAGTGTTCTGATGGTGAGGTACCGGTTCTACACCTGCAAAAGGTCTGAAGGCCAGGAAACGGGCGAGTTATGTCGGCGAGCTAAGATGCCTTGCAGGACATTGCGAATTTGAAGGACATTTGGAACACATGCTCAGAGACATTTTCGTACTTGGCATTGGCCATGAAATAATACTTCGCAAACTTTTAACTGTAAAGACCCCAACCTTGACTAAGGCCATAACGATAGCCCAGGCGTTCATTGCCACCAGTGACAATACTAAGCAAATCTCTCAGCATACAAGTGCTGCTACAAGTGCTGTGAACAACTTGATGTTGTTTTCAAATCACAACGCACAGGGCAGGCCCCACATACCTGCAGCTGCACGTCCGCAGATGTCTCAGAGTCCACCATCAAGGGTGATGAATGCAAGGCCATTAACACCTTGTTGGCGCTACGGGGGTGATCATCGTTTCCATTCATGCCGCTTCAAAGTGTATGTCTGCAAGGGCTGTGGAACAATGGGACACCTCCAATGTATGTGCAGGCGAGCTGAAAACCCTGTTAATCCTGCAAACCATCATGTTGCAGAGGAGGACAGATCCAAGACGGATCACGATAAACCAGAGCCTCAGACCGAGGAGGCAGAGGTATATGGGGTGCACACATTTACCACAAAGTGGCCCGCAATAATGCTGAATGTTGAACTAAATGGACTCCTGGTTGTAGTGTATGTAGGCACCTTTAGTAATGACTCCACGAGGCAGGGTATGATACTTAAACTGCGTAGACCTGCAGTCCTTTATTTGCAGCTCCTGAGTGAGGACAACAAGCTGTGAGTTCCTTTTTATACCTTAGGTCTCCAGCAGCAGCAACCTCTGGTGTACAGTAAGGTATGTACGGTATAAGGGTACATTCAGTGTGGCATAACAGTGTTACAGACATCACACAGTAAACAGACATGCATACACAACATCGGTGTCAATGGAGCTAGACACAGGCGCGAGCCAGTCCACCATGAGCAAAAAGACTTTAGAAAAATTGTGGTACAGCAAGGCCTCAAGACCAGTCCTGACTCCAATTCGCACAAAACTAAGAACTTACACAAAGGAACCGATTCCCGTAATCGGCAGTGCTACTGTAAAGGTCTTCTCCGATAGAGCGGTGCACAAGCTACTAATCTGGGTGGTACTGGGCGGTGATCCCACGCTGCTCGGCAGGAGCTGGCTGGGAAAGATACACTGGAGCTGGGACAACATCTGAGCGCTATTGTCCGCTGATGACACTTTGTGTGCCCAAATCTTAAATAAGTTCCCTTCACTGTTCGAACCAGGCATCGGGAAATTCCAAGGAGCAAAAGTGCAGATCCACCTAATTCCGGGGGCGTGACCCATTCATCACAAGGAGCGAGCAGTACCATACATGATGAGAGAAAGAGTAGAGATCGAGCTAGACCGGCTGCAAAGAGAGGGCATCATTTCACAGATCGAATTCAATAAGTGGGCCAGCCCGATCGTCCCAGTCCTCAATGGTTACGGCACCGTCAGAATCTGTGTCGATTACAAAGTAACTATTAATCGTTTCTCCCTGCAGGACCAATGCCCACTACCAAAGGCCAACGACCTCTTTGCAACGCTGGCGGGAGGAAAGACGTTCACGAAGCTGTACTTGACTTCAGCCTACATGATGTAGGAGCTGGAGGAATCATCAAAGGGCCACACCTGCATCAATGCATACAAAGGTCTTTTCATTTATAACAGATGCCCTTTTAGAATTCGATCAGCAGTGGCGATATTCCAGAGAAACATGGAAAGCTTACTGAAGTCAGTCCCGTACACGGTGGTCTTCCAGGACGACATCTTGGTTACAGGTCGGGACACAGCTGAATATCTGCAGAACCTGGAAGAGGTTTTTAGTTGACTCAACCGTGTGGGACTCAGGTTAAAACGCTCAAAGTGCATTTTCCTGGCGCCTGAAGTGGAGCTCCTGGGGAGGAGGATCGCGGTAGACGGCATCAGGCCCACCGATTCGAAGACGGAGGCAATCGAGAATGCACCAAGGCCACAGAACATGACGGAGCTGCGGCCGTTTCTAGGACTCCTGAACTAATTTGGTAACTTCTTGCCTGGTCTTAGTACACTGTTAGAACCTACTGCACGCCTTACTGCGTAAAGGGGACGAATGGTTATGGGGCAAAAGCCAAGAAAATGTCTTTGTAAAAGCTGGAAAATTGTTATGCTCAAACAAATTGCTTGTGTTGTATGATCCATGTAAGCATTTGGTACTAGCATGTGATGTGTCGTCATATGGTGTCGGGTGTGTATTGCAACAAGCTAATGAATCTGAGAATTTGCAACTGGTTACTTACGCATCCAGGAGTCTGTTCAAGGCTGAGAGAGCCTACAGCATGATTGAAAAAGAAGTGTTAGCGTGTGTCTATGGGGTAAAAGAAATGCATCAATATCTGTTTGGGCTCAAATTTGAATTGGAAACTGACCATAAGCCAGAGATATCCCTGTTTTGCGAGAGTAAGGGGATAAATACTAATGCATCGGCCCACATCCAGAGATGGGCGCTCACGTTGTCCGCATACAACTACGCCATCCGCCACAGACCAGGCACAGAAAACTGTGCCGATGCTCTCAGTAGGCTGCCATTGCCCACCACGGGGGTGGAAATGGCGCAGCCCGCAGATTTAGTCATGGTTATGGAAGCATTCGAGAGTGAGCAATCACCCGTCACAGCTCGACAGATTAAAACCTGGACGAGCCAGGACCCCTTATTATCCCTAGTTAAAAACTGTGTGCTTCATGGGAGCTAGTCCAGTGTCCCAGTGGAAATGCAGGAAAATATAAAGCTGTTTCAACAGCGCAAATGTGAAATGTCTATACAGGAAGACTGCCTTCTGTGGGGTAATCAGGTAGTGGTTCCCAAAAGGGCAAAGACACCTTCATCAATGACCTCCACATTACTCACCCAGGCATCGTAATGATGAAAGCGATAGCCAGATCCCATGTGTGGTGGCCCGGTATCGATGCGGACTTAGAGTCCTGTGTTCAAAGATGTAACACATGCTCGCAGCTAAGCAATACACCCAGGGAGGCGCCACTAAGTTTATGGTCTTGGCCCTCCAAACCGTGGTCTAGGGTCCATGTCGACTATGCAGGCCCATTCTTGGCTAAAATGTTCCTTGCAGTTGTAGATGCGTACTCCAAATGGATTGAATGTGAGATAATGTTGGCAAGCACGTCCGCTGTAACCACTGAAAGCCTGCGGGCCACGTTTGCCACACACAGCCTGCCCGATGTCCTGGTGAGTGACAACGGACCATGTTTTACCAGTGCTGAGTTCAAAGAATTCATGACCCGTAACAGGATCAAACATGTTACATCTACCCCGTTTAAACCAGTGTCCAATGGTCAGGCAGAGAGAGCATTGCAAACCATCAAGCAGAGCTTGAAGAGGGTAACAGAAGGCTCACTGCATACTCGCCTATCCCGAGTCCTGCTTAGCTACCGCACGAGACCCCATTCGCTCACTGGGATCCCACCTGCTGAACTGCTCATGAAAAGAGTACATAAGATAAGGCTCTCATTAGTTCACCCCGATCTACAGGTAGAGGGCAGGCAGCTTCAACAAAGTCAATATCATGATAGTGCCAATGTGTCACACGAGATTGAAATCAATGATCCTGTATTTGTATTGAATTATGGACAAGGTCCCAAGTGGCTTCCCGGCACTGTTGTGGCCAAAGAGGGGAGCAGGGTGTTTCGGGTCAAACTTTCAAATGGACTCATTCACCGGAAACACTTGGACCAAATCAAACTCAGATTCACGGACTATCCTGAGCAACCTACTTTGGACCCTATCTTCTTTGACCCCCCAACATACACACCAGTGGCAACCGACACCGCGGTTGGCCACGAAGCAGAACCCATCATCCACAGACAGCCCAGCAAGGCCAGCTGCACAGCAGCCCAGGGAGGGCCCAACAGATGATTCACCAGCATTTGCCCCGAGACGATCAACCAGGGCAAGAAGGGCCCCAGATCGACTCACCTTGTAAATAGTTACACTGTTGACTTTGAGGGGGAGTGTTGTTATATATGTAAACTTGTATGTACTCTGTACAGCCACCAGAGGGCTCATCCCCTGGAGTCCCAAGGGATCCCAGAATCCCTTGGGAGCACAGGTACTTAAGGAGGCCTCACAGGTTGGAGAAACACTCTGGAGACCTGCAATAAAAGACTAAGGTCACACTTTACTTTGAGCTCACAGTATCCAGTCGAACTCTTTCTTCATACACAACAGTTTTGTTGATTGAGGGATAAATATTGGCTAGGCCACCGGGGATAACTCCCCTGCTCTTCTTCAAAATAGTGCCATGGGATCGCTTATGTCCACCTGAGAGGGAAGACATCTCATCCAAAAGACAGCACCTCCAACAGTACAGCACTCCCTCATCACTGCATTGGAGAGTCGGCCCAGATTTAAGTGTTTATATTCCTGGAGTGAGATTTAAACCTACAACTTTCCGATATTGAAGCAAGTGTGCTACTCACTGAGCCACAGCTGATACTCATAGTGTGTTTCAATGCTTTGCAAGAGTGTGTGTGACCCAGATGTCCAATATATGCAAACTGTCTAGAACCTTGAAGTGGGGATTCTTCCAATACATGCTGATTGATGCACATTGCATCCTCAAAGTCTGAAGGCTTTAATTACAGTGGGTACATTGTGTCTGGATGTGTTAGATGTCTGTACAAGAAACTATTAAGCCTAGCTTTGACTCTTTGGGGAAAATAATAGAAAACCTCACAGAGAATCAGCAGGATGACTACTAGCCTCTTACAAGCAACCAGGAGAAAAATAGATCAGTCCTACCACACAGGACTGTTGCTTTAAATTGTTGGGAATGTCTGGCAGCCATCAACTGAAGTGAAGAACCAACTTGCCTGTAAGCTGCAGAGTAAAATCAGCAATGCAAAAAACCGAGGGACGGTTATCATTAGCCACAGGGCATTTCATCAGTGCTCATTGGTGTCATATATATACATTCTGTTTGTAGCCACCAGATGGCGTCATTGTTGGAGGCCACTGAGCAGCAAGCACATGGTGCTGCTCAGGTATAAAAAGCCAGCCATTTTGAGAGTCAGGCACTTTGGGCCTAAATAAAACAGAGCCAAGGTTGTACCTTGCTTAGTTAAACAGTACTCAGTTTGAACCTTTATTGCATACACAAAATTTGGCAATGAGAATACAAGAATCTTTGTTTGCAAAATAAGCACGATTGGATTTTTAGAGCGATTCGTGGAGGGAGAAGATTGGGCAGACTTTGTGAGCCGTTTGAACCAGTACTTCATGGCCAACAAAATGAAGAGGGTCGACGATGCAGATCGGAGCCGAGCCGTGTTCCTCACTGTGTGCGGTTCAAAGATCTACAGTCTGATAAAGAACCTACTCATGCCTAGTGATCCAACAGAGAAAACGTACAAGGAGTTGTGTACATTGGTACGGGAGCACCTCAAGCCAGATGACAGCATCATCATCTCGAGATACAGGTTTTAAACACACGTTCGATCGGAGGGCCAGTGCGCGGCGGAATTCGTTGCCGACCTGAGACATCTAGTGGGACGGTGCACGTTCAGGACGGTGTTGGCAGATATGCTGCAGGACTTCTTTGTTATCGGTATCAACCACGAGGTGATCCTGCAAAAACTTCTGGTGGTGGAGAAGTTGGATTTAAAAAGGGCCATCCAGATCGCTCAATCATGTATGACAACGGACAGAAGTCTAAAGCAAATAGCGGTGAAGAACCGAACCTCGGCAAGTACTGTAAATGTGGCAGAGCGGCACATGGCAGGGCCTATGCGGCTGCATTCGCGTATCCGACTTCTCCGTGTTGGTGTTGTGGGGGAAATCATCGACACCAGCAATGCCGATTTAAGCAATATAGTTGCAAAGGCTGTCTGAGAGTGGGGCATCTCTAGCGCAAGTGTCCGCAGATGAGCAAATGAACTGCGACACACCACGTGAAGGATGGGAGTCAGACTAGCGCGGATCCGGATACACAATCCGAGATGCCAGAGGAGGAAGTGTATGGACTGTACTCCTTCATAACCAAGAGAAAACCAATTTTGATTAACGTGAAGTTTAACAGGATACCGTTATCGATGGGACTGGACACGGAGGTGAGTCAATCGATCATGAATGATGGGGCATTTAATAAGCTGTGGGATACTAAGACTGTGAGGCCCAGGCTGAGCCCTGTTAACGCCAAGCTGCGCACGTACACCAAAGAACTGATAAAGGTGATTGGCAGTGCACAAATTATCGTGTCGTATATCGGTGCAGTTCACAAGTTATCGCTGTGGATTGTTCCAGGCAATGGCACAACACTGCTCGGCAGGAGCTGGTTGGAGAAAATCAGATGCGACTGGAACAACATAAAGGCGTTGTCGTCGGAGGAAGATACATGTGCCCAAGTATTGAGCAAGTTCCCCTCGCTGTTCGAACCGGGTATCAACAACTTCACGGGAGCCAAGGTGCAGATCCACGTGGACTCAGATGCAAGACCCGTCCATCATAAAGCTCGGGCAGTGCTGTATATGATGAGGGAAAAGGTCAAAATTGAACTGGACAGACTCCAGCGTGAAGGGATCATATCACCGGTCGAATTTAATAAATGGGCCAGCTCCATTGTTCCTGTGCTGAAAAGTGATGGCACAGTCAGAATCTGTGGAGACTACAAGGCTATGATCAACAGGGTTTCGAAACAAGATCAGTACCCGTTACCGAAGGCCGATTACCTGCACTAACACGCACAAAGGACTGTTTATTTACCACAGGTGCCCATTTGGAATTCGCTCGGCTGCAGCAATATTCCAGAGGAATATGGAAAGTCTACTGATGTCCGTTTCCAGAACCGTCGTGTTCCAAGATGACATCCTGATCACCAGTCGTGACTCCAAGGAACATCTGAACAACCTGGAAGAGGTTCTACTGTGTTTGGATAGAGTGAGACTCAGACTGAAACGCTCAAAGTGCATCTTCATGACACCGGAGGTCGAATTCCTCAGGAGGCCTACTAACGTGAAAACCAAGGCCATCAAGAATGCACCCAAGCCGCAGAATGTGACGGAGCTGGGTTCGTTCCTGGGTCTACTCAACTACTTTGGTAACTTCCTACCTAAATTGAGCACCTTACTTGAACCACTGCACATGCTATTGAGAAAAGGCGACAACTGGGTGTGGGGCGCATCGCAAGACAGAGCTTTCGAGAAAGCCACCAATCTGCTTTGCTCGAACAAGCTGCTGGTACATTATGACTCATGTAAACTGTTAAACTCATAACAAAGGAGGAAACTGAGTACCATAAGCATGAGTAAGTGTGACCTTAGCTCCTTTAATTAGACTCCAGAGTGCAGGTACCTCGTAGGTGGCCTGCTTATATACAATGCTCCCAAGGGATGCTGGGATCTCTTGGGACTCCAACAGGTAGGCCCTCTGGTGGTGGTGTGATACAGGTTGCCAAGGGTTAAATACATAACATCACTCCCTCGTAAAGTCAATAGTACACTTATTTACAGGGTTAGATGATCTGGGGCTTTTCACTCCCTTGTCGATCGTCTCGGTACAAATGCAGGTGTGGGTGAGTTGGTTGATTCTTCACTGGGCTGCTGGGCAGCTGGCCGTGCTGGGCTGCTGGGGATGGTGAGTTCAGCTTCGGGGTCAATCATGATGTCGGTTGCCACTTGTGTGTGTGTTGGAGGGTCAAAGTTGGTGGTGTCCTCTTCGGGTTGCTCGTAGCTGTTAGTGAACTGCAATTTGATTTGGTGCAAATGCTTTCTGCATGTTAGTCCATTGGCCAATTTGACCTGAAACATCCTACTCCCTTCTTTGGCAATGACCGTGCCAGCGAGCCAATTGGGATCATGTCCATAATTGAGTACAAACGCAGGATCATTGACCTCAATATCGCGTGACAAATTTGCGCGGTCATGGTACATACTTTGTTGATGCCACCTGCCCTCGACGTGATCATGGAGATCAGGGTGGACAAGAGAGAGCCTTGTTTTGAGCGCCCTTTTCATGAGCAGCTCAATTAGGGGAACCCCGGTGAGTGAGTGGGGTCTGGTGCGGTAGCTGAGCAGAACTTGGGGCAGTTGGGTCTGTAGGGAGCCTTCCGACACACGTTTCAAGCTTTGCTTAATGGTCTGAACTGCCCGTTCTGCCTGGCCGTTGGATGCGGGCATGAACGGGGCAGATGTGATGTGCTTGATCCCATTGCGGATCATGAATTCCTTGAATTCAGCACTGGTGAAACATGGCCCATTGTCACTGACTAGGACATCAGGCAGGCCATGTGTGGCAAACATAGCTCATAGGCTATCGATAGTGGCGGTGGACGTGCTGACAGATATTATTACACATTCAATCCATTTTGAATAGGCATCCACGACAACCAAGACCATTTTGCCTCGAAATGGGCCTGCATAGTCAATGTGGATCCTAGCCTACGGTTTGGAGGGCCACGACCACAAACTTAGCGGTGCCTCTCTGGGTGCATTGCTCAATTGAGAGCAAGTGTTGCCCTGGCGCACGCATGACTCTGAATCTGAGTCGATGCCGGGCCACCACACATGGGATCTGGCTATGGCTTTCATCATTACAATGCCTGGGTGAGTGCTGTGTAGGTCACGGATAAACGTTTCTCTGCCTTTCTTGGGCAAGACCATGCGATTATCCCACAAAAGACAGTCTACCTGCAAGGACATTTCGTCTTTGCGCCTGTGGAACAGTTTAATCTCTTCCTGCATCTCCGCTGGGACGCTGAACCAGCTACCATGGAGGACACAGATCTTTACCAGGGATGGTAAAGGATCCTGGCTGGTCCAGGTCCTGATCTGGCGGGCCGTAACGGGTGACTTTTCGTTTTCGAATGCATCCATCACCATGAGCAAGTATGTAGGCTGTGCCATTTCCACCCCTGTGGTGGGCAATGGTAGCCGACTGAGAGCATCAGCGCAGTTCTCTGTGCCCGGTCTGAGGCAGATTACATAGTTGTATGCCGACAGCGTGAGCTCCCATCTTTGGATGCGGGCAGAGGCATTGGTGTTAATCCCTTTGCTCGCTGAGAATAGTGATATGAGCGGCTTATGGTCAGTTTCAAGCTCAAACTTGAGACCAAACAAATACTGGTGCATTTTTTCACCCCATATACGCATGCCAGAGCTTCTTTTTCAATCATGCTGTCGGCCCTTTCGGCCTTCGACAGACTCCTGGACGCATAAGCGATCGGTTGCAAAATCCCCGATTCGTTAGCCTGTTGTAACACACACCCGACCCCATATGACGACGTATCGCAAGCTAGCACTAATCGTTTACATGAGTTATACAGAACAAGCAGTTTGTTTGAACATAACTGATTTCTGGCTTTCTCAAAGGCAGCCTCTTGTGAATTCCCCCATACCCAGTCATCACCCTTGTGCAGTAGCACAGGGGTTCTAGCAAGGTGCTTAACCCGGGTAGGAAATTACCAAAATAATTGAGGAGTCCCAGGAACGACCGCAGCTCCGTCACATTCTGTGGTCTCGGCGCGTTCTTGATGGCCTCCGTCTTGGCGTCAGTGGGTCTGATGCCGTCTGCTGCGATTCTTCTTCATAGGATTTGGTTGTTGGTTTTACCGGAGCTAGAAGATTCTTCATGAGGCCATAGGTTGTTGCCCCAAACGGTAAGGAGGATCGCCCTTCGTTTGGCAGTGTTCTCGTCCCCTTCCAGCTCGTTGGCCACGAAGTATTGGTCGAGTCTCTCACTGAAGGCCTCCCAATCATCCCCTTCTGAGAACTTCTCCAAGATATCAACTGTTCTTTGCATTTTCGCGCGGTTGTTCATTATCTCTTTGCCAATTGTTAAACTCAATATAAAGGATGAAACTGAGTACCGTAAGCAATGAGTAAGTGTGACCTTAGCTCCTTTAATTAGACTCCAGAGTGCAGGTACCTCGTGGGTGACCTGCTTATATACAGTGCTCCCAAGGGATGCCGGGATCCCTTGGGCTCCAACAAGTAGGCCCTCTGGTGGTGGTGTGATACGGGTTGCCAAGGGTTAAATACATAACATAAACGTTTAGTTTTGGCCTGTGACGGATTGTCATATGGAATTGGTTGCATACTCCAACAAATCAATGAGTCGGGGAAACTTCAACCTGTCATGTATGCATCCAAAGGTTTGTCTAAAGTGGAAAGAGCCTACAGCATGGTAGAAAAAGAAGCTTTAGCATGTGTGTACAGTGTTAAAAAGATGCATCAATATCTGTTCGGTCTGAGGTTCGAATTAGAGGCTGATCACAAGCCGCTCATTTCATTGTTTTCCGAGAGTAAAGGTATCAATACCAACGCTTCATCCCGCATCCAAAGGTGGGTGCTGACATTATCTGCCTATGATTATGCCATTCGCCACAGACCTGGCACAGAGAATTGTGCCGATGTTTTGAGCCGGTTGCTGTTGCCCACACCAGAGGTGGAAACGCCACAACCGGCGGATCTAATGTTAATCATGGATGCTTTTGAGAGTGAAAGGTACCCCTGTCACAGCTCAACAAGTTAAGACCTGGATCAGCCAGGACCCGATTTTATCGGTGGTAAAGGGTTGCAGTCTCAAAGGGGATTGATCTGCCATACCTAAGCAAATGTGCGAGGAGGCCAAACTGTACATTCATCGCAAGGAAGAACTGTCTATTCAAACAGATTGCATATTGTGGGGCAATCGCGTTGTAATGCCCAAGAAAGAGAGAGAGAAGTTCATGCGTAAGTTACACAGCACACATCCGGGTATAGTGATAATGAAGGCCATCGCCAGCTCCCATGTATGGTGGCCAGGAATTGATTCTGAGCTGGAAGCATGCGTGCATCAGTGCAACACTTGCATGCAGCTCAGCAAAGCACCAGCGGAATCGCCGCTGAATCTGTGGTCTTAGCCATCCAAACCTTGGTCCAGGATTCATGTAGATTTTGCAGGTCCCTTCCTGGGCAAGATGTTTTTAGTGGTGGTGGACACTTATTTGAAGTGGATAGAATGCATAATCATGTCATCCGGCATGTCCATGGCAACCGCAGAGAATCTCAATGTCATGTTCGCGACAACTGGTCTGCCAGACATAGTGGTGAGCGACAATGGGTCGTGCTTCACAAGTCAGGAGTTTCAGGAGTTTGTGAAACTTAATGGCATAAAACATGTAAGGTCAGCACCGTTAAGCCTGCGTCCAATGGGCAAGCTGAACGCGCAGTACAAATTATGAAGCAAAACATGAGGAGAGTAACCCAAGGATCACTGCAGACCCGCTTGTCCTGCATACTGCTGAGTTACAGGACAAGACCCCATACACTCACAGGGGTCTCGCCTGCTGAACTCATGATGAAAAGAAATCTTAAGACCAAGCTATCTCTGGTACACCCGGATTTAAATAATCATGTTGAATAAAGAAAACAAAGTCAACAAGGGTACCACAGTCGCGCAACTGTGCATGCGAGATTTAATGATCCTGTATATATGTTGAACTATGGTCAGAGTCCCAAATGGATCACTGGTACGGTCATGGCCAAGGAGGGCAACAGAGTATTTGTTATTAAGCTCAAGAATGGGCAAACTTGTAGGAAACACATGGATCAGACAAAGCTGAGGCACACAGACGAGCCAGAGCAGTCGGACGAAGAATCCTTCGACAGCCAACCAACCTACCAGCAGTCTTCAGAGGACTCCAGGGTCATCAGTAAACCCAGAATTTCCATCACGGACTTGTTCAGTAAAAATGGACTTGCAATTCCTGACATGGTCACTGCAACCCCCAACAAGTCAGTCATCCAGCCATCAGCCACAACACACCCCGCACACTCACCCAAGGCTGGAATCAAACTTAGACAGTCAACCCGGGAGTGCAAAGCACCGGACCGTCTCAACTTGTGAAAGACTGTGATAAGATCTCAGAGGAGGGTAATGTCATGTATGTACAAATTCTGTTTGTAGCCACCAGATGGTGTCATTGTTGGAGGTCACTAAGCAGCACGCACATGGTGCTGCTCAGGTATAAAAGGCCAGCCATTTTGAAAGTCAAGCACTTTGGGCCTAAATAAAACAGAGCCAAGGTTGTACTCAGTACTCAGTTTGAACCTTTATTGCATACACAAAAATTGGTGTCCTGAATTTGTTGCCTCTCTTAATTACAATATTATCAAGCATACAGCACAGCATCACCAGCTTGAACATCTTCAAAATATCCGCGAAACAGCACTCTGTTTCCCTGATTCCACTTAACAAGTCACAGGAGGTGGAGGGTTGTCACAGCAATGCACCTGATGTTGATCATATGGTTAACTTGAATTAACGAATACATTTAATTAAGAGGTATGAATTAAGCAAAACATTTTCTGTTGAGTCCTTAACTCTTAAACATAATCACACGAGGCACATACTGCAGACACAGTCACTCTGTGACCTTCACCTTTATTACCTGGACCAAGGAGTGCTGGCCCTGCGAGGGACCTCCCCTTATATAGCTGAATCTTCAGGTAAGGAGTGTCTTCCACAAGTACACCCCTTGTGGTCAAGATGTGCATTTCTAGTAAGTATGTACAGTATGTAGTGGTTACATGAGGGTTACAATTGTTTAAGGGTTACAGTAGTATGCTGGTTACATACATGACATTTTCAATGGGAAGTGTTGCAGTTTGAATTAACAGGCAATTCAAATAAGGTAACTTTGAATACAAAGAACTAGACGCATTTAAAATTCTATATTTCAAGCCTAAAATATTTTTTCTTGGAATAGTTATAAATATTTTATATATGAAAATAAAAGTAGTTATAGAGAGGTCAATGGTACTTCACAGGATACTGTTCCTTTCACTGGGAATATAACCTCAGATGTATCAGAGTTGATTTTTCTGTCTAGTGCGATAGTTTCCAAACTGGGGTCCGTAGAGACTTTCCAGCGAGCCGTAAAATAATGTGAAAGTGCTTACCGAGCAGGGCCAGCCTTACAGGTGGGAGACGTGGGCGACTACCCAAGGCAGCATGGTCGGTGGGAGGGAGGGACGGCCATGGTTGGGGGAGGGGGGCGCCGTGGACAGGGCAGGGGGGTGTGCCGTGATCAAGAGTAAGTGAATGAGCGGCATCTGCAGGTGGGATTGGCGCGAGCCGGGAGATGGAAGCGGAGTGCCGCCCCCACCTGTGCAACGCAGAATAGGATGGCTGTCTCACCTAGAAGGGGAGCACGCACGGAGGAACACAGAGAGCAGTATGAAGATCGCCAGGTAGACCCGCAGTTAACAAGGCAGGTAATGGACGCCAGGTGAGTTCAGCCTTGTTTAAAAGAGGAGGAGTTTTTTAAATATTTAAGTACTACATACTTAAACTCAAAGAAAGGGCACAAAAATATGTTCGCCCCGGGTTACCGAGTATAACTGTAAAAACGACTACTTGTTTACAATGCCTGAAAACTCTGCAATAGTGCACTGTGGAAGCGCACTGTTGTCACATAGAGCAAACAAAAACAAGTGAAAATGTACATATACATTGCATTTTTGTAATTCTAGCAATGATGGGCTTCTGTACAACGCAGACATCCTTAAAAATGTTGCTCAATGATAGTTTGTGAGTGAATTCCTTTAAAATGGAAAAGTATTTGAAACTACCTCATATTGCCGTTGCAAGTACGTCAGCTGCGATATGTGTGCACTAGGATGATGATGATGAGCTGAAGTCATGGACAGTGCTGAGACCAGTAGCAAGAAACAAACGAAGAACAGAACGTCTGAGGAGAGTTATATACATTTCAGATTTATGGAGCTCCGTGATGAATGGCCAAAATGTGTTGTGTATTTACAAATTTTATTTAATGAAGCAATAAAAGCTGCAAAACTAAAGCGACACCTCACAACAATAAAGATAAATTGAAATACTTCATTGAACGAAAAAAGAACAATATAGTCGTCAGAAAACTGAAAATGACAAATATAAAATCGGTTCCAGGAAAGGCCTTGAAAGCATCCTTCTTAACAGCGTTTCGGATTGCTAAATGCAAGAAAGCCCATACTTTTGGAGAGGAACTGATTCTTCCAGCTGCTGTAGAAATCTGCAAAATGATGCTGAGTGAAGATGCAGCACAGAAGTTGAAGGCCATACCATTTGCTAATGACACAGTTAGTAGAATAATCGACGAACTTTCAAGAGATATAAAATGCCAATTGACAAAAAGGCTTCTTGAATGTGAGCAGTTTACAATTCAGCTCGATGAGACAACTGATGTTGGTAGTGCAGCACAATTATTAGTTTATGTTCGTTATATTTGGGTGGAATTTTAGAAGACTTTGGGGGCGAAATTAGGCTCCTTAGCACCTCCCATTAGCACTTCCGGGGGCGACAACGGGTTTGCAACCGGAGACGGTGAGATCAGTGACTCCCGGTGGGAGTTTTGCAGCGGTGGTACGGCATTGCGCCCCGATCTCCTTCGTCCGGACGTCATCGACGTGCGCATCGCACCCAGTAGCACCCAGGACTGGAACTTGCATCTCGGCCCTGCAGCATCACCGGGCAAAAACACCGACAGCTGCAGGAGGCGTCCATCGGGAGGCCAAGCACTTCGGGGGTGATGCTTAAAGGCAAGATAGCCGAGGCAAATAAAATAAAAAAATTCCAATCTCTGTTTTGAATTTTTTACCTGGTTTCCTGCCCGCGATCGATCAGTCCAGCATTCTGCTGCAGTGCATTGGGCTGATCGGGCCGGATCACGGCTGCCGTCGCGGTCCAGGTAAATTATTTTTCTTTTGCGGAGTCTGCAGCTGTCATGTATCTCACATTACTGTATATAACTGTATCTTGCCATGCTATACATGACTGTAACTGGATATGACCTGTAACAATAAGCATACCTTACCACCAGGGGTGCACTTGCAGGAGATACTCCATACCTGTCCCACTGAGGTATATAAAGGGAGGTCTCAGGCAAGTGCAGCACTGGAGAGCTGGAATTAAAGGTGCAGGTCCTGAGTGACCTTGACTTCAGCATGTGTCTCGTGTAAGTCAGTACATTAGAGTCAGGACTTAACAGTGGCGACGAGTTACAGGATCACAGAATCCACAGAATGGCTACCAACAGCTCAGACGAGAAATACAATGCTGGAGACAATTGGGATGACTTTATAGAAAGGCTCCAGCAAAGCATTGTGACCAAAGACTGGCTGGGCAACGATTAGGCAGACAAGAGAAGAGCCCATCTCTTGACCAGCTGTGGCTCGAAAACATACGCTTTAATGAAAGACCTGCTGGCACCCAAGAAACCAGCAAACAAGTTGTTTGAGGAGTTGAGCACACTGCTGAGAGACCACCTGAAGCCAGCGAGCAGCCTACACATGGCCAGACACAGGTTCTACAACTACAGACGCTATGTGGGCCAAAGAATACCCGACTTCGTGGCGAAACTTCGGAGGCTGGCTAGTTTATGTGAGTTCCCCGATGAACTAAGGAGAGAAGTACTGAGAGACATTTTTATTGAAGGAATATGCCACGCAGGCATATTCCAAAAGCTTATAGAGACTAAGAACTTGGCTCTAGAGACAGCAGCACAGACGTTCTTGGCAGGCAAAGAAGAATCGAGGCTGATCTATACTTCAGGTACGACAACCAACGAGGCATCGGAACAAGGGGTTCACGTTGTGAAACAAACCGCTACCCCCACACAGACAAAGGCAGGAGAGCAGGCCTTCAACAGCAGAAGTGGCGCCAGAAGCCATCAAAATCAAGGGCCACATGAACGGACGATCACACCTCATCAACCCACAATGCGAGCAATCAACACAGATTGAGAGGAGCTCAAGGGAGATCAGCCAGGCGCAGCTCATCCTTCGGAAACAATAGAAATGGTCTGTGTTGGAGATGTGGGGGAAGGCACTCAACCAGGGTGTGTCGATTTCAGCATACCGTTTGCAGAAACTGCAACTACACAGGGCATCTGGCTCGCATGTGCAGAAAAACAGCAGCTCGGCTGGTATACGAATCAGAAGGGTTGGAAAGCAGACCAGAAGATGATTGGAACAGTGCACGGGACGCCGAGGTACAGCGGGATAACACGATCAATGTCCACTGTTCTTACACCAAGACGCCTCCAATTATGATGCGGGTTCTACTCAACGGGATACCTGTCAACATGGAACTGGACACGGGGGCCAGTCAATCCCTCATGAGCGTTCAACAATTGGAACAGCTGTGGCCGCACAAAAGCAACAGACCAAAACTCACAAAGATCGACACCAAACTAAGGACCTATACTAAAGAAATCGTCCCAGTCCTTGGCAGTGCCATGCTCTCAGTCACACACAAAGGGATGGTGCACTGACTTTCCCTGTGGATTATCCCCGGGGATCTCCCAGCCCTGTTGGGGAGAAGCTGGCTAGCAGAACTTAATTGGAAATGGGATGATGTTCACGCCATGTCATCAGAGGAACGGACCTCCTGCTCAACAGTTCTAAGCCGTTTTGAACATCTCTTTCAGCCAGGTGCGAGCACCTCCAAAGAGGCTAAAGTTAGAATCTACATCACGCAGAATGCCAGATCGGTCCATCACAAGGCTAGAGCTGTGCCTTATGTGATGAGGGAAAAGATTGAAAACGAACTGGACCGGCTTCTGCGGGAAGGCATAATTTCTCCCGTGGAATTCAGTGACTGGGCAAGCCCCATCGTCCCCGTCATGAAGCCTGATGGATCTGTGCGAATCTGTGGGGATTACAAGTCTACCATAAACAGAGTCTCCCTACAGGACCAATACCCGCTGCTCAGAGCGGACGACCTATTTGCCACGTTGGCTGGGGGAAAACTTTTCTCGAAACTTGACCTCACATCTGCGTATATGACGCAAGAACTGACCAAAGAGTCTAAGCTACTCACCACCATCAACACATATCGAGGCCGTTTTGTGTACAATCGATGCCCATTCGGCATCAGGTCGGCAGCTGCTATATTCCAGCGCAACATGGAAAGTCTGCTCAAGTCCATCCCGGGGACGGTTGTGTTTCAAGATGACATACTCATCACGGGCAGGGACACCGACTCTCATCTCCGCAATCTTGAGGAAGTACTATAAGTCGATTGGATCAGGTAGGCCTCAGAGTTAAGAAATCCAAGTGTCTGTTTCTCGTGCCTGAGGTTGAATTTTTGGGCAGAAGGATTGCCGCTGATGGAATCCGCCCAACCGAATCCAAAACCAAAGCGATTTGCCTGGCACCCAGGCCCCGGAATGTTTCGGAACTGCGTGCCTTTCTCTGGCTACTCAATTACTTTGGGAACTTTATGCAGAACCTGAGCACGCTGCTGGAGCCTCTCCACGTGCTACTCAGAAAGGGGTGCGATTGGTTTTGGGGGGACACCCAAGAACGCGCCTTCAATAAGGCACGCAACCTTCTATGTTCCAAGAGTGTTGTAGCCTTTTTTGACCCAGGTAAAAAATTAGTCCTTACGTGTGATGCGTCAGCGTACGGGGTCGGGTGCGTTTTACAGCACATCAATGATGCGGGTAAATTGCAGCCCGTTGCTTATGCCTCTAATCACTTTCGCGGGCAGAGTGCAGGTAAGGTATGGTTGAGAAGGAGGCGCTCGCATACGTGTACGGTGTCCAAAAGATGCACCAATACCTTTTCGGGGCCAAGTTTGCGTTAGAAACCGACCACAAACCCCTCACGTCCCTACTATCCGAGTGCAAGGCAATCAACGCCAACGCCTCGGCGCGCATTCAGCGGCGGGCACTCATGCTGGCGGCTTATGACTACACGATAAGGCACAGACCAGGCACAAACAACTGTGCCGACGCGGCGACCACAGAAGGGTCCGACGAACAGGACTGTGAGATGGTCATGGTAATCAATGCCTTTGAATCCACAGGTTCGCCCATGACGGCTCGGCAAATCAGAGACTGGACGACCAGCGACCCCACGTTATCTCTAGTTACAAGATACATTTTAACCAGTGACTGGACAGAGACTTACGATGCCTGCCCCGAGGAGGTCAAACCCTTCCACAGGCGCATGCATGAACTCTCATTACAGGCAGACTGCCTGAGGTGGGGCAGCTGAGTAGTTATGCGCTTACAAGGCAGGGAGGCGTTTGTCCGGGAGCTCCATCGCGAGCACCCGGGGATCGTCCTTATGAAGGCCATAGCCAGATCTCATGTCTGGTGGCCTGGCATTGACGTGGACTTGGAGCTCTGCGTCTTTCGGTGCACCATTTGTGCCCAACTCAGTAATGCCCCCAGGGAGGCCCCCCTAAACCCCTGGCCCTGGCCCACCAAACCGTGGTCGCGGGTGCATGTAGACTATGCAGGCCCATTCATGGGCAAAATGTTCCTCGTAGTCGTTGACGCATTTTTAAAATGGATCGAGTACACCATTTTAAACTCGAGCACCACCTCCACCACTGTGGAGAGCCTTAGAACCATGTTTGCAACGCACGGCATTCCTGACATATTGGTCAGTGATAATGGTCCGTGCTTCACCAGTGCAGAATTTCACGATTTTATCGTTGACCACGGTATAAATCACGTTAAGACGGCACCTTTCAAGCCGGCCTCCACTGACCAGGCGGAGTGAACAGTGCAGATCATTAAACAAGGCACGCTCAGAATCCAAGGTCCCACACTGTAGAGCCGCCTGTCACGACTGCTGCTGGCATACAGATCTCATCCGCATTCGTTGACTGGGGTTCCCCCCGCGCAACTATTGATGAAACGAACCTTAAAGACCAGGCTCTCGTTAATCCTCCCAGACATGCATGAAATTGTTGAGGCTAAGCGTCAAAAGCTAACTGAGTACCATGACCGAAATTCGAGGGGGAGGTGGAATGAGATAGGGGACAAAGTGTTTGTGCTAAACTATGGCCGAGGTCCCAAATGGCTTGCAGGGACAGTAACAGACAAAGAGGGAAACATGCTACTGGTTGTACAAATGGACAATGGCCAAACCTGTCGGAGGCATGTCGACCAAGTAAAAAGTAGATTCACTGATAACACTGAAGAACCAGAGGCAGACTACAATGTGGAACTTACACCACACCTGGTGGACAGACAGGTGGAACAACCTGAGGAAAGGGCAGTCTCAACAGACAGCCCAAGCGAGATACCAGCAATCACACTGAACGAAACAGACAGCCCACGCGAGATACCAGCAGTCACATCGAATGAAAAACAGGCACCAAGGCAAACAATTGAACCACAACTAAGACGCTCCACGTGAGAGCGCAGACCACCTGAGAGACTTGATCTATAAAGGCAATAAGACCTTGGGGGAGGGTGATGTCATGTATCTCACATTACTGTATATAACTGTATCTTACCATGCTATACATGACTGTAACTGGATATGACCTGCAACAATAAGCATACCTTACCACCAGGGGTGCACTTGCAGGAGACACTCCATACCTGTCCCACTGTGGTATATAAAGGGAGATCTCAGGCAAGTGCAGCACTGGAGAGCTGGAATAAAAGGTGCAGGTCCTGAGTGACCGTGACTTCAGCATGTGTCTCGTGTAAGTCAGTACATTAGAGACAGGACTTAACAGCAGCATTGGCCCTTTCCTTTAAGGGAGGAAAAGAGCCTACGAACACTCCGAACACTGATTTAGCGCTCAGCTTCCTTCCTGGAGCGCAGATGTCAAATTCTTTTAAAGTGTGAAAACATTGGCACTTGGCACTAATTTTTCAATCTTTTAAGAGTTAGTGCCCCAAACGGGGCGCTCCTCAATTTCTCCCCGTTTCTTTTCCATCAGGCTTTACCAGAAGGAACAATGGGTGAGGAAATATTCAAGTTACTGGATAATTTCATGAAATCGAAATCACTTGTGGAAGAACCATGTTCCTGTGTGCACAGATGCTGCTGCCACTATGACAGGCAATGGGAGTGGTGTTGTTGCAAGAATAAGAGCCATAAACCCAATCGTAATTGTGACACGTTGTACATTGCATCGCCAAGAAAGAAAAAGAAAGAAAGACTTGCATTTATATACCGAATTTCACGACCACCGGGCATCTCAAAGCGCATTACAGCCAATGGAGTACTTTTGGAGTGTAGTCACTGTTGTAATATAGGAAATCCCTTGCTTCAAAAAGAATGGAAACCGAATTACATGCTGTATTAAATGCAGCTGAGACAGCTGTGAATTCTGTGAAGTGCAGACCTGTGAATTCATATCCGTTTGCAAAGCTGAGTTCAGAAATGGGTGCAAGACATGAAAAATTAAAAGTCCTGAAATTCCAGCCTCCCCAGATCCGTACGGAGTGTGTACGGACCCAGGGAGGCATCGCAAAAGTCGGTTTTCCGATCTGTCAAGTTCTGGTTTGACAGATCGAACGCATCTCAGCAGCCAGGACATTCGCATGGGCAACACTGCGCTATTTGCCTATCCCTTACCCTGCGAATGTCCTTAAAACTCTTGCGCATGGTAAAAGCAGGCACATAGCCTACTTTTACCAGCGTAAGAGTTTTAAAACATACAAAAATATATATAAAAATAAAAAATTTTTAATACATTTTAATGTTAAAAACCCTGCCCACTAAGGTGAAATATATATTTTTTCTAAGACATTTATTAAATTGAATTTAAATTAATGTTAAATATGTGATTTTTTTTTCTATTTTGTATTAGTGTTTTGGTGTTTAGGGGGGTGTTTCTCATTGATAATAATGAGAATTCCTACTTACGGAGTTCCCATTATTATAAATGAGAAAATACTTTACCTGGATTGGCTGCCAAGAGCCACGTGACTCGAGCTCCAGCTCTACGTCCATCCAGACGTAAACGTGCTCCAATGCACAGGGAGAGGAGGCCTCAGGATTGGGATCTCTGGTGGGCCAAGCAGCAAAAGGTAAGTATGCATCTTTTCTCTAGAATTGAGTCGATCGCCTGTGGGAAGAAGGAACCCGGATTTCAGGGCACTGTTTCACACTGAAGTCCCTTGGTTATTTCATGGCAGAGGCTTAGTAAAAGTTTTTGAGCTTCATAAAGAGCTGCTAGATTTGCTTTCTGCGCACAATCCTGCATTAGTTAAACACTTTTCTGACAAATTATGGATAACAAAACTGGTATACCTTGCTGACATTTTTAACCTGCTAAATACACTAAATCTATCATTACAAGGGGACAATACGACCATACTCAAAGTGAGTGACAAGATTGCAACATTTCAGAAGAAATTTAAGATTTGGAAAACTAGACTAAGCAAAGGAGTTTCAGATAAGTTCCCGTTACTGACTGGTTTTCAGGATACAAACACAATGACAGTTGATTGTGTGAACAAAAGAAACATTCCTCATCTTGCAACATTGGCAAAATACTTCAGTGCTTATTTTGAAAATATAAACACAGATAAGTATGATTGGGTTTGTGATCCTTTTTCAATATTTGCTACGTCACCTTGTTGCCTACATGGAAAAACAGAAGAGGAGCGGCTAGAACTGATCTGTGACCCCTCGCTGAAAATTAAGTTTCAGGAACAAACACCTTCCCAGTTTTGGCCATCTGTTGCTGTGGAGTACTCAGAATTGGTAAAAGAAGCAATGAAAGTGTCGCTATCTTTCCCAACAAAATACATTTGTGAAACATAATTTTTTGTTATGGCAGCAATTAAAACAAAGTACAGGTCCCGTCTGGAAGCGGAGAATGATTTACGAGTGCCATTGCCAAACATCATACCAAGAATAGACAGACTTTGCAGTGAGAAGCAGGAACACCCATCTCACTGATATCTGTAAGTAAATATTTGTTTACTTAAAAGTATTATTAAAGCATTCTGTGCATGCATCACTTTCATATTATGAGTATTATATAGTGTTGTAACTTAGAAGGGGGTTCCGTGATTATTAATCCATTTGAAAAGGTGTCCTTCAATCAAAAAAGTTTGAGAATCACTGGTGCAGTGAAACTGGCCAGCTCATGCCTCCAAGTAGCCTGTCCGGAAATGTGCCCCACTAGGATTTGCGTTTGGGTTGTATGCCCATGTATTTCACACTCCCACTGACTTTGAGGGTGAGCCTAATTAAGCATGCAACGTACTAAGGTGATCCTCCTTTCTTTTCCCAATGTTTCAATTGAATTCCTATGGAAATCAATGGGGCAATTTTCAATTTAGGTGGACATCAGGTAGGCGGACCAATTGCACCACTTACCCCGATGTTGCCTCCAGCACAATCAATTTTGGTGATCCGGCTTCATTATAATAAAGCTCGCGAGTTGCCGGCAATAAACAAGCACTGACAGTTCACCGATCAGGAGGAGAAGAGGTAACCAGGCAATTGTGGGGGCAGATAATAGCCAGTATCACAGAAGAATTAACTGGACAGGAACTCCTTCCAAGAGTTATGCAGAGCAGGAGGATCCTTGAAGAAGATAGCATCTGTAAGGTGTCTCTCACTACATTTACTTTCATACCAGCTCAGAGTGCACCACGGCATCTAACTGGAACCACATCCAATGCAGTGTTCTGTGCCAAAACACTGGTAACATACTCAGAAGAGTTCATGCATTAAGTAGTTGAAAGATAGCACAAACAAGAGATCAGCTGGTATCAAGGCTATTTTGCCTATTCCCATCATGATGTTACCAACTATATCTGCATGGCCATGGCACACCTACTTGGAAATGACTGTGGGGAACTGGCTACACAGACTGTGGTCAGCAAGGAGTCAAGTGCAGAACTGTGCTAGGTGTTGCTAGGACACCTGCAGCCAAGCTGCATCAGAGAGTTGGTACCATTATGGGCGGGCAAGGTTATCAACACACTCAACTCTTTCAGCGTCACTGCCTTCCAGTCTAGCAGAGGCATGGTCTGCATCATCATTAGTCAATGTGATTCTAACATTTTTGGAGGTTTTGTACTTTATTTTACTCATTGTTTTTTTTGGTTCAGCAGCTCAGACCTATCATTAGGCAAACCTCATTTCCTCAATCCTAGAGAAGTGTTTTCACATACCCAGATATTGAGGTAAATATGCAGTATGCCCAAGGATCAAACAGACAATCCTCTTCACTTTATTTTCGCTGACTGATTTTATCATGTGCCCTCACATGATCATACTTAACTTTGGAAAGCAGCAAAATAACACTTCACTAGATTGTGAACAAGGCATCAAGTGCTAATAAAATTAGTTGCACAGTAAAAGAAAAAAGCAAATAGTAGTAATGACACATTATAGTTTTATAGTAGTTATTATGTTTAACAAATTTCTTGAGTGAGTAAAAAATAATAAGTCATTGCAACTATAAACATATGAAAAAGATGGTCCATCGAGTCTGCCCCATTTCAGCCTTGTTGCTAAGTGGGCCACAATACTCCCCACCCACCAGCAGCTGTGCAACCTCCCAAGAGAGGCAAAAATCAGATTTTAAAAAACCCCAGGCCAATTCAGGGAGAAAAGAATTCTAGGAAGTTCTTCTGCGCCCCAAAGGTGATCAAAAACAATCGAGGAGACAATAATGACCACGAGATATATTATCCAACATCTCACCTATCTATTGTATGCAGCAATATCAGCCTCCTCCAGGATGTTGCCTAGCTCCCTTCTGAATATTTGCAGTGAATCTGCATCCACTGAATGAGCTGGCAACCCATTCCAAAGGTCAATGATCCTTTGGGAAAAGAAAAACCTCCTGACCTTTAACCCAGTTCTATACTTACGTAGTTTGTACGCATGGCCCCTCAATCTTCCTAAATTATCTATTTTAAATAATCTGTGAATGTATACGGTGCAATCCCTTCATCATTTTAAATACTTCTGTAAGTCCTCCCCAAAGTCTACACTTTTCTAGAGCAAAAAGATACAGCTCTTTGACCCCAACATGATAGCTAAAGACCTGCAAGTTGAATAGTGTGTGTACAGCATAGATTCACCAGGATTGAACCAAGAATGAGGAGCTACAGATGCTGGGAACATTTCCATTGGAATCCAGAGAAGGCTAAGAGGATATTTAATAGATCGTTTAAAATTAGAAAGTTGTAGACTTCAAAGGGATATGATTGAGGTTTTTAAAACAATAAAATAATTAGATTCTGTCCATGTGGATAGGCAGGAGAGGACAAGGGCCCATCAGTACAAGTTCCAAAAGCATAGAATTAGGTTGGATGCCAGAAATACTTCTATTCACAGAGAGTTTTTAACCTCTGGAATATGTGACCGGTACAAGTGATAAGTGTGCATTCACCGCAGACATTCAAAAGGGAGCTGTGTATGTTCCTGCTAGTGGAAGACATCCCAAGTTCTAGAAAATCGATGGATTACTGAGACTAATGAGGTCAGTCACCTAGGTCCTCTGGAACTTGTCTTTGGGGGTCAGAGAGGAATTCCCCAGAATTTTTTTCTAATCTGGCCTAAGCTTTTTTCTTTTTTTGCCTCGCCCAGGAGATTGCAGGACTGAGAGGGGAGGCGATGTTAGTTTGATGGTTGCACCATTTTCGATAGGACAGACTTGAAACATAAGTTTGCCTTTTCCTGCCTTTCTCTATTGTATGTGTGCATGTTTATATTGGGTGAATAAGTAAAGAATATTTCCACTGGTTGGGGAATCAGCAACGAGGGATTGGCAATGTAAAATAGTCAGCCGCAGGCAGCAGCAGTTAACTGGCGGGGGACGGACAATCCTGCAGATCCATACCCAGGTGAAGGAGACGGTGCTGGCCATTACTGGAGGGGCTGTCACTGAGGCTATAGCCAGCAGCGAGGCTGAAAACATTGAAGATGACGGTATGCTCATACCTAATCCTCCTTCTCATATTCCACTTCCCCCTCATCCCACAATATCTTCTCACTTAACAAGCTGCTGATGGTGTAAGCATGCACATCTTGGTTTTCCCCACTCCCCTCACTACAACTCTACCCTTGTGATGTTTTCCTTTCAGATACCCAGCAACTCCAACCTGGCCAGCCGGGGGAAGGAAGAGCAAGAGGGAAGTGCACCAGCTCACATGCTGGCACTGTGTGTACTTTAGAGGGTAGTATACAGGCGGGATTTGCACGTGGTGAGTCACCTGGAACGAGTGGTCAGCAGCCAGGGCAGGGGGAAAGGATAGCGTAGGTGCCAGCTCCCCGGAGGGCAAAGTCACACACGATTTCTGCTGCAGAGAACTCAGCTGTGGAGTTTGATGGGGCGGCCGACAGATGAAGGCTGATAGCATGCACAAAGAAATGCTTGCTGCATTGGCAGGTCTGCCAGAGAGTTTGTTGTTTGTCAAGGAGCATGGAGGAATCCGGCACCAACTTTGCACAGGGCTTTGCGCAAAGCTTGGAGCCTATGATTTCCAGAAATGCAAGTGATGGGCAACTCCATTAGCACACTTTTGTATCCAACCATGATTCAGGGTTTGATGGCCGATGTCTAAGCTTCCATTGCAGCATAAGCAGAAGCGACCCAACATCTTGAGTGCTGGAGTGGAAGCTCAGACTGCTCTCAGGCAAGCTCAGCTTACTGCCATGTAAGTTCAGATTGTGGCTGTGTTTACCAATGTTGAAAGGGGCTTGTAGGGTCCAGCAATTTGTCCTCCAACAGGTTACTAAGATTGCTGAGTTGCTGCCCCGGGAGAGTGGCAGTGGCTCCGTGGAGCATGAACCTGCTGTCCTCTCTCAGGATGACAACATTTATCTTCCCACCATTGCCACTCCATCAGTGCCCTTGCTGATGCCTGTCAGCCAGCCAGCCCAGATTGCTGTCGGCCATGCCAAGGTGGTGCAGTCTGCAGCCGGACCTTCGAGGCCCAGAGCTGCTCGAAGTTGTCCTGCAAGGCCACCTGCAGTCTGGCCCACTGAAAGGCAGCAGCCTTCTACCAGCCATGCTGCAGCCACTGGGGCAGCACTTCATAGGAGTACTAGGACAGGCAAAGGCACACGGAAGACAGGCACTAAGGGTGATAAGTTGACGTTGTTATGTAATATTGGATTAATTGATTTATAAATTAGCAGGAGACCACCACAAAATGGGACATCCTCTCTGCCGAGTACTGGAGGGCTCTCCCGAGCGCTCAAGGCAGCTGAACCGTTGCTTCAGTAGCCTGATGGTCGGCTCGATGATGTTCCTGGTGGAAGCATTACTCTCATTAGATGGGTGCTGGACATGAGTGTTGGGTTTGCGGAGGGAAATCATGAGCCAAGTGCAGAGTGGCTAGCCCTTGTCTCTGAGCAGCCACCCCCCGGTTCGACGTGGTGGCTGGAAGATTGCTGGCAAACCGGACTGGCGTAGGATACACGCATCATGACTGCTGCCAGGATAGTGGGCATTGACCATCATGATGTTGCACACCAACTACACATTAAGCGAATGGTACCCTTTGCAGTTACCATACACCTCACCTTTGAGATGCGGTGCTTACCAGGCCACGTATGTGCTGTCAATGTAGCTTGTACCACGGAGGAGCCCGCTATCCTGGCACAGTCACATGTTCACTCCTCCTGCTTCTCTCTGTTTAGAGAGAAGACAATGAAGTCCCCTCTCCTAGCATAAAGAGCTGCTGTGATCTCCCAGATGCAGTGATGGACAACGTACTGCGAGATGCTTGCTCTGCCGTCTTTCCAGCCTGGAAAGATCCACTGGTAAAAAAATTCAAGGCCACAGTCAGCTTAAGGGCCACTGGCAGCAATGTTGTCGCCCTGGTCTGAGGTCACATGCCTGGTTTCAAGAGGTGGCAGAGTCCTGTGACCACTTGCTTGGTGAAGCTGAGCCAACGAACAATCTGCTCCTGGCTTAGGTGCAGGTAGGAGAAGTGCTCCCTGAAGACCCTTGGTGGGTAAGGCCTCCTGCTGAGAGCCCTCCTCCACCCTCTGTGAGCAGCTTGTCTTCTTTGCTGCCTCTGCTCCATCTCCCTGTTCTGCTGCAGCACGAGGGGGACTGCAACTAGAGCCCCCATGACTAGCAGCAAGTGGTGTTCTCAGAGGCCATCCTGTCGAAGCCAATGCCTTCCCAACATTCAACAGCACTCCCTGTACACTTTAACAACTTTTCAAATCTCCTCCAGCAAACCAGTATTCATACAAATTCTGCCAGTACAAAGCAATAAGCAACTAATCTGCAAGTTGGATGTATCCCTTTAATTATCGCTGGTGGGAGTGCAGGTGCAGCTAGTGGGGGGGCGAGGGGGGTCACGATCAGCCTTCTCTGCATATTGCTGGTGTACACACGTACCGCGCGTGCTATCACACTCAACAAGATGGTGTTCAGTGCGAGCCGCACCAGAAGGTGGTGGAAGCAAGGCGGATGCCAATTTTTCTTCAAAACTGACCAAAACTTCCAGTGCCACGGAGCCAAATTTTGCAGCCAATGTCCTAGAGAGATCAAAGATAGAATCTATTTGGCTGGAGTTAGGAAACAATAAAGGAGCTATTACACTATTTGGTGTATTTTATAGGCCACCAAATAGTGGGAAGGAGATAGAGGAGGACAGTTGCAAATAAATTACTGAGAGGTGCAAGAACTACAGAGTAGTGATAATGGGAGACTTTAGCTACTCCAATAATTAATGGAGCAGTGATTGTGTTAAGGGTCGAGAAGGGGAGGAATTTCTGAAGTGTGTTCAGGAGAATGTTCTTGATCAGTATGTTTTCTGTCCAACTAGCAAGGAGGCATTGCTGGATCTATTCCTGGGGAATGAAGTGGGTCAACTGGAGAATGTCTCGGGGATAATGATCATAGTATCCTAATGTTTAGATTAGTTATGGGCTTGCACAAGGAGAATTTGGAATCAAAATACTTAACTGGAGGAGGAATTGAAGAGGGATCTGGCCCGGGTAAATTGGAGTCATAGACTGGCAGGCAGAAACAAATGGAGCAATGGGCGGCCTTTAAAGAGGAGATGGTTCGGGTACAGTCTAGGTACATTTCAACAAGGGGGAAGGGAGGGCAACCAAAGCCAGAGCTCCCTGGATGACACAGGAGAGCAGGATAGAACAGAAAAAGGGGATTTATCACAGATATCAGCTTGATAATACAAGGGAGAATCAGACTGAATATAAAAAGTACAGAGGTGAAATCATAAAGGAAATAAGAGGGGCAAAGAGAGAGTATAGGAATAGATTGGCGACTAAAATAAAAGGGAATCCAGAGGTCTTCTATTGGCATATTAACAGTAAAAGGTTTGTCAGAGGAGAGATGGGGCTGATTAGGGATCAAAATGGAGAACTATTGGTGGAGGCAGAAGGCATGGTTGAGGTACTAAATGAGTACTTTATATTGGTGTTTACCAAGGAAGAGGACTTTGCCAAAGCGGTGGTAAACGAGGATGTTGCTGGGATACTGGATGAGATAAAAATAGATAAAGAGGAGGTACTGGCAGTAATTAAAATGGATAAGTCAGCCAGTCCGGATGCATCCTAGGTTGCTGAGGGAAGTAAGGGTAGAAATTGCAGAGGTGCTGAACAGAATCTTCCAATCCTCCTTATACACAGGGGTGGTGCCAAAGGATTGGAGAATTGCAAATGTTACACCCTTGTTCAAACATGGGGAGAAGGATAAACCTGGAATCACAGGCCAGTCAGTTTAATGTGGGGAAACTTTTAAAGACAATAATCTGGAAGAAAATTAACAGCCACTTGGACAAGTAAGGACACATAAAGGAGAGCCTGCATGGATTTGTTAAAGGCAAATTGTGTTTGACTAATTTGATTGGATTTTTTGATGAGGTAACAGAGTGGGTGGATGAGGGTAGTGCAGTTGATGTTATGTATATGGACTTTCAAAAGGAATTTGTTAAAATACCACATATTCGGCTTATTAGCAAAATTGAAGCCCATGGGATAAAGGGGCAGCAGCAGCATGGATACAAAATTTGTGAAGGGATAGAAAACAACAACAACTTGTATTTATGTAGCACCTTTAACGTAGTGAAATATCCCAGGGCGCTTCACAAGAGTATTATGCACTAAAAATTTGACACCGAGCCACTTAAGTAGAAATTAGTGCAGGAAAGAGGTAGGTTTTAAGGCGCATCTTGGAGGAGGAAAGCGAGGTACAGAGGCAGAGAGATTTAGGCAGGGAGTTCCAGAGCTTGGGGCCTAGGCAACAGAAGGCACGGCCACCAATGGTTACAATCAGGGATGCTCAGGAGGGCAGAATTAGAGGAGCGCAGACATCTCGGGGAGGTTGTGGGGCTGAAGGAGATTACAGAGATAGGGAGAGGTGAGGCCATGGAGGGATTTGAAAATAAGGATGAGAATTTCGAAATTGAGGCATTGTTTAACCGGAAGTCAATGCAGGTCAGCGAGCACAGGGCTGATGGGTGAGTGGGACTTGGTGCGAGTTAGGACATGGGCAGCCGAGTTTTGGATCACCTCTAGTTTATGTAGGGTAGAATGTGGGAGGCCAGCCAGGAGTGCATTGGAATAGTCAAATCTAGGGGGAGGACTTCAACAGCGGATGAGCTGAGGCAAGGGCAGAGACGGGTGATGTTATGAAGGTGAAAATAAGCGGTCTTAGTTATGCTGCGGATATGTGGTCAAAAGCTCGAAAACAGAGCATTGTGGTGAATGGATGTTTTTTTAGACTGGAGGGAGGTATGCAGTGGCATTCCCCAACATTCAGTACTCGGACCACTGCTATTTTTGATATACATTAATGACTTGGACTTGGAGGTACAGGGCACAATTTCTAAATTTGTAGAAGACAGAAACTTGGAAGTGTAGTAAACAGTGAGGAAGATGTCATATACTTCAAGAAGGCATAGACAGGCTGGTGGCATGGGCAGACTCATGGCAGATGAAATTCAATGCAGAGAAGTGTGAGATGATGCATTTTTGTAAGAAGAATGAGGAGAGACCATACAAACTAAATGGTATAATTTTAAAGTGGGTACAAGAACAGAGCGACCTGGGGGTGCTTGTACACAATTCTTTGAAAGTGGCAGGACAGGTTAACAAAGTAGTTAATAAAGCAAATGGGATGCTGGGCTTTATAAATAAAGGCATCGAGTACAAAAGCCAGGATGTTATGCTAAACCTATATAGACACGAGTTCGGCCCCAGCTGGAGTACTGTGTCCAATTCTGAGCACCACACTTCAGAAAGGATGTGAAGGCTTTGGAGAGGGTACAGAGAGATTGACTAGAATGGCCCAAGGGGGAGGGATTACAGTTGCATGGATAGACTAGAGAAGCTGGGGTTGTTCTCCTTGGAGCAGAGAAGGTTAAGAGGAGATTTGATAGAGCCATTTAAAATCATGAAGGATTTAGGTAGAGTAAATTAAAAAAAAAACTGTTTCCAATGGGTAAGGGATCTATAAACAGAGGGCACAGATTTAAGGTGATTGGCAAAAGAACCAGAGGCGATATGAGGAAACAAAGAATTACGGAACGAGTGGTTAGGATTTGGAATGCACTGCCTGATAGGGTGGTGGATCCAGATTCAAAAGTAGCCTTCAAAGGGGAATTGGATAAATACTTGAAGGAGAAAGAATTTCAGGGATATAGGGAAAGAGCAGAGAAGTGGGGCTAACTGGATTGCTCTTCGAAAGAACCGGTGCAGACTCGATGGGCTGAATGGCCTCCTTCTGTGGTATACTATTCTATGATTCTATGTTAGTGAAATATTCTTATTCTCCATTACACACAGACAGACACAGATGAATAATACATTCTAGTAGTGAGTTCTCTTGCTTGCTGAAAGAAACAGAAAACAAGCTGCTGTCTCATGGAAGGAGGCTAAGCAGCTGTGGCACAGTGGGTGGTGACTGGCAAAGAGATCTGTGCAGACAGCAGAGGGTCACATGCTTTATACGTGTGACCTTTTTTATTCCACGCTGTTTTCCAGAAACAGACACCCTAGTGTTTGAGAGAGTCAGGCCAGTAAGCAGCACCACTCTCACATGTACTCAAACATCAATTACATGCGTGACTAACATGCGAGCAGTAATTGAACTCAATAGTTTGCTATTATATTTTTTTGTTTCAGCTGCCTTGTTTTATATGTTCCACCAATAGATGAACTAATTCGTTTATAGTGAATTATAAATGAGTAATTTATTCTTTCAGATTTTGATAATAGTATTAATAAATAAATTGAGGCTAATAACCCTCTACAATTCATGTCCTGTAAATGACCTTCAACAATTAACCATTTTTTTTATGTGTCAGCCTAGCCAGTCAGCGTTGCTAGGTTATTGAATCATGGGCAGCATTAGAGCTGAACCTGATCCAGCCCTCAACCAATACTCTCACACACATTATCCAGCATGGGTCACTGGTTGCACCAAGAACAGGAATACCAGTTATTTTCCCCCTCCCTAGTTCAGGGGTGAAAAAGCCAATTATAGTCTCCTTATTGGTACCCCCAACACGATTCAATATAGACTGAGAACTGGGCCAGGGAGCCTCTGTCCTGTATAGCTCAGTCACAGATTGAGCTACCTGGGGAACCCATATGCAATACTACTGCAACAACAATTCAAGCAATCACATCGAATGTCTAGAACTAATGATTTGTGAATGTTTACTCTTTAATAAGTACAGACCAGGAGTAAGCATACTGGATGATACAGTGAGAGGCACTTTCTATTTATTTGATGTTATTACTGGAAATGGGAAAATATTCCCTTCCTGTAACATTCGATCAATTCCTTACCCCTATTAGATATATAACAGGTTTTTTTTCTTTCTTTTGTAGTCCACAGTTAGGAGTACATAGATTATCTATACCTTATGTTGGAGTGCATGTTTGAATCTCTGTAACATACCTAGGCAAGGACACATTCTACTGTCTGTTAGTGACAGTGCTATTAGCTCTTACAGTGTGTGCTGTCTCTGTGTTTAATGTGTTTTTCCCCACTGCATCTCCTTAGTGAAAGAGTATGGAGTGTGCCATCTATTTACTTATCTTGTGCTCATTCTAAGTGATTCTTCAGTGAGTGGGAGAGGGTTGCTGGGTGTCATTGTTTTCCACAAGGAGTCACAGTGGCCGAAGCTGGGGTAGAAGTTGGAGCCGTAGCTGCCTGGGCTCGCACATTGAGAATCAGTCCTGCAGTCATTTGTGTGACAGGGAGTTAGGGATGTCATGTATGAAGACCATGTATACAAACTGTATAGTCACATAAGGTGTGCCACCAGAGGGCACTGTGGTGGGAGACCTGAGGGTTACCTGCATAGGTGTGCAGGGCCCAGTATAAAAGGCTGCCCACCATGCTTGTGCCTCACTCTGGAGCTACAATAAATGGAACTAGAAACATAGAAACATAGAAAATAGGTGCAGAAGTAGGCCATTCGGCCCTTCGAGCCTGCACCGCCAGTCAATAAGTTCATGGCTGAACATGCAACTTCAGTACCCCATTCCTGCTTTCTCGCCATACCCCTTGATCCCCCTAGTAGTAAGGACTACATCTAACTCCTTTTTGAATATATTTAGTGAATTGGCCTCAACAACTTTCTGTGGTAGAGAATGCCACAGGTTCACCAATCCCTGGGTGAAGAAGTTTCTCCTCATCTCGGTCCTAAATGGCTTACACCGTATCCTTAGACTGTGACCCCTGGTTCTGGACTTCCCCAACATCGGGAACATTCTTCCTGCATCTAACCTGTCTAACCCCGTCAGAATTTTAAAACGTTTCTATGAGATCCCCTCTCATTCTTCTGAATTCCAGTGAATACAAACCCAATTGATCCAGACTAAGGTCACAACAGCTCAAGTACAATACTAGACCTCGTGGAGTCATTCATAAGAGTATTAAAGACATAACAGGGGATGTGCCATTAACTTTACAGACAATGTTATCATCTCTGCCAACACCTGCCAGTCACCTGCTGGAGACAATCCCTCAGCATGGCCACAGATTGGTGTGAAGCAATGAGGGAGTTGAAGCCCTGAGGAATGACTCTCTCTATTTGATTCCTCAGTGTGCTAAGCCCAGAGGACACAAGCTGTTACAGCCTGGAGCTCAACAATTCCAAAGTGCCAGTCTAAACATTTCTGATAGAGATGAAGCCTGAGCTTGGGGGCTAGACTTTCATCTTCATTTTCCGTGGTTTTCTCAGCGATACAGCTCTTTTTGGGAGAGAAACCACCCGGCAAAAGTTTCCCCCTTACCTTTTGAATGGTACTGCCCAAATCTCGAAACTGCCGCCGGGAGCAAACCACCGACATGCACCGCCAAGAAAATCGCCAGGGCGTAAGTTTGGCCTCAACGGAAGCCCGTCCAGATCATCGAGGGAACCACCCTGTGAAAGCTGCTTAAACAGGGCGGTAGGTGAGTACTCTGCAAAGAAAGGTAAGTTAAAGGTTCTCTTTTTTTTAATTATAAAATGGCGATTAGCTTTAAAACTGTCTTGGGAATGTTTCTTAACTTTTTAATTTTTTTAGTCAAATTGTTTTTAAAGTTTTCCCTCCTCCCTAGGCCCAACCATAGCCTTGGGGTAAATTTTTTTTTTTTAATTTTAAGAACCATCCGTTTCACTTAGTTTCGCCTCAATCGCCGAGAAACTGTTGAGAATGCTGGTGCAAGATCCATTTTCTCACCGGGCGATTATTTTTAACTTAATTATGGAAATTCTCGCCAGCATTAGTTGCAAAACGTTAGCGTTTTTTCTGGGCGGGCAATCGGGCGTTGAGAGGCTCTCGGGAAAGTCTAGCCCTATAAACTTTATCAACGCTGTTCTGCTGCAAGCCACCCTCTCTCGAAAGTGGTCTGCAAAACAATCAAGCAGTCATGCAGCACTGCACAAATGTGGGTGTGGACTTGCATAACTGCCCCCAAACTGTACAGGCTCCATGGCATACTCACCCCAATGAACATTTATAGGATGTCCTGTGTGACACAGGGTGCTCATTTGCTGTCTATGTCATGGCCACATGCAATGTTTCCTCAAATATTTTGGGGCCACACGGCCACTTTACGGGGCTGCACGGCCTATTGAACAACCCATGCATGTGTTTAAAAGCCGGCTCCCCGCTGCGAGGGCTCTCTAGAGCGCTGCACGGCCACGTGTTCATGCAGCTTAAAAGGAACATTGGTCATGTGTCTTGCATGTGTCTCCCTCCCTCTCTCTCTCGTGTGTGTGTGTGTATGTGTGTGTGTGTGTCTAGGTTAGGCTGCAGACTCGCGGAGCTCAGCACTGGCTCCTGCAACTTCTGTAACTTTAACTTGTTAGATACTTAATAAAACGTTGATACATTTCTTAAATGCATGGATTCGACTACTCTGTAAAAAGGTATCAACACACCCTGTGATGTCCAAGTTCCGAGGCTCAGCAATTGAAGATCTCATACTGGCCCAACAGTCACAAATTTCTAACTCCTGTAAATTGACCTGCCCTTTTGCCTATTCACCTGCTCCGTGCTTCAAAAAGTGCTCTCTCCTCAATTTACAAACATTCCCTTCAGAATGGCTAGGACTGATTTTCCTGTGATTTGCACTGGAAGACATTTATTCCCTGGACACAAAAGACAGAAAAAATGGATGGACACTTGTTCTGCTGGGTCTTTTCTACCTTTACATTGCCCTCTCATTTTAGCAACTTTCCGCCAGAGTGGCAGAGTGTTTACATAAGAATATACAAAATAGGAGCAGGAGTAGGCCATTCGGCCTTTCAATAAGATCATGGCTGATCTTCTCCCTCAACTCCACTTTCCTGCACTATCCCCATATCTCTTGATTCCCTTAATATCCAGCAATCTATCAGCCTCCATTGCTCTCTGAGGTAGAGAATTCCAAAGATTCACCACCCTTTGAATGAAGAAATTTCTCCTAATCTCAGTCCTAAATTGCCAACCTCTTATTCTGAGACTGTGATCCCTGGTTCCAGACTCCCCAGCCAGGGGAAACAGCCTCCTTGCATCTACCTTGTCAAGCCCTGCAAGAATGTTGTATGTTTCAATGAGATCACCTCTCATTCTTCTAAACGCTAGAGAATATAGGCCTAGTCTACACAATTCCCCCATCCCAGGAATCAGTCTGGTGAACATACATTGCACGCCCTCAACTGCAAGTATATCCTTCCTTAGGTAAGGAGACCAAAACTGTAGACAATACTCCAGGTGTGGTCACACCAGGGCCCTATATAATTACAGGAAGACATCTTTGCTCTTATATTCCAATCCTCTTTAAATAAAGGCCAACATACCATTTGCTTTCGCAATTGCTTGATGTATCTCCATGTTGACGTTCAGTGATTCATGTACAAGGACACCCAGGTCTTCTGAATGCCAACATTTCCATAAAGGTAATCTGTGTGTGGAGGTGGAAGAAATGGGTATGGTTCTTAATGAATACCTTGCATCTGTTTTCATAAAAGAGAGGGGCGATGCAGACATTGCAATCAGGGAGGAGGAGTGTGAAATATTAGATGAAATAACCGTAGTGAGAGAGGAAGTATTAAGGGGTTAAGCAGTTTTGAAAGTGAATTAATCCCCAGGCCTGGATGAAATGTATCCCAGGCTGTTAAGAGAAACAAAAGAGGAAATAACAGAGGCTCTGATCATCATTTTATAATCATTTTATAATGGGGTGATGCCAGAGGACTGGAGGAGTGCTAACGTGGTACCTTTGTTTAAAAAGGGAGAAAGGAATAGACCGAGTAATTACAGGCCAGTCAGTCTAACCTCAGTGGTGGGAACATTATTGGAAAAAATTCTGAGGGACAGGATAAATTTTCATTTAGAAAGACACAGATTAGTCAAGGACAGTCAGCATGGATCTGTTAAGGGAAGGTCTTGCCTGGTTAACTTGACTGAAATTTTTTTGGAGATAACAACGAGAGTCGATGAGGGTAGTGCATCTGATGTAGTGTATATGGATTTTAGCAAGGCATTTGATAAGGTCCCACATGGCAGGATGGTCATGAAAGTAAAAGCCCATGGAATCTAGGGCAAAGTGGCAAGTTAGATCCAAAATTGGCTCAGAGGCAGAAAGCAAAGGGTTGATGCATTTTTTTGTGACTGGAAGGCTCTTTCCAGTGGGATTCTGTAGGACTCAGTACTAGGTCCCTTGCTTTTTGTGATATATATTAATGGTTTAGACTTGAATGTAGGGGTGTGATTAAGAAGTTTGGATATGATACTAAAATTGGTTGTGTGGTTGATAATGAAGAAGAAAGCTGTAGGAAGATATCAATGAACTGGTCAGGTGGTTAGAACAGTGGCAAATAGAATTCAATCCATAGAAGTGTGAGGTAATGCATTTGGGGAGCGTTAACAAGGCAAGAGAATACACATTAAATGGTAGGACACTGAGAAGTGTAGAGGAACAAATGGACCTTGGAGGGCATGTCCATAGATCCCTGAAGGTAGCAGACCAGGTAGATAAGGTGGTTAAGAAGTCACACAGGTTACTTGCCTTTATTAGTCAAGGCACAAAATACAAGAGCAGGGAGGTTATGTTTGAACTTATAAAACACTAGTTAGGCCACAGCTAAAGTACTGAGTGCAGTTCTGGTCACCACATTACAGGAAAGATGTGATTGCACTAGCTAGACAGGGTACAGAGGAGATTTACAAGGATATTGACTGGACTGGAGAATTTTAGCTAGGAGGAAAGATTGGATAGGCTGGGTTTGTTTTCTTTGGAACAGAGGAGGCTGAGGGGAGACCTTATTGAGGTGTATAAAATTATGAGGGGCTAAGGTACAGTGGGTAGGACGGACCTATTTCCCTTAGCAGAGGGGTCAACAACCAGGAGGCATAGATTTAAAGGTTGAAGGTGTAGAGAGGATTTGAGGGGGAATTTCTTCACCCAGAGTGTGGTGGGGGTCTGGAACTCAAAGCATGAAAGGTGGTAGAGGCAGAAACCCTCACCACATTTAAAAAGTACTTGGATGTTCATTTGAAGTGCTGTAACTTACAGGGCTATGGACCAAAAGCTGGAAAGTAGGATAAGGCTGGATGGCTCTTTGTTGGCTGGCGCGGACACAGTGGGCCGAAATGGCTTCCTTCCATGCTGTAAATTTCTATAATTCTATGTTTTCCCAATCTCTCACCATTTAAAAAATACTCTGCTTTTCTATTTTTCCAACCAAAGTGGATAACTTCCCATTTCTCCACATTATATTCCATTTGCCATGTTCTTGCCACTCACTTAGCCTGTCTATATCCCCTTGAAGCCTCTTTGCATCCTCCTCACAACTTAGATTACCATCTAGCTTTGTATCATCACTAAATTTGGATATATTACATTTGTTCCCCTCATCCAAATCATTGATATAGATTGTGAGTAGCTGAGGCCCAAACATTGATCCTTGAGGTATACCACTAGTTACAGCCTGCCAACCGGAAAATGACCCATTTATTAGTATTCTCCGTTAAGCCATCCGCAATACATTCTAGTATATTATCCACAATTCCATGACCCTTAATTTTGTTTAATAACCTCTTGTGTGGCACCTTATCGAATACCTTCTGAAAATCCAAATACACCACATCCACTGGTACCCCCTTATCTATTCTGCCAGTTACAACCTCAAATAACTCTGACAGATTTGTCAAACATGATTTCCCTTTCATAAATCTGTGTTGACTCTGCCTGTGCTCTGTTACCTTAATAATAGATTCTAGCATTTTCCCTACTACTGATGTCAGGCTAACTGGTCTGTAGTTCTCGTTTTCTCTCTCACTCCTTTTTTAAACATGTGGGGTTACATTTGCTACCTTCCAATCAGCAGGAACCTTTCTAGAATCTATGGAATATTGGAAGATGACAACCAATGCATCCACTATCTCTAACCACCCCTTTCAAAACCTTAGGATGTAGGTCATTGAGTACAGGGGATTTATCAACTTTCAGTTAATTTCTCCAGTACTATTTTTTTACTAATGCTAATTTCTTTCAGTTCCTCATTCTCACTGGACCCTTCGTTCGCCACTATTTCCGGCAGGTTTTTTGCATCTTCTTCTGTGAAGACAGACACAAAGTATTTGTTTAATTTCTCTGCCATTTCTTTAATCTCCATTCTAATTTCTCCTGTCTTGGCCTGTATGGGACACACATTTACTTTTGCTAATCTTTTCCTTTTTATTTACCTATAGAAGCTTTTACAGTTTGTTTTTATGTTTCTCGTTAGTTTACTCGCATTCTATTTTCCCTTTCTTTATCAATTTCTTGGTCCTCTTTTGCTGAATTCTAAAATCCTCCTAATCCTCAGGCTTACTGCTCTTTTTGGCAACATTATAAGCCTCTTCCTTTGATCTAATACTATCTTTAACTTCTCTTGTTAGCCACAGTTGGACGACTTTTCCTGTCGGGTTTTTGTGCCTTAAAAGAATATATGTTTGTTGTAAATGATGTATTAATTCTTTAAATGCTAGCCATTGCTTGTCTACCACTATACCTTTTAATGTAGTTTCCCAATCTACCATAGCCAACTCGCCCCTCATATCTACGTAGTTTGCTTTGTTTAGATGTAAGACCCTAGTTTTGGGTTTAACTAAATCACTTTCAAACTCAATGTATAATTCTATCATATTATGGTCACTCTTCCCTAAATGCCTCTTTACTACGAGGTTATTAATTTACCTTTTCTCATTGCACAATATTAGATCCAAAATAGCCTGTTCCCTAGTTCGTTCCTCAACATGCCGATCTAGAAAACTACAGAAACATAGAAACATAGAAAATAGGTGCAGAAGTAGTCCATTCGGCCCTTCGAGCCTGCACCACCATTCAATGAGTTCATGGCTGAACATGCAACTTCAGTACCCCATTCCTGCTTTCTCACCATACCCCTTGATCCCCCTAGTAGTAAGGACTACATCTAACTCATTTTTGAATATATTTAGTGAATTGGCCTCAACAACTTTCGGTGGTAGAGAATTCTACAGGTTCACCACTCTCTGGGTGAAGAAGTTTCTCCTCATCTCAGTCCTAAATGGCTTACCCCTTATCCTTAGACTGTGACCCCTGGTTCTGGACTTCCCCAACATTGGGAACATTCTTCCTGCATCTAACCTGTCTAACCCGTCAGAATTTTAAACGTTTCTATGAGGTCCCCTCTCATTCTTCTGAACTCCAGTGAATACATGCCAAGTTGATCCAGTCTTTCTTGATATGTCAGTCCCGCCATCCCGGGAATCAGTCTGGTGAACCTTCGCTGCACTCCCACAATAGCAAGAACGTCCTTCCTCAAGTTAGGAGACCAAAACTGTACACAATACTCCAGGTGTTGCCTCACCAAGGCCCTGTACAACTGTAGTAACACCTCCCTGCCCCTGTACTCAATTCCCCTCGCTATGAAGGCCAACATGCCATTTGCTTTCTTAACCGCCTGCTGCACCTGCATGCCAACCTTCAATGACTGATGTACCATGACACCCAGGTCTCATTACACCTCCCCTTTTCCTAATCTGTCACCATTCAGATAATAGTCTGTCTCTCTGTTTTTACCACCAAAGTGGATAACCTCACATTTATCCACATTGTAGTTCATCTGCCATGCATTTGCCCACTCACCTAACCTATCCAAGTCACTCTGCAACCTCATAGCATCTTCCTCGCAGCTCACACTGCCACCCAACTTAGTGTCATCCACAAATTTGGAGATACTACATTTAATCCCCTCGTCTAAATCATTAATGTACAATGTAAACAGCTGGGGCCCCAGCACAGAACCTTGCGGTACCCCACTAGTCACTGCCTGCCATTCTGAAAATAACCCATTTACTCCTTCTCTTTGCTTCCTGTCTGTCAACCAGTTCTCAATCCACGTCAGCACACTACCCCCAATCCCATGTGCTTTAACTTTGCACACTAATCTCTTGCGTGGGACCTTGTCGAAAGCCTTCTGGAAGTCCAAATACACCACATCAACTGGTTCTCCCTTGTCCACTCTACTGGAAACATCCTCAAAAAATTCCAGAAGATTTGTCAAGTATGATTTCCCTTTCACAAATCCATGCTGACTTGGACCTATCATGTCACCTCTTTCCAAATGCGCTGCTATGACATCCTTAATAATTGATTCCATCATTTTACCCACTACCGATGTCAGGCTGACCGGTCTATAATTCCCTGTTTTCTCTCTCCCTCCTTTTTTAAAAAGTGGAGTTACATTGGCTACCCTCCACTCCATAGGAACTGATCCAGATTCTATGGAATGTTGGAAAATGACTGTCAATACATCTGCTATTTCCAAGGCCACCTCCTTAAGTACTCTGGGATGCAGACCATCAGGCCCTGGGGATTTATCGGCCTTCAATACCATCAATTTCCCCAACACAATTTCCCGACTAATAAGGATTTCCCTCAGTTCCTCCTTCTCACTAGACCCTCTGACCCCTTTTATATCCGGAAGGTTGTTTGTGTCCTCCTTAGTGAATACCGAACCAAAGTACTTGTTCAATATACCATCAATTTCCCCAACACAATTTCCCGACTAATAAGGATTTCCCTCAGTTCCTCCTTCTCACTAGACCCTCTGACCCCTTTTATATCCGGAAGGTTGTTTGTGTCCTCCTCAGTGAATACTGAATCAAAGTACTTGTTCAATTGGTCTGTCATTTCTTTGTTCCCAGTTATGACTTCCCCTGATTCTGACTGCAGGGGACCTACGTTTGTCTTTACTAACCTTTTTCTCTTTACATATCTATAGAAGCTTTTGCAGTCCATTTTAATGTTCCCTGCAAGCTTCCTCTCGTACTCTATTTTCCCTGCCCTAATCAAACCCTCTGTCCTCCTTTGCTGAGTTCTAAATTTTTCCCAGTCCCCGGGTTCGCTGCTATTTCTGGCCAATTTGTATGCCACTTCCTTGGCTTTAATACTATCCCTGATTTCCCTTGATAGCCGCGGTTGAGCCGCCTTCCCTTTTTTATTTTTACGCCAGACAGGGATGTACAATTGTTGTAGTTCATCCATGCGATCTCTAAATGTCTGCCATTGCCCATCCACTGTCAACCCCTTAAGTATCATTCGCCAATCTATCCTAGCCAATTCACGCCTCATACCTTCAAAGTTACCCTTCTTTAAGTTCTGGACCATGGTCTCTGAATTAACTGTTTCATTCTCGATCCTAATGTAGAATTCCACCATATTATGGTCACTCTTCCCCAAGGGGCCACACACAACGAGATTGTTAATTAATCCTCTCTCATTACACAACACCCAGTCTAAGATGGCCTCTCGCCTAGTTGGTTCCTCGACATATTGGTCTAGAAAACCATCCCTTATGCACTCCAGGAAATCCTCCTCCACCGTATTGCTTCCAGTTTGGTTAGCCCAATCTATATGCATATTAAAGTCACCCATGATAACTGCAGCACCTTTATTGCATGCACCCCTAATTTCCTGTTTGATGCCCTCCCCAACATCACTACTACTGCTTGGAGGTCTGTACACAACTCCCACTAGTGTTTTCTGCCCCTTGGTATTCCGTAGCTCCACCCATATCGAATCCACATCATCCAAGTTAATGTCTTTCCTTACAATTGCATTAATTTCCTCTTTCACCAGCAACGCCACCCCGCCTCCTTTTCCTTTCTGTCTATCCTTCCTAAATGTTGAGTACCCTTGGATGTTGAGTTCCCAGCCTTGGTCACCCTGGAGCCATGTCTCCGTGTGCCAACCACATCGTATCCGTTAACTGCTATCTGCACAGTTAATTCGTCCACCTTATTCTGAATACTCCTCATATTGAGGCACAGAGCCTTCAGTCTTACCTTTTTAACACACTTAGACCCTTTAGAATGTTGCTGCAAAGTGGCCCTTTTTGTTTTTTGCCTTGGGTTTCTCTGTCCTCCGCTTTAACTCATTTCCTTTCTGTCTTTTGCTTCTCTCTCCATTTTGTTTCCCATTTTAATTCCTCTCCAACAGCACTAGCAAACACTCCCCCTAGGACATTGGTTCCAGTCCTGCCTAGGTGCAGACCATCCAGTTTGTACTGGTCCCACCTCCCCCAGAACCGGTTCCAATGCCACTGGAATTTGAATCCCTCCCTGCTGCACCACTGCTCAAGCCACGTATTCATCTGAGCTATCCTGCGATTCCTACTCTGACTAGCATGTGGCACTGGTAGCAATCCCGAGATTACTACTTTTGAGGTCCTACTTTTTAATATAGCTCCTAGCTCTTTAAGTTCGTCTCGTAGGACCTCATCCCGTTTTTTACCTATATCGTTGGTACCAATGTGCACCTCGACAACTGGCTGTTCACCCTCTCTTTTCAGAATGTCCAGGGAGGCAACATACCATCCTGAAGTCTCGGTTGCGGCCGCAGAAACGCCTATCTATTCCCCTTAACATTGAATCCCCTATCACTATCGCTCTCCCACCCTTTTTCCTGCCCTCCTGTGCAGCAGAGCCAGCCACGGTGCCATGAACTTGGCTGCTGCTGCTCCCTCCCTGATGAGTCATCCCCCTCAACAGTACTCAAAGCGGTGTATCTGTTTTGCAGGGGGATGACCGTAGGGGATCCCTGCACGACCTTCCTTGCACTGCTCTTCCTGTTGGTCTTCCATTCCCTATCTGGCTGTGGACCCTTTACCTGCGGTAAGACCAACTCACTAAATGTGCTATTCACGTCATTCTCAGCATCGTGGATGCTCCAAAGTGAATCCACTTTCAGCTCCAGTTCCGCAACGCGGTCCATCACTTCCCGCACACATAGTCGTCAGGGACACCGGAGGCGTCCCTGATTTCCCCCTTGGCTCTGACGGCACCTTTCTATTTCTCTCTACTTCTTTTTTGCCTTCCCCCTGTAGCTGCACAAGCATGCCTCTTGCCGACCCCGGACTCACGTCTCTCCGACGCACCTCCCGACGCCTTTCGCGACCTTTTGTAGGCCTTTCGCTGACCCCGGACTCACGTCTCTCCGACACACCTCCCAACGCCTCTCGCGGCCTTGTATCTTGTATATATTCCTTGAATTTGTCCTCCATGCTATTACTGTAAGTTTGGTTTGCCCAGTCTATATGTAGATTAATGTCCCCCATTATTGCTGTATTACCCTTGTTACATGCGCCTCCAATTTCCTGATTTATACCATGCCCTACATTACAACTATTGTTTTGGGGCTTATAAACAACTTGCACCAATGTTTTCTGCCCCTTGCTGTTTCTTAGCTCCACCCAAACTACTTCTTGATTTTCGGAGTTAAGATCATTTTTCACTACTATCTTTATCCCATCCTTCATTATCAGGGCTACCCCTACAATAGGTGCAGAATAAGGACAGGCATTTAAATGAGGCAGGAGGAGACATTGACAGTCATCTCATCATATTTTCCTGTTCATTTGTCAGTGAGATACTCACTTTGAAAAGAGCCCAGAAAATGACACAGAGACAGTGGAGCAAAGGAGAGAGTTGGTGGAGATGTTGAGCTGGGTGTCATCTGCATACATTTGAAAGCTGGCCCCATGTCTGTGGATGATGTCATCAAAAGGCAGACATATAGAGGAGGGGACAAAGGATAACCCAGAGGTAATAATGCAGGAGCTGGAAAATAAGCCTTTGTTGCAGGCACTCTGGCTATGATTGGATAGGTAACAGTGGAACCAAACGAGGGCAGTGCCATTAATCTTGACAAGGGAAGAGAGGCATTGGGAAAGGATGTTATGGTCAACGATGTCAAAGGTTGCAAAGAGGTCGAGTAGGATGAATAGAGATAATGCAGCATGATCACAGTCCCAGCGGATGTCATTTGTTCATTTGGTTAGGACTGTTTCGATGCTGTTATAGGATCAGAAATCTGATTGCAAAGATTCAAACAGGAAGTTGCAGGAAAGATGGGCACGGGAGACAAATATTTTCAAACACTCTGGAGATAAAAGAGAGGTTGGATATTGCGGGGTAGCTTGCAAGGAAAGAGAAGTCTAGGGTGTACTTTTTTGAATAGGGGTTGATGAATATGAGTGTAAATGGGGCCGTACCAGCAGGCACGAAAGGGATGGGAGAGAGTAAAGGTTTTGCTGGGGAAAAGACATCAAAAGCGTGAGTTTGTGTTTTAGCAAATCGAAAGCTGCAGAAGTATTGTGGTGAATAGGGGGTGAAATGACAAGCAGTTGGTAATTTGATAATGCAATGTAAATTACTTGGGAAGAGCTGTTTCCATGTACAGACACAAAAGGGGTTGGAAGGGAGTAGAAGAATGTGAATAGTGAGGAATACAATGAAGTAGTTGAACATGACTCTGTCAGTGGTTGATACCATTGGAGTAGAAAGGCCATGGAAGATGGCAAGCTCGAGGGATGGCTGTGAAAGTGGGTAGGAAAGTTTATGTTGAAGGAGTGGGAACACATTGGATAGTGTAATGTATGCACCTGTGAGTACGTTCACAAGTTTGTAGAGCTATTGCCCAATATTTGAAGGGGCTGCTCCTCAAGTTCTGGTTGCACTTCAGTCCCACACTCCTGATCTTTGGGCATCCTGTGCGGAGGGGAGCAGGTAGGTCGGAAGGCCTCCTCATAGCACTGCTCCTGGGCATGGCCAAGGTGGCCATCAGCCGGTCCAGGCAGCGGACGGTCGAGGAGGTCGTTCAGCCCGACTGCCTGCCTCTCTTCCATGGTTACATCCGAGCCAGGGTATACCTGGAGATGGAGCATGCGGTATACAGTGGTACGCTCGCGGCCTTCCGCAAGAGGTGGGCGCCGGAGGGACTGGACTGCATCATCACCCTAATCAACCAAATTTTAATTTGATCGTTAAAGTTGAAAGTTCAATTTGTTTAATTTGCCGGTTTTAGTGCCCTCCCCCCTCTTTATAATCAGGGGGCACTTGCATAATTTGTGTTTTGGTGCCGTCAAAAAAACAAGGGGGCACTTGATTGAAAGTTTCTGTTTTAGTGCCCCCCCCCCCACCTCCCCTTTAATCAGGGGGCACTTGATTTCATGATTTAATTGTTCACAACAAAATAGTTGCAGAGCTGTTGTTACAGATTACAACAAAATAGATGTAGAGCTGTTGCCCAATATTTGAAGGGGCTGCTCCTCAAATTCTGGTTGCACTTCAGTCCCACACTCCTGATCTTTGGGCACCCTCTGCGGAGGGCAGCGGGTAGGTCAGAAGGCCTCCTCATAGGACTGCTCCTGGGCATGGCCAAGGTGGCAATCGAGGGGGTCATTCAGCCCAACTGTCTTCCTCTCTTCCGCGGTTACATCTGAGCCAGGGTGTCCCTGGAGATGGAGCACACGGTGTCCACCGGTACACTCGCGGCCTTCTGCGAGAGGTGGGCACCGGAGGGACTGGAGTGCATCATCACCACCGGCAACCAAATTTTAATTTGATCCAGTTGACTGTCCAAGCTTTAATTTGTTTAATTGTGTCGGTTTTAGTGCTCCCCCCCCCCCCCGCGCTAACCAGGGGGCACTTGATTTACTTGTTTTACAGGTGCAACTTAAAATAGTTGTAAAGCTGATGCATAGTGAGTGGCATAGCCAGTTACGTAATGTTCACAAGACTCAATAAAACCCCGATCAACCACGATGAGGTATGCAGTTGTAAACCTGGTGAATGAACTGGTAATGTGTAGTGTAATTGTTAAACCAATTAGTTCTTAATAGCAATGTGTTGCTATGAATTCTTAAGCAAAGAACCCATGAAGCAAATACATAACAAAATGGCAACAAGAATGGGAGTTTCTTCCTGAAGAAATTTTGGTGGAATTTCCTTTCATGAAAAGGCAAATGCAAGTGGAGCACAGCAAGGAGATATACTGGCAGCGTGATTCCCGAATGGGAATCTGGCAGTCCCATTTTTTTTTGTGAGAAGTGAACAGTGTTGAACTGACAAAAAGAGCTTGTGGAAAGCCATTTAGAGTTATTGAAAAGCAATTCAAGATTATTGAGAGTGATTAATGGTTGTTAAGCTAAGAAGGGAATATGGATGTCACAACGAGTTATGTCAGTAATTTGGGAGCTTTTGACAAGAATAAGGAATCATTTAGATCCTACACTAAGAGATTGTAAATTTTTTTAAAACTAGTGACATCAATGATGTCTGAGCAGGTGTGGCAGCTTCACATAGAAACATAGAAACATAGAAAATAGGTGCAGAAGTAGGCCATTCGGCCCTTCAAGCCTGCACCGCCATTCAATGAGTTCATGGCTGAACATGCAACTTCAGTACCCCATTCCTGCTTTCGCGCCATACCCCTTGATCCCCCTAGTAGTAAGGACTACATCTAACTCCTTTTTGAATATATTTAGTGAATTGGACTCAACAACTTTCTGTGGTAGAGAATTCCACAGGTTCACCACTCTCTGGGTGAAGAAGTTTCTCCTCATCTCGGTTCTAAATGGCTTACCCCTTATCCTGAGACTGTGATCCCTGGTTCTGGCCTTCCCCAATATTGGGAACATTCTTACTGCATCTAACCTGTCTAACCCCGTCAGAATTTTAAACGTTTCTATGAGGTCCCCTCTCATTCTTCTGAACTCCAGTGAATACAAGCCCAGTTGATCCAGTCTTTCTTGATAGGTCAGTCCCGCCATCCCGGGAATCAGTCTGGTGAACCTTCGCTGCACTCCCTCAATAGCAAGAACGTCCTTCTTCAAGTTAAGAGACAAAAGCTGTACACAATACTCCAGGTGTGGCCTCACCAAGGCCCTGTACAACTGTAGTAACACCTCCATGCCTCTGTACTCAAATCCCCTCGCTATGAAGGCCAACATGCCATTTTCTTTCTTAACCGCCTGCTGCACCTGCATGCCAACCTTCAATGACTGATGTACCATGACACCCAGGTCTCGTTGCACCTCCCCTTTCCCTAATCTGTCACCATTCAGATAATAGTCTGTCTCTCTGTTTTTACCACCAAAGTGGATAACCTCACATTTATCCACATTATACTTCATCTGCCATGCATTTGCCCACTCACCTAACCTATCCAAGTCACTCTGCAGCCTCATAGCATTCTCCTCACAGCTCACACTGCCACCCAACTTAGTCTCATCCACAAATTTGGAGATACTACATTTAATCCCCTCGTCTAAATCATTAATGTACAATGTAAACAGCTGGGGCCCCAGCACAGAACCTTGCGGTACCTCACTAGTCACTGCCTGCCATTCTGAAAAGTACCCATTTACTCCTACTCTTTGCTCCCTGTCTGCCAACCAGTTCTCAATTCACATCAGCACACTACCCCCAATCCCATGTGCTTTAACTTTGCATATTAATCTCTTGCGTGGGACCTTGTCGAAAGCCTTCTGGAAGTCCAAATACACCACACCAACTGGTTCTCCCTTGTCCACTCTACTGGAAACATCCTCAAAAAATTCCAGAAGATTTGCCAAGCATGATTTCCCTTTCACAAATCCATGCTGACTTGGACCTATTATGTCACCTCTTTCCAAATGCGCTGCTATGACATCCTTAATAATTGATTCCATCATTTTACCCACTGCCGATGTCAGGCTGACCAGTCTATAATTCCCTGTTTTCTCTCTCCCTCCTTTTTTAAAAAGTGGAGTTACATTGGCTACCCTCCACTCCATAGGAACTGATCCAGAGTCTATGGAATGTTGGAAAATGACAACATTCGAAATGGCTGGAAGTATGGCATATGGGGTCATCTAGAACTACAGAGTGTACATTGGATGAATTATAGGATATTTTTGCATGCCATGGCCTGCCGAAGAATTGGTGTCAGATAATGGGCTACAATTTCAGTCCATGCAATTTGCAAATTTTGCCAGACACAATGGTATCAAATACACGTTGGTAGCAGCACATTATCCTGCTTCGAATGGTGCGGCTGAAAGGTCGGTCAAGATTGTCAAGGAGGCTTTGCGGAAACAAGTTCTACAGACTGGATCATCGGTGAGCATGAAGCATAGGTTCACTCATTTTCTTTTCAAATACAGAACTACGCCCCATTCTCCAGCAAGGTACACACCTGCTGAATTATTGATGAAGCATAGGCTGAGGACGCATCTCAGTTTATTGCAACCGAACGTGTCTGACAAGGTAGAGAAGGCACAATCGATGCAGAAACGTCATTATCATTCCGGTACTAAAGAGCGGTGCTTTCAGAAAGGTGGTCAGGGCAGAGTTTTCAGCCCGTCTAAAAGGGCAAGTCCATGTAAATGGGACATTGGTATGTGGCATCAAGCAGTAGGTTGGTCAAAATTAATGAATACATCAGATGCAGCCGACGGAAGGCAGTTCTGCGGTTATGGGACAATCTCGCAGAAACTCTGTACCTCCCGAGGGGGGAGATAGATTTGGGGTTCAGTTGAGAAAATGCAAACCAACTGGACAGGAGGTTGATAACTGGAAATATCAAGGTTTTAGGAACAAAGCGAACACCTGGACGGATGTAAGGGTTTCAAGGAAACTCAAGAGGACACAGGAAGATAGAGGTCAGGAATCCTGGGCTACATGCCCTGAAAACAGAAATTCCCCAAAACGGTCTCCTGAGTCAAATAAGAATATAGAAAATGGGCATAGCCAGCCAACTGCAAAGAAATGGAGGTGGGAGCAGGAGGAAGCTAAAAGCTTTCAACAAGTTACTCAGGTGCAGCAGTCGAATTTGTAAAATTGTAATCATGATAAGTAATCTTTTGAAATATTGTATAAATACCTTCTAAAAAAAGGGGAAGCAGGGTATGCACCTGTGAGTATGCTCACAGGGTTGTCGAGCTGTTACATTGTGAGTGGCTTAGCCAGTCACGTGATGTTCACAAGACTCAATAAAACCCCAGTCAGTTAGGTCAAGGTCATCCATGATGAGGTATGTGGTTGTGAGCCTAGTGTGTGAACTAGCAATGTGTAGTGTGATTGTTAAACCTCTGCTAATAAACCAACTCGTTCTTAATAGCAATGGGTTGCTATGAATTCTTAAGCAAAGAACCCATGAAGCAAATACACTACAGATAGTATGGTGGAGTCCACTAATAACGTATGTGGGGTTTGCAACGTTTTACCTATTTGTTTATATTTTTAAAAATTGTGAGAAAGACTAAATAAACAGACCTGTAACTCAGAATTTCACTTAATTTTTTTCTGCACATCAAGCAATGAGATAAAGGTCTGAATGGTTGATTCCAGTCCTGCACTTCAACCAGTCCTGTCATGCCCGCCCCAACCCCCAACCTATCTGGTTTTGGTTACCTCCAGTCCCACCCTCCAACTAATTTGATTGGTTCAAAGAAACTCCTGTGCCAGCTGTCCAAATGATCTGATTGGTTGATAGTGACAACCTCCAATCCCAGTTACTTTTTGTTGTGAAATGCTGACAAGCTGACATGAATTGAAATGTTAACTGAAGGCTTAAAACCATGACGGTTGGCATGTCTATATTTTTGAGGAGGCAAATGCTCAGGCCCTGGACTTTAAGGCATTGTCACTTTCTCCCAGCATTCTTTACATATTTTGTGAAAAATTGCACAAATGGAGAAATACTGGCCCCTCGGTATTATTCTGTCTTTGTTGTTCCTCTACACTTGCCAGTATCCTACCATTTATTGTGTATTCACTTGCCTTGGTAGCCCTCCACAAATGCATTACCTCACACTTCTCTGGATTGAATTCTATTTGCCACTTTTCTGCCCACCTGACCAGTTCATTGATATCCTCCTGCAGTCTACAGCTTTCTTCCTCACTATCAATTTTTGTATCATCTGCAAACTTCTTAATTATGCTTCCTACATTGATGTATATCACATAAAGCAAGGGACCCAGTACTGAAACCTGTGGAACCCCACAAAAACACCAATTGACCATTATCCTTTGCTTCCTGCCACTGAGCCAATTTTGGATCCAATTTGCCACTTTCCCTTAGATCCCATGGGCTTTTACTTTTCTGACCAGTCTGCCATGTGGGATTTTGTCAAAAACCTTGCTAAAATCCATGCTAAAATCCCCTGCAAAACAGATACACCGCTTTGGGTACTGTTGAGGGGGATGACTCATCAGGGGAGGGCAGCAGCAGCCAAGCTCATGGCACCGTGGGTGGCTCTGCTGCACAGGAGGGCAGGAGAAAGAGTGGGAGAGCTAGAGTGATAGGGGATTCTATTGTAAGGGGAATAGATAGACATTTCTGTGGCCGCAACCAAGACTCCAGGATGGTATGTTGCCTCCCTGGTGCAAGGGTCAAGGATGTCTCGGAGCGGGTGCAGGACATTTTGAAGGGGGAGGGTAAACAGCCAGTTGTCGTGGTGCATATAGGTACCAACGATATCGGTAAAAAATGGGATGAGGTCCTACAAAACGAATTTAGGGAGCTAGGAGTTAAATTAAAAAGTAGGACCTCAAAAGTAGTAATCTCAGGATTGCTACCAATGCCACGTGCTAGTCAGAGTAGGAATGGCAGGATAGCTCAGAGGAATACATGGCTTGAGGAGTGGTGCAGAAGGGAGGGATTCAAATTCCTGAGACATTGGAACCGGTTCTGGGGGAGGTGGGACCAGTACAAACCGGACGGTCTGCACCTGAGCAGGACTGGAACCAATGTCCGAGGGGGAGTGTTTGCTAGTGCTATTGGGGAGGGGTCAAACTAATAAGGCAGGGGGATGGGAACCTATGCAGGGAGACAGAGGGAAGTAGAATGGGGGCAGAAGCAAAAGATAGAAATAATTAAAGTAAAAGTGGAGGGCAGAGAAACCCAAGGCAAAAAGCAAAAAGGGCTACATTACAGCAAAATCCTAAAGGGACAAAGGGTGTTAAAAAGACAAGTCTGAAGGTTCTGTGCCTCAATGTGCCTCAAAGTATTCGGAATAAGGTGGACGAATTAACTGCGCAGATAGCAGTTAACGGATATGATGTAATTGCCATTATGGAGACATGGCTCCAGGGTGACCAAGACTGGGAACTCAACATCCAGGGGTATTCAACATTTAGGAAGGATAGACAGAAAGGAAAAGGAGGTGGGGTGGCATTGCTGGTTAAAGAGGAAATTAATGCAATAGTAAGTAAGGACATTAGCTTGGATGATGTGGAATCTGTATGGTGGAGCTGCAGAATACCAAAGGGCAGAAAACGCTAGTGGGAGTTGTGTACAGACCACCAAACAGTCGTAATGAGGATGGGGACAGCATCAAACAAGAAATTAGGGATGCGTGCAATAAAGGTACAGCAGTTATCATGGGCGACTTCAATCTACATATTGACTGGGCCAAATCAAAATAGTAGCAATGCGGTGGAGGAGGATTTCCTGGATGTATTAGGGATGGTTTTCTAGACCAATATGTCGAGGAACCAACTAGAGAGCTGGCCATCCAAGACTGGGTGATGTGTAATGAGAAAGGACTAAGTAACAATCTTGTTGTGCGAGGTCCCTTGGGAAAGAGTGACCATAATATGGTAGAATTCTTTATTAAGATGGAGAGTGACACAGTTAATTCAGAGACTAGGGTCCTAAACATGGGGAAAGGTAACTTCGATGGTGTGAGACGTGAATTGGCTGGAATAGACTGGCGAGTGATACTTAAAGGGTCGACGGTGCATAGGTAATGGCAAACTTTTAAAGACCACATGGATGAACTTCAACAATTGTACATCCCTGTCTGGAGTAAAAATAAAACGGGGAAGGTGGCTCAACCGTGGCTAACAAGGGAAATTAAGGATAGTGTTAAATCCAAGGAAGAGGCATATAAATTGGCCAGAAAAAGCAGCAAACCTGAGGAATAGGAGAATTTTGCAACACAGCAGAGGAGGACAAAAGGTTTAATTAGGAGGGGGGAAATAGAGTATGAGAGGAAGCTTGCTGGGAACATTAAAACTGACTGCAAAAGCTTCTATAGATAGGTGAAGAGAAAAAGATTAGTGAAAACAAACGTAGATCCCTTGCAGTCAGATTCAGGTGAATTTATAATGGGGAACAAATAATGGCGGACCAGTTAAACAAATACTTTGGTTCTGTTTTCATGAAGGAAGACACAAATAACCTTCCGGAAATACTAGGGGACCGAGGATCTAGTGAGAAGGAGGAACTGATGGATATCCTTATAAAGCGGGAAATTGTGTTAGGGAAATTGATGGGATTGAAGCCCGATAAATCCCCGGGGCCTGATAGTCTGCATCCCAGAGTACTTAAGGAAGTGGCCATAGAAATAGTGGATGCATTGGTGATCATTTTCCAACAGTCTATCGACTGTGGATCAGTTCCTATGGACTGGAGGATAGCTAATGTAACACCACTGTTTAAAAAAGGAGGGAGAGAGAAAACGGGTAATTATAGGCCAGTTAGCCTGACATCAGTAGTGGGGAAAATGTTGGAATCAATTATTAAAGATGAAATAGCAGCGCATTTGGAAAGCAGTGACAGGATCGGTCCAAGTCAGCATGAAAGGGAAATCATGCTTGACAAATCTTCTGGAATTTTTTGAGGATGTAACTAGTAGAGTGGACAAGGGAGAACCAGTGGATGTGGTGTATTTGGACTTTCAAAGGGCTTTTGACAAGGTCCCACACAAGAGATTGGTGTGCAAAATCAAAGCACATGGTATTGGGGGTAATGTACTGACGTGGATAGAGAACTGGTTGGCAGACAGGAAGCAAAGAGTAGGAATAAATGGGTACTTTTCAGAATGGCAGGCAGTGACTAGTGGGGTGCCGCAGGGCTCAGTGCTGGACCCCAGCTCTTTACAATATACATTAATGATTTAGATGAACGAATTGAGTGTAATATCTCCAAGTTTGCAGATGACACTAAACTGGGTGGCGGTGTGAGCTGTGAGGAGGACGCTAAAAGGCTGCAGGGTGACTTGGACAGGTTAGGTGAGTGGGCAAATGCATGGCAGATGCAGTATAATGTGGATAAATGTGAGGTTATCCACTTTGGGGGCAAAAACACGTAGGTAGAATATTATCTGAATGGCGGCCGATTAGGAAAGGGGGAGGTGCAACGAGACCTGGGTGTCATGGTTCATCAGTCATTGAAAGTTGGCATGCAGGTACAGCAGGCGGTAAAGAAGGCAAATGGTATGTTGGTCTTCATAGCTTGAGGATTTGAGTATAAGAGCAGGGAGGTCTTACTGCAGTTGTACAGGGCCTTAGTGAGGCCTCACCTGGAATATTGTGTTCAGTTTTGGTCTCCTAATGTGAAGAAGGACATTCTTGCTATTGAGGGAGTGCAGCGAAGGTTCACCAGACTGATTCCCGGGATGGCGGGACTGACATATGAGGAGTGACTGGATCAACTGGGCCTTTATTCACTGGAGTTTAGAAGGATGAGAAGGGATCTCATAGAAACATATAAGATTCTGACGGGACTGGACAGGTTAGATGCAGGAAGAACGTTCCCGATGATGGGGAAGTCCAGAACCAGGGGACACAGTTTTAGGATAAGGGGTAGGCCATTTAGGACTGAGATGAGGAGAAACTTCTTCACTCAGAGAGTTGTTAACCTGTGAAATTCCCTACCTCAGAAAGTTGTTGATGCCAGTTCATTGGATATATTCAAGAGGGAGTTAGATATGGCCCTTACAGCTAAAGGGATCAAAAGGTATGGAGAGAAAGCAGGAAAGGGGTACTGAGGGAATGATCAGCCATGATCTTATTGAATGGTGATGCAGGCTCGAGGGGCCGAATGGCCTACTCCTGCATCTATTTTCTATGTTTCTAAACGTGCTACCCTCATCGATCCTCCTTGTTACCTCCTTAAAAAATTCAATCAAGTTAGTCACTCCCAACCTTCCCTTAACAAATCCATACACTTAAAATCAGTGGTTAACAGGCAGGCAAGAATTCACCCCAAAATGTTTAATAACACACAGTTAACTCCAAAATAAAACACCAACAGTAGTTTCTAGATTCAACTGGAGTTGAGTGGTAGGTCAAAAGCAGCTCTCCTCATCTGTGGATTATGTATTTTTGTACATCTCATGCCTGCACTTCAGCTTCCTTGCACTCTGGTAAGTATTCAACAATATGGTCATTTGTCAAAGCCTAAATCCAACTGTGTTAAATCAGAATAAGAATAAGCCTTTATGTTCTAGTTACATTTCATTAGTTAGTGATCCTCTGTGTTGTATCTGAAACAACATGCAGAGGAGTCTGTACATTCTCAAGCTTAACCAGTCCTGTTTTCCCATTCCAGCTGCTATTGCCCAAAGCTTCCAGATGCTGTTTGCTTTTCTTTTCTGAGCAATTTTTTCCCCAAGCCACTCTTGGGAACAATATAAAAAAGAAATAGTCAGTTATTTTCTCTCCCCACCATCTTATAATTTGACTCCTTCTTGGTATGCACTGCTTTGTGTGAATTTGATGGTGTTTCTGGTGGGTTCTGATGCCTTTACTGCATACTTTATGCATATGAAACTGAAAAATCTCAGTGTTTTTCTACTTGTTCTGTTATCCTGTGGGGGCAAGGCAAAAGAGTACCATCATTATTACTAAAGATGTTATCCTGACAAAATACTGTCGCTGTAATTACCACGACTGCAATTTTCTGTAACCTTACACACCAGTTTAATATCTCATACTGATACACAGATTTGTATTGTGTTAACAACAACTTGTATAAGATTTATTTCTCATTGGATATACCATTAGAGGGCTTCATTATCCTTTAAGCTTATGCAACATCTGATGTATTTTACTAAGCAATTTTTATTTTCTTAAAAAGATACTTTGATTACTTTGTATGTGTGTTTGAAAGGAACATCAACAGTAATTTTGAATGTGTACAGAACACAATATTTTGTTTTTTGTTAATTAATTGACAGTTTACTAAATTACTCTCTCATGGATACATTTTGAAAAGCAAGTCCAAAAGGATAAGAATCCAAATACTGTACGCCAAAAAAATCCAGAAGCTGAAAGTGTGCCACAGAAAGTTTGATTTATTCTGCGTACAGCTTTTATCTGCTAACTTTATTGATTTTGAAATAGTAACAAGGAAAAAATAGCCTGGATACAAAAGTGAAGGATACCAGTAATTTATTTTACAAGTCTTGAAGTAAATTATATTACCCTTTTAAATAGTAAAAACAAACTTAAAAATAGCTAACGCACCAAGAAATCATTATATAAAGCATGTTCATTCCTTCCTGTGATTGTCATTCTCGTGAACCAGATCTGAAATAGATTTCCATTACATTTGAGAGGTGCACTAGGTCCTACATGGATTTGAAATTAATTATTTGGGTTCATTGGTAATTTGGTCCCACTCAGAATTTCTGCATTCTATCCATTTAAACAGTTCTCCTTAAATAAATCACAAAGTCCCAGCTGAGTGTTACAATTAAGAAACATTCAGCTCACAAAATCTCACCCAACAGATCAGCTGTTTGTTGAGTGTTGATCTGGTAGTGGGATTCAGGGCTAGAAATTTGCCAGCCTGTCAATATTTGTTTTTTAACGTTATTTTTGTTAAAAAAAGAATAAAAATTTTGCCATTTTTTAACGGAGTAAATTTGGCCAAAAAATATGCCTGTCGATAAAAATCAGCGTTCCTGGAGAATTCATGTTGGAAGCCGCCATCCTTGCTAACTTTACCACGAGGCTGATACCACCAAAAATACTGGGGAGAAAACACAAAAAATAATTCCAAAAATAAAAAATCAGAAAACATTAACGATACCCTTAAGTAATCAATCGCTGAAAAATAATTTTTTTTTAAACTTCAACTTACCATTTTTGTAGGTCTTCCTACTTACCAAAGTTTCTGAGGCTGCAACGCCTGCTTTTCTCACGCGTTGTTTTTTCACCCAAGTACCAAAAATCGCGTTGAGACGTGCGTTAGGCTGGCTAATTCCATATTTGCATGGATTGAATATACAAATTTCTAAGTGATGTTCAAATTTTAAATGCACCCCAAGCAGGTCACTTCAAATCCAAATTGATGTGGTAGTTAGTGCACTCCTTGCAGACAACAAAACAAGCCTAATCCTGTTGTGCCAGGCAGCAAGCAACACTAGCACGTTACCACAGTAACAACCTCACAGTTCCTGGCTCCTGCAGTGGGCCCACCACTTTTTAAGCTGGGTCCAAACTAGGAAACCAGGAAAGCTGCTGCATTTGCGCTTGGCAGCAACTTTACCCCTTCCCCTCCCCCCACCATCGGCCATTTCTGAAAAGCACCAAGACTCCCACCCAACCCATGAGAGCAACTCCAGGAACCCATCTTGCCAAGCCCCAAATGAAACAGTCAGTGCTCAGTTCTACACCTAGAAAGCAGCAAGGCCCATGGCCACAAAATCCAAAATGCTCAGCTAATCCAACTACAATTGCTCCACTAAACAAGTCTATATGGGCTAGATTTTCCACTTGTTTTGCATGCTTAGCGCCCACTTAATGTCCATTTTACCGCTGAAATGACGTAAAATGCCCAGATAGCGCCCCAGTTAGCCACAAAATGGAAACTGATGGGAATTTTTCGGACACTTATCGCCGAGCGTTACTTTCTCCATGTGCATAACGCCGGGAAAAAAATAATACCGCCCACCCACTTTTTTTGGGCTGAATCATCAGAATGGGCGAAATCAACGCCCATAATATCGGCCAGTGTTAGTTTCTGCATGGAATTAACGGCGAGATTCAATAATACTGCCCGCCCACTTTTTTTTGTCGAACAGGTCACATTTGCCGAAACTAGCGGCCATGAGATCGTCCAGCATCACTTTCACCACCTCGCACACACATCGCCCACAATATCGCTCGCCCCAAAAAAAACCGCCTGGAACTAACCAGAACTAATCACAGCGTTATGGACGCCATGTTCTACATCACATGTCGCATCATTTAAAAGACTGCTCTGCTTCAACCTCGGGGGTGTTCGGATATACTCTGAAGGTCTTTGGTGGTGATGTGAACATCTGTACAAACATCTTGACCATACTGTGACTGATTGAAATTTAATAGGTGTCTTCGTCGGGACATTCATTCTTTGTGACCAACCGGTAGAAAACAGGAAGCTACTGCAATGGGGCCTGTCCTTTCTCTCCCTCTCAATGACCAATTACATGCTACAGACTTGAGATGGCCGAAGGTATGCTCCACAGCATTATGTGCCCAATGTAAGATGTGCCAGACTGATGAGAAGGACCAGACGTTACAACCCCCACAAGTACAGGGAGAAGCAGTCTTGCCTCAACTTGCCCGACATCACCTGCCTTCGGAGACTGCGCTTCCATAAAGAGGTTATCATTGAGGTATGCCAGCTCATAAGGGGAGATCTGCAGCCTGCCAGCACCATCAGTACTGCACTGTCTGTCGAGGTCAAAGTCACCGCGGCACTGTCGTTCTATGCCTCGGGTTCTTTTCAGGCCTCAGCTGGTGACATTTACGGTCTGTCTCAGCATGCCACACATTGCTGCATTAGACAGGTCACTGAAGCCCTGTACGCATGAAGGATGGACTTTATCAGCTTCCCAATGACCAGGGAGGCTCAAACTGAGAGGGCTTTAGGATTCTACCGAATTGCTAACTTCCCCAAGGTGCAGGGAGCAATAGACTGTACGCACATCGCGACGCGGGCACCTTTTCAGGATGCAGAGGTTTTCAGGAACCGCAAGGGATTCCACTCCCTGAATGTCCAACTCGTTGTTGACCACCAGCAAATTATTATGGCAGTGAATGCTAAATTTCTAGGCAGCATCCATGATGCTCACATCCTGTGTGAGAGCACTGTATCTGACTTGTTTAACAATCAGCCACAAGGTCAATGCTGGATGCTTGGTGACAAAGGATACGGCCTCACCACCTGGCTGACCCGCTGCATGACACCCACACCGAAGCCGAGAGGCGATACAACGAGAGCCACAGAGCAACTCGCAATATCATCGAGAAAACCATTGGAGTGCTTAAGCAGCGCTTTAGATGCCTGGACCACTCAGGAGGCGAGCTCCAATACCACCCTGAGCAGGTAGCTTAATTCATGGCGGTGTGCTCCATGCTGCACAACTTGGCTATCAGGAGGGGACAAGAATTGCCTGAAGAGAGGACGAGGAGGACAAGGAGGTGGACACTGACATCGGCCCAGACAATCAGGCTGACGCTGAAGCCATTCCCCCACCCCCCTGTAAACCGCATGAAAGGGCCCGTGGTGGCATGATAGCTGCAAGACTCTTACATCAGGAGCTCATCAATGAGCGCTTTGCCTGAAAGAACATTGGTGGTATTTACAAAGCTGACACATTGCTGGGTGTGCAGGTCATACATCAATTGTGGGCATCACCTTGGTGATAGTTAAAGTTTAAGTTGATTGAAGTTAAGTGAAGTTAAGAAGAGGTGCTCAGGCAGGGCCCCACTGAGGAGGCCTGAGTTCGGGCAGGGCCCCACTGAGGAGGCCTGAGTTCGGGCAGGGCCCCGCTGAGGAGGTGCTCGGGCAGGGCCCCACTGAGGAGGCCTGAGTTCAGGCAGGGCCCGCTGAGGAGGTGCTCGGGCAGGGCCCCACTGAGGAGGCCTGAGGTTGGGCAGTGGCAGGGCCCCGAGGTCAGCCGGGTGGTCGGGTCCAGATTCCGGAACATTTTACGGATTTCAGATGACGCTGCCACCGATCATCCTGGAGTCTGGATTCCGGAACTCCAGATTCTCGACGCTGCACATGTAATGACTTAACTAAGGGGACCGAGTGCAATGTATCCAAGTTTGTTGACTATACAAAGCTAGGTGAGGAAGTTAAGTTGTGAGGAGGCTGCAAAGGGATATAGACAAGTTAAGTGAGTGGGCAAGAACATGGCAGATGGAGTATAATGTAGAGAAATGTGAAGTTATCCACATTGGTAGGAAAAATAAAGTAGAATATTGTTTTCAAATAGTGAGAAATCACACACAGTTTACGTGCAGTTACAGCAAGCAATTAGGAAAGCAAATGGTATGTTAGCCTGAATTACAGAAGAATTTGAATACTGTGTACAGTTGTGGTCTCCTTACCTATATATATAGTTGTAGAGGGACATATTCGGGGCCAGGGGCCCAGGGGCAGCACGAGCCAGCCCACATTGCGATATGTGTGCATACTTGGTCCGTGCAGCAGAGCTGGTCTCCATTCATCCTGGTTAATCCTTGCCACTGGACCAAGACCGAGCTCTGTCAAGCCCACGTGGTGGCTGGTGTGCAACGGCCATCACACGTTAAAAAAATCCACGCACAGGTATCTTCCACCCTTCAGGATGTAATTCGGGACCTGGAATATTAGGACCTTCATTGAAACACCTGTGAACTCATCCTTTTTTGGCGTGGAAGCAAGTCATCTTCGCTTCGAGGGACTGCCTATGATGAATTATATCCTTTGATGTTAAGGAATCACCGGCGTGTAACGGTGCAGCTATCTGAGCCAATGCACAACAAGGTCTTGTTAAATAAAAAACATTTAAACTGAACATTTGTCTGAAATCATAAGTATTTCTGTAAAAACCACTCCTCCCCCCTGTTTCTCCTCCCCACCTCTACCCCTTCCCCTCCTTACTCCAAGCCACCTGGCCAAGGAGCTCATCAGGTGGTGCTTCATGGGGGGGGCGCAGGGGATGACGGCCGAACCGCTGCTTGACGGATATGGGAGAGGACGATCCCGAGGTGGGAACATGCTCCGAGCCAGAAACAAGATGTTGCTCCTGGCTCTCATGTGTCATTGGCAATAGGGATGCGGCACCTTGGGGTGCAGTGCCGCGCTCCGGGACGGCTGGGAGCCCTCTGCCACCAGTGTTCCTGGCTACCAGCTCCAGGGCCTCCTCCATTCCTTCCATGTTATATGTTATTTGTTGGACAAAAACTCGGTGCCAACTATGTTCTTGGTGCTTAGTAGGCTTTTTGCTGCTGGTGAATCTCCCTTGTGCCTCCCACAACAGCCAAACAAGCACACACCACAGCCACACACGCTTTCAGTCCCTCTGAGCTCCCTCTCTCTCTGTCTCCTCTTCTGCGCATGTCATGATGACCCTTGACCTCCTGAATCACGGGAATCGAACATTGCCATGCCGTTCCTAAAGACGGCGACACTTTACGGCAAAAGGTCAGAGAGATTTAACGCTACTGCCCATTTCATATCGCTCACCGTAACGCCCAATTTCAAAAATGGAGACTTGGGGCTTTGAGAATGGGTGAGAAGCTGGCAATTTGAAAACCCATTTTTAGCGCCCACGCCGGAAATACCACCCAATTTTGGGCGATCTGCACAAAAGTGTAAAATCTAGCCCTATGACTGTTTTCCACAGCTTCTGAAATTTTTACCACAACCAATCAATGATTTTCTCCCAAAAATTACTGTGGCAAAATTACACCCCTAAGCATGATGAATAAAATACAACTTTAACCATTATTTTCTTAGCTAAACACTTCAATGAATCATCCTCAGAGGGAAGTGAGACATCAGCCACATTAGAACTCGAGGTTATTCCGTAAATCCAACTCAGTTTACCATTAGATGATTTCATGAAGTTCTAGTAAGCTTGTTGTTTGGTGGTAAATATTTGTTATTTACACATACTTACTGCCCAAAGTGCTTCATCAAACAATGTAGGATTACTTTGTCCTCTTTTGCTTTGACAATTAATTTACATTATTTCACTTGGGATACCATTTCAAATTGACAGTCAGACAGTAAATGTGTGGGTTTACAACCAAAGAGACTTAGTTGTCTGCCAAGAGGAACGTAAAGCACTCTTTCCCCTTCTGCCATGCCTGTTATTACTCATCCAGTCAGACTGTGATAGAATTGACCTTGTACTTGCATTCAAACAGCACAGCCTTCAGAAGCTGAGGAGATGAGATCAAAATCATATCAGCTTTACAGATTTGGTCTTAATCAATGGATAATGTAAATTCTGATGTCAGTCCTTGTGTTGCGCCTACATCACATGTACTTGGACATGGATAGAAAAGCTAACTTTTTAACAACATTTCTTACATTTTGTGCTTTCCAGGGTAAGGGATGTCAGTGGTACGGAATTAAACATTTCCCATCTTGGACACCTAGTGCCAGCATCAAGCATTTATAGGTCAGGTACAGCAAGGATTAAATGCAGAATAAAACTCCTGCCAATTTGCTCTGACATTGTTCGTTAACCTTGTCCTCAGAAAACTACTCCCTGCTACACCAGTGTAACTTTTTGCGAAAATTACACAAGCTATCCACTTCGTTGAGTGGATTACCAATTAGTGCTGGATTGTACATCTTCTTCTTTGGCGGTCCTTCATATCGAGGATGACTTACTTCCACACTGAAAAGGGATGAGTTCACAGGTGATTCAATGAAGGATCTAATATTCCAGATATCGAACTAAATCTTGAAGGGTGGAAGACGCCTGTGCGTGGATTTTTTTAAGGTCCACCACACGGGCTTGACAGAGCTAGGTCTTGGTCCAGTGGCAAGGATTAACCAGGACAACTGGAGACCAGCTCTGCTGCACGGACCTAGTGTGCACACATATCGCAGTGTGGACTGGCTCATGCTGCCCCTGGGCCCTCGCCTCAGCTGGGCCCCAAACTCACGCCTCTCCTGGGCCCCAATCACGTCGCTCTGCAATCTCTCGCCACTCCTTCACCCCGACATTGCCGCTCCTGTTGTACCTGCCCACGCTCCAATCACCGACCTGGGTTATGGCGACGTCCAATCCAGTCACCCTCATCCAAGACGTCGCTCTCGTGCACCAGCTCGTGCTGCTTCCTGAAGTAGTATGCCGCCATGCTATCCAGGGGCTGCTCGCCCTTTATGGCCCCGACCTGCCATTGATGTTCTCACGCAGGTCAGGACTGCCACGCTCTATTGTACATAATTTTCTGTTAAGGGCCTATGACTAATGGGAACTGGGTGGAGGCTGTCCAAACTCATTTAATATGGTATCCCTACAGCTAGAGGAACTAGCTGCCGGTATCTCTGAGAACATTTTCTTTGTTCAATGCAAGTGGAGCCAAAAATGATAATGGCCGCAAAGGGTAATGGGGTCCTGACAGAAACTGTTAAACCTTCCATACACATATTAGATCCACTACTAAGCCAGTGGATATACAGCAAAGCATTCTCAATATAGGCCACATGTATTCAACCTTATTTACAGTGATTTAAAATCAAATGGGAATTTTAATAAAAATTCCAGCTTTATGGGTGGTTCTCATACAAAGGGGTGCACCCCATTGGTGGGTTGCAAGGCCAAAAGGTGGGAAAGACTTAGCAATTTCTCCAAACTGTAAGGGAGATCAGAGTCTGTTCTTTCCCAGTTGTAAATACATAGAAACATAGAAACATAGAAAATAGGTGCAGGAGTAGGCCATTCAGCCCTTCGAGCCTGCACCGCCATTCAATGAGTTCATGGCTGAACATGCAACTTCAGTACCCCATTCCTGCTTTCTCGTCATACCCCTTGATCCCCCTAGTAGTAAGGATTACATCTAACTCCTTTTTGAATATATTTAGTGACTTGGCCTCAACAACTTTCTGTGGTAGAGAATTCCACAGGTTCACTACTCTCTGGGTGAAAAAGTTTCTCCTCATCTCGGCCCTAAATGGCTTACCCCTTATCCTTAGACTGTGACCCCTAGTTCTGGACTTCCCCAGCATTGGGAACATTCTTCCTGCATCTAACCTGTCTAACCCCGTCAGAATTTTAAACGTTTCTATGAGATCCCCTCTCATTCTTCTGAACTCCAGTGAATACAAGCCCAGTTGATCCAGTCCTTCTTGATATGTCAGTCCCGCCATCCCGGGAATCAGTCTGGTGAACCTTCGCTGCACTCCCTCAATAGCTTGCTTACATAGAATTAAATGGAATATATAGGGGTATGGTAGCATAATGGTTATATTACTGGACTCGTAATCCAGAGGCCTGGGCTAATAATCCCAAGATGTGAGTTCAAATCCCACCATGGCAGCTAATGAATTTCAATTCAGTTATTTAAGTAAATCTAGAATAAAAAGTTTAGATTCTGTAATGATGACCAAGCTATTGGATTGTCATAAAAATCCAACTGGTTCACTAATGTCCTGTAGGGAAGGAGACAGGCTGTCCTTACCCAGTCTGGCCTATATGTGACTCCAGACCCACAGCAATGTGGTTGATTCTTAACTGCCCTCTGAAATGGCTCACGGGGTTCAAAATCAATGTTGAGGACACTCAGGGCCACCATTTCCTGACTATATACCACTGTGCCACCACCTCTAGTGAGTCTGTATTGCCAGTGGGACAGGACATACCCAGGGATGGTGATAGATGAGTCTGGGATGTTGATTTTGTGAGTATGATTATGTCAGGCTAATCTGTGGGACAGCTTTCCCAATGTTGGCACGTCAGAAGGAGGGTGGTTTGTCATGTCCAAATCCAATGCCTAGGTTGATGCTGAGTACTCCTTCTGGTTTTATTCTTATTGTAATTTTTGTAGCGATTTGATAAAACTGAGCGGCTTGCTAGGTCAGGATGGGCAAGGAAACCTCCTGCTGATTACTATCTACCACCCTCGTCAGTTGAGAAATCAGTGCTATTCCATTTTGAACACCACTTGGAAGTAGCACTGAGGGTAGTAAGGGCACAGAATGTACTCTGGGTGAGGGACTTCAATGTTCATCACGAATAGTGGCTTACTAACATCACTACTGATCGAGCTGGCTGAGTCTTAAAGGATGTAGCTGCCCGATCAGGCCTGCAGCAGATGGTAAGAGAACCAACGTGGGAAAAAGCTACTTGACCTCGTCCTCACCAATCTACCTGTTGCCAATGCATCTGACCATGACAGCATTAGTAGTAGTGACTACCGCACAATCCTTGTGGAGACGAAATCCACTCTTCACACTGAGGACACCCTCCAGTGCGTTGTGAGACACTACCACTGTGCTAAATGGGATCGATCCAGAACAGATTTAGCAGCTCAAAACTGGGCATTCATGAAGTGCTGTTTGCCATCAGCAGTACCAGAACTGTATTCCACCATAATCGGTAACCTCATGGCCCAACATTTCCCTGGCTCTACCATTACAATCAAGCCAGGAGACCAACCCTGGTTCAATGAGGATTGCAGACGAGCACACCAGGAGCAGCACCAGGCATACCTGAAAATGAGGTATCCACGTGATATGAAGAAACGGCTGAGCACACTGGATACAGCTAAGGTTATGGGCCCCGACAACATCCTGGGGACTCCAACATCAGAAGCAGCATGTTACAGACAGAGCTAAGCAATCCCACAACCATTGGATCAGATTCAAGCTCTGCATTACTGCCACATCCAGTCGTGAATGGTGGTGGACAATTAAACAACTAATGCGAGGAAGAAACTCCATGAACTTATCAGCCCAAGCCTGAATGTCACCCAGGTCTTGCTGCATGCGGGTATGGACTGCTTCGTTATCTGAGGAGTTGCAAATGGAACTGAACACTGCGCAATCATCAGCGAACATCCCCACTTCTGACCTTATGATGGAGGGAAGGTCATTGATGAAGCAGCTGACACTGCCCTGAGGAACTCCTGCATCAAGCTCCTGGGGTGGGATGATTGACATCCAATAACCATAACCATCTTCCTTTGTGCTAGGTATAACTCCAGCCAGTGAAGAGTTTTCTCCCTGATTCCCATTGACTACAATTTTATTAGGGCTCCTTAATGCCACACTTGGTCAAATGCTGCCTTGATGTCAGAGCAGTCATTCTCACCTCACCTCTGGAATTCAGGGCTAGAACCTCCACTTTTGTGCTTATCGCCCAAAAATGGGCGTTATTTCTGGCATGGGCGGTAAAAAAGGGTTTTCAGATCGCCGGCTTCTCGCCCATTCTCAAAACACCGAGGGGCTAGATTTTCCACTAGGTTGGCTAAGGCCCAAAAAAATGGGCCATATTCCAACGATATGGGACGTCTCGGCCTTGCTGATCGCCGGCACAAGGCCCTTTTTTTTTTGCGATTTTCCACTCAGCCTTACCCCGGCGATGTCAAATGGGCGATGTGATTTTTCGACGATCTCACGATCACCCACCGAAGATGGAAGTAAAAAAAAAGCTGCCCTAGCAACGCTATTCTGTGCATGTGTGGGATTTTTTTTTTGTGGTTGAGTTTCTTTGCCATGTTTTGAGAGATCAGGGGTCATCACACATGCTCAGAGAGAGAGAGAGAAAGAGAGGAAGGAAGGGAGGAGGAGCTGTTTGTGTGTGCTGGTATTGCTATTTGAATTCTTGTTGAAAATTAATCATTCTTATCGACTGTTAATTAATTTTTTTGCTCAATATTGAAAATAAAATATTATATAATATATTATCTAATATATTGATAAATATATTGAAATATATTGAAATATGGAGAGAGATAGTGAAAGGAAAAGGGCTAAATGCTTTAGCGAGGAGGCCAATGAGGCACTTGTGAACATCGTGAGTGGCAGGTGGGATGACTTAACATGGGGTGGGCATGGGAAACCTCCACCCCGTGCGTATCGGAAAATCTGGGCCGATATTGTCGATGTCGTCACCTCGGCATCAAATGATGGAAGTACACCTGACCAGTACAGGAAAAGATGGAACAGCTTGTTGGCAGCAGCCAGAGTAAGTTGCATTTTATATTTAAAATTTTACATAGGTAATACATAAATGATGCATGCAAATTTTAATTGGAATCTTGAAAGTCAATTCGTTATAGTATTAATTAATTAAATTATGAATTAATTTATGCATCCTAACACTAAGTTGAATTTTATATTATGGAATATTGTTCACATGCAATGCAATGCAAAGTTCTAATCAAACATTTAAATCTGTCAATCTTAAATGTTTATTACCAAGTCAGTTAGCTTATGCCATGCAATGTTATCTTATCATTTACAGAAGAAGATATCTATCAATCGAGCCGAGCAGAGGAGGATGGGCGACGGCTCTGCTCAGGTTCAGATTCTATCAGAATACGAGGAGCTTGCGGTCGCCTTAGTGGGGCCTGACAGCCGTTCGGTCATGACCTATGTGACTTTCATTATACCGTTTCTGTGCTTCAGTGACGGGATTACGCAGAAGGGTCATCAGCCAATTGGCAAGGCCATATCCTTTATCCCCCAGCATCCAACCGTGATCTTCTGGATGATTGACAAACAGGTCAGGGATAGCACTTTCACATAGGATGTGTGCATCATGGATGCTGCCAGGAAATGTAGCATTTACTGTCAGAATTGTTTGATTGTGGTCGATAGCAAGCTGCACATTTAGGGAGTGGAACCCCTTTCTGTTACGAAACACCTCTGCGTTCTTTAAGGGTGCTTTCAGGGCAATGTGCATGCAGTCTATTGCTCCCTGTACCTTGGGGAAGTGTGATATCCTGTAGAAACCCAAAGCCCCCTCGGTCTGTGCCTCCCTGGTCATTGGGAAGTTTATGAAGTCCATCCTGCGAGCGTAAAGGGCTTCAGTCACTTGTCGAATGCAGCAGTGTGTAGCGTGCTGAGAGATATGGCAGATGTCGCCAGCTGAAGCCTGAAAAGATCCCGATGCGTAGAAGGCTAGGGCAGCAGTAACCTTCACCTCAACGGACAGTGCGGTTCTGATGGTGCTGGAAGGCTGCAGATCACCCTTAAAGAGTTGGCACATCTCATCGATGACCTCCTTCCGGAATCACAGCCTCCTAAGACAAGCATTTTCAGACCAGTTCAGGTAAGATTGCTTTTCCAAGTACCTTCGTTGGCTATACGGTCTCCTCCTCTGTCTTCGTCTCTGTCTACGCATTACTCTGCCACCTCTTCGATTCATCCTTTCAGTAACCAGTGTGTGAGCAGTTACAATTAAAGGCAGGGAAAGTATAGGCCCCATATCACTATCAATAATTATTTTCACTAATTTAAAATAATCTCTCTACTCTCTACTCTCTAATCACTGTACTCTGTACTCTCTGTACTCTCTACACTGTATACCAGTCAGTTTATTAGAACCCAACAATATCAGTAAATAATTTCACTTCTAAAAGCTATTTCCAAAATAATTTCACTATATAAAAGCTATTTCCAAAATAACTTTATAATACCTACTTTACATACCCTGATCTAATATTCTGAGTAGAATCAACTTTAAATAACTCTCTAAATAACTCACAACTATTTAGCTCCTTCTTTTCTGCTGCCTCCACCCTTCCTCCAATCTTCAAAATGGCATCCGTAGTGCCCATTTCCTTCTGTTCAGCCCAGTAAAAGCAACTATTTATCAGCACTCTTTTGGGCCCAGCCAAGTGCATGCTAGGTGCCGAAACTTGGGATGGGCCTTGTGTGGGCGATCATTTCGGCGATCATTTTGGCGGTGTGAGTGGAAACTTGGGCACCTGGGGCTAGACTTTCCACTTCACATCGCCCATCTATGGCCCATCTATGGCCCAAAACGGACCTCTATCGCCCATTTTGAGCAAAAAGTGGAAACTGGGCCCAAAATATCGCCGGAAAATAGGCCCCCAAGTTTCCACTTTGATCGCTAAGATGATCGCCCACACAAGGCCCATCCCAAGTTTCAGCACTTAGCATGTACTTCACTGGGCCGATGAAAGGCCCAAATGAGTGCTCAAAAATAGTTGCTTTTTCAGGGCCTTAGAGAGTGAAATGGGCAATACGGACGCCATTTTTAGCCTCTGAGGAAGGGTGGAGAATTGTTCTGAGTTATTTAGAGAGTAAAATTGATGCAAATTGTACTCAGAAATAAATAATTCCAATATATGCATAAATTAGCTTTTACATAGTGAAGTTATTTAATGATATTCTGTGGGGAAACAGAATAAACAAACAAATCTGCATGATTCAAAAGTTGTAGAAATGTTTTTTTTTATTAACAAACAAAGAACTAATGAACAACACCCTCCCTCCAACCTCCCACCCCCCGCACCAACCCACCCTTCCCTCAAAATCCCCAAAACGTTACAAGAAGAAGAAATGAACATTTTACAGAACAAGTGGACATTTAAGTAATGATAACAAGTGACCATTTCAGTCAAGCTAACAAGTGACCATTTCAGTTATGATAACAATTGACCATTTCAGTCATAACAACAAGTGACTATTTCAGTCATGACAACAAGTGACCATTTCAGTGATGGCAACAAGTGACCATTTCAGTCATGCCAACAAGTGACCATTACAGTGATGATAACAAGTGACCATTTCAGTCATGCCAACAAGTGACCATTTCAGTCATAACAACAAGTGGCCATTTCAGTCATAACAACAAGTGGCCATTTAAGTAATGATAACAAGTGACCATTTCAGTCATGCCAACAAGTGACCATTTCAGAAAGAATGGAAAGGGAACAGTTAAGTAATGATAACAAGTGAACAAGTGAACATTTAACTTTATGCTGGGCTGCATAAAATTTAGTTATGTTTCAATGTAACCCAATAACATTGCAGATTCTAGTTACTATTTAGGTCATTAAATAATACATAAATATAAATTTCAACTACTCTCGCAACTGCCAGTAGGCTGTTCCACTGTTTGCGGCACTGTGTGCGCGTTTCATTGGAGGCCGATGTGACTACATCGACTATTTCGGACCAATTCCTGCGATATGCACAGGGTGGAGGTTTCCCCTGCCCACCCCATGTCAGATCCTCCCACTGGAGTTGACAGCATTTACGGGGGCCTCATTTGCCTATTCGCTAAAGGGTTTGGCCCTTCTCTTTCCTGCACCTCCCTCCATTCTTTAAATTTATCTGTAATTTGGATAAGACTTTCTGACCTGCTTCCTTTCTCCTCTCTCTCCCCCAGACCCACCCAGAGCTTCTGAGCATGTGTGAAGACCCTTGACCTCTCAAAACGTGGGAAGAAGCATCAACCTGAAAAAAAAAATCAACCTGCACATGTGCAGTAATGCGTTGCTAGGGAAGCTATTTTTTTCATTCACTTCCGTTTTCTTTGAGCGATCAGGAGATCGGCGAGAAATGATATTGCCCATTTAACATCGCTGGGCTAAGGCCGAGTGAAAATCGCAAAAAAAAAATAGGCCTTGAGCCGGCGATCAGCATGGGCGATAGGTCCCGCATTGCTGGAACAAGGCCCATTTTTTTCGGCTTTAGCCTGAAAGTGGAAAGTCTAGCCCCTGTTTTTCCGGTGATGTTTTGGGCCTAGTTTCCTCTTTTTCATGAAAATGGGCAATAGAGGTCCATTTTTGGCAATAGCTGGACCTTAGGTGGGCAATGTGAAGTGGAAAGTCTAGCCCCTAGTTTACATTTTTGAAAATGGGCATTACCGCGAGCGATATCAACATAAGAACATAAGAATTAGGAACAGGAGTAGGCCATCTAGCCCCTCGAGCCTGCTCCGCCATTCAATAAGATCATGGCTGATCTGGCCGTGGCCTCAGCTCCACTTACCCGCCCGCTCCCCGTAACACTTAATTCCTTTATTGGTTAAAAATCTATCTATCTGTGATTTGAATACATTCAATGAGCTAGCCTCAACTGCTTCCTTGGGCAGAGAATTCCACAGATTCACAGCCCTCTGGGAGAAGAAATTCCTTCTCAACTCGGTTTTAAATTGGCTCCCCCGTATTTTGAGGCTGTGCCCCCTAGTTCTAGTCTCCCGGACCAGTGGAAACAACCTCTCTGCCTCTATCTTGTCTATCCCTTTCATTATTTTAAATGTTTCTATAAGATCACCCCTCATCCTTCTGAACTCCAACAAGTAAAGACCCAGTCTACTCAATCTATCATGATAAGGCAACCCCCTCATCTCCGGAATCAGCCTAGTGAATCGTCTCTGTACCCCCTCCAAAGCCAGTATATCCTTCCTTAAGTAAGGTGACCAAAACTGCACGCAGTACTCCAGGTGCGGCCTCACCAATACTCTGTACAGTTGCAGCAGGACCTCCCTGCTTTTGTACTCCATCCCTCTCGCAATGAAGGCCAACATTCCATTCGCCTTCCTGATTACCTGCTGCACCTGCAAACTAACTTTTTGGGATTCATGTACAAAGACCCCCAGGTCCCTCTGCACCTCAGCATGTTGTAATTTCTCCCCATTCAAATAATATTCCCTTTTACTGTTTTTTTTTCCCAAGGTGGATGACCTCACACTTTCCGACATTGTATTCCATCTGCCAAACCTTAGCCCATTCGCTTAACCTATCTAAATCTCCTTGCAGCCTCTCTGTGTCCTCTACACTAATCTTTGTGTCATCTGCAAATTTTGTTGCACTACACTCTGTCCCCTCTTCCAGGTCATCTATGTATATTGTAAACAGTTGTGGTCCCAGCACCGATCCCTGTGGCACACCACTAACCACCGATTTCCAACCCGAAAAGGACCCATTTATCCCGACTCTCTGCTTTCTGTTTGCCAGCCAATTCTCTATCCATGCTAATACATTTCCTCTGACTCCGTGTACCTCTATCTTCTGCAGTAACCTTTTGTGTGGCACCTTATCAAATGCCTTTTGGAAATCTAAATACACCACATCCATCGGTACACCTCTATCCACCATGCTCGTTATATCCTCAAAGAATTCCAGTAAATTAGTTAAACATGATTTCCCCTTCATGAATCCATGCTGCGTCTGCTTAATTGCACTATTCCTATCTAGATGTCCCGCTATTTCTTCCTTAATGATAGTTTCAAGCATTTTCCCACTACAGATGTTAAACTAACCGGCCTATAGTTACCTGCCTTTTGTCTACCCCCTTTTTTAAACAGGGCATTACATTAGCTGCTTTCCAATCCGCTGGTACCTCCCCAGAGTCCAGAGAATTTTGGTAGATTATAACGAATGCATCTGCTATAACTTCTGCCATCTCTTTTAATACCCTGGGATGCATTTCATCAGGACCAGGGTCTTGTCTACCTTGAGTCCCATTAGCCTGTCCCCCTAGTGATAGTGATTGTCTCAAGGTCCTCACTTCCCACATTCCTGTGACCAGCAATTTTTGGCATGGTTTTTGTGTCTTCCACTGTGAAGACCGAAGCAAAATAATTGTTTAAAGTCTCAGCCATTTCCACATTTCCCATTATTAAATCCCCCTTCTCATCTTCTAAGGGACCAACATTTGCTTTAGTCACTCTTTTCCATTTTATATATCTGTAAAAGCTTTTACTATCTGTTTTTATGTTTTGCGCAAGTTTACCTTCGTAATCTATCTTTCCTTTCTTTATTGCTTTTTTAGTCATTCTTTGCTGTTGTTTAAAATTTTCCCAATCTTCTAGTTTCCCACTAATCTTGGCCACCTTATACGCATTGGTCTTTGATTTGATACTCTCCTTTATTTCCTTGGTTATCCACGGCTGGTTATCCCTTCTCTTACCACCCTTCTTTTTCACTGGAATATATTTTTGTTGCGCACTATGAAAGAGCTCCTTAAAAGTCCTCCACTGTTCCTCAATTGTGCCACCATTTAGTCTGTGTTTCCAGTCTATTTTAGCCAACTCTGCCCTCATCCCACTGTAGTCCCCTTTGTTTAAGCATAGTATGCTCGTTTCTGACACAACTTCCTCACCCTCAATCTGTATTACAAATTAAACCATACTGTGATCACTCATTCTGAGAGGATCTTTTACTAGGAGGTCGTTAATTTTTCCTGTCTCATTACACATGGGCAGTAGCGTTAAATTTTTTTGACCTTCTGCCGTAAAGTGTGGCCATCCTTAGCAACGGCATGGCAATGCTCGATTCCCGCGATTCTGGAGGTCAAGGGTCACCATGACATGCGCAGAAGAGGAGACAGAGAGAGAAGGAGCTCAGAGGGACTGAAGTCATGGCTGGGTGTGGTGTGGCTGCTTTGGGAGGAAGGAGGGAGACTTTAGAGCTTCACAGCAAATAGGCAAACAAAAAGTAGCTGTTACCAGCCACATATTTGACCGAATTTTCCCAATAATGGAGAGAGAGGAGGAGGCATTACAGCACGCTGTGGAGACTGATGCTGGAGAGAGCAGTGAGGTGGGAGAGGAACACATTGGAGGGCACAAAAGAGACAGGAGTTGCTCGGACGAGGCAAATGCCTCCTTCCTGCAGGAGGTCAAGTTACGCTGGGGTGATTTGACACAGGCAGTGCGTGGGAAGCCCACTCCAAAGGCCTACCAGAGGATATGGACCGAGATAGCAGAGGTGGTCTCGTCGTTGCCCAATGAGGTGCGTGAGGGCAACCAATGCTGCAAACGATGGAATGACCTTGTGGGAGCCGCAAGAGTAAGTATTACATTGATTTACATGTACTTACGTATTTATATAATTTGATTTGTAATAGTCATGATTGACTATCAGCAGGTGTGAGGTCTTGCACTTTTACCGGGAATGTCTTACTCAAAGCATGCGATCACAGTGTACATCTTTAGGTAAAGAATGTTAATAATCATAATAATCATGATTATATCTGTTAGTTATGTGTTGTATCAGTGTCTGTGACAGTACCTAGCAATGATATCACGCAATGATCTCATGCCATGTCGTCCTGTCACCTTTTACAGAAGAAACTATCGACGATGAGGTCCATGCAGAGGCGAACAGGTGGTGGGCCACCAGTCTCCAGTGACATCACAGAGATGGAGGAGTGAGTGCTCGCACTCGTGGGGAAGCACCCCCGGACAGCCACGGACACATCTGCAGACCCTGAAGTGATGCCACGTGAGTAAAGCTTACACCATTGCGGGATGTAACGACAATAGATGCCACATCAATTCATATCCGAACAATCATATATGATAGATGATTTCTAAAAGTGTCATAGAAATAATGCTGGCCTAATGAAAATCATTGCAATGCACAATGTGTTGATGATCATGAAATGTGATGTCTGTGATGATTTTGATAGCGGTGGTGCTTTTGTCATGCATATGCCATGTGTAGCGCTGGACTCACCATGTCACCCTAGCACCCCCTCCTCCTCTAATAACCTCATTTGTGTTTTGCAGCTCAGCCAGCAGTGTGGCCCAAAGCAAGACCACATAGGCCAGAAGGTGGGGGCATGAGGCAGGTATCGGCGGCTGATCCTACTACATCTGGTGCTGAGGAGCTCCAATTCTCGCCTGTCAATCCGCTGGGTCTGTTCTCGACAGATGAGAGTACGGACTTCGTAGAACCTGCATCACCATGCTCCAGAAGCCATTCCACCCCAAGGCCATCTAGTGGTTCTCCAGTCATTCCTGCCTCCATTCTGGAGGTACCGGCTCCAAGCAGCTCTCCATTGGGCACCCCATTTGTCCCTAGGAGAGCGGCGACCCCGCGTAGGCCTCGTGGACGCGGTAGGTCTGTTCCACGAGCGTGACAAAACAACGGAGAAATGGTACAGTTGTCCAGGAGGACTGTAGACATTGGTGACCAGCTCATCGAAGCATTGGGAGCATATCCAGACAGCTGGCCACCATGACCAAGTACATTCTGCGCATGGCAGAGTCCCTGGATGCGATAGCCAGGAACACTGCTGCCACAGGCCTCCCAGTGGTCCCCAAGCGCGGCACTCCGCCCCGAGGTTCCGCACCACCACTGCGAATGACAGATGAGACCAAGATCCTGCTTCTGCATCAGAGAATGTTGCCCCCTCAGCACCCCCCGCTCCCGTACCCGTGCAACCATTGCATCTGCCTTCATCTCCCCCAATGAGGCACCGCCTGAGGAGCTCCTCGGCCAGACACCGTGGAGCGAGGAGGGTAGGGAGAAGGAGAGGGGGGAAGGAAAGTGAGGTGCATGTCCGCAGGTGTTATATCTCCATCTGGGTGTATGCAATTTGTTGTAATGTATGGGGACTAGGGACCATGCTCCTGCTTTGCCTTTGTATTCTGTGTTGCTGGACATGTTGAACATGTGATTTATGTCAATAGTGGAAAAAGTGGGTTGTGTTTGGGGGTTGGGTGTTATTGGCTGTGATACTTATAATTTCAGACCAATGTTGGTATTAAACTTTTGTTATTGAACATAACCTTGTTGCTCATTGTCTCAGACCATTACACATTGGTGATTCCTTACCATGAAAGGGTTAAACACAACTTAACATCAATCAACATAAACGTTAACTGGCACCAAGGTGATGGGCACCATTGATGTCTGAACTGCACATCCACAGCAGTGTGTCAGCATTGTCACTCACATCAGCGCTCTTTCAGGCAAATCTTTCAGATATCAGCTTCTCACATAAGAGTAGGATTTAACAAATGCCAGCCACACCGCTGGCGTTCGTTCCAGTTAGTTCCACTTTTTGTGGACGGTTTTTTGAGCGAGCGATATTGTGGGCGATATATGTGCGAGGTGGTGAAATTGACGATGGGCGATCTCCATGGCCGCTAGTTTGGGTAAATATGCTCTTTACGACAAAAAACAGTGGGCGGGCGTTAATATTGAATCTCGGCATTAATTTTGTGCGGAAAGTAATGCTGGGCGATATGATGGGCGTTGATTTCGTCCATTCTGCTGATTCCGCCCCAAAAAGTGGGCGGGCGGTAATATTTTTTCCCGGTATTAAGCCCATGGGGAAAGTAACACTCGGCGATAAGTCTCTTAAAAAGCCCGTCAGTTTGCATTTTGTGCCAAAATGGGCGATATATGGGCGTTATACGTCATTTCTGTGGTAAAATGGGCGTTAAGTGGGCATTAAGAATGCAAACAAAGTGGAGGTTCTAGCCCTCAGTCTCTTGTCCATGTTTGGACTAAGGCTGCAATGATGTCTGGAGCTAAGTGGTCCTGCCAGAACCCAAACTGAGTATCAGCGAGCAGGTTATTGGTGAATTATTGTCACTTAATAGCACTGTCAACGACACCTTCCATCACTTTGCTGATGATTGAGAGTAGAATGATGGGGTAGTAATTGGCAAGATGGAATTTGCCCTGCTTTTTGTGGACAGGACATAGCTGGGCAGTTTTTCACATTGTCGAGTAGATGCCAGTGTTGTAGTTGTACTAGAACAGCTTGGCTAGAGGCGCGGCAAGTTCTGGAGCACAAGTCTTCAGCACGACAGCCGAGATTTTGTCGGGGTCCATAGCCTTAGCTGTATCTAGTGCACTCAGCCATTTCTTGATATCATGTGGAGTGAATCAAATTGGCTAAAGACTGGTTTCAGTAATGTTGGGGACCTCAGGAGGAGGCTGATATGGATCATCCACTCAGCACTTCTGGCTGAAAAAGATTGCAAATGCTTCAGCCTCGTATTTTCACTCGCGTGCTGGGCTCCACCATCATTGAGGATGGGGATAGTCACAGAGCCTCCTCCACCCGTCAGTTGTTTAATTGTCCACCACTATTCACAAGTGGATGTGGCAGGACTGCAGAGCTTTGATCTGATCCATTGATTGTGGAATTGCTTATCTCTGTTTATAGCATGCTGCTTCTGCTGTTTAGCATGCATGTAGTGTGCACAGTATTCTAAGTTGAGCCTGACCAAGGTCCTATACAACTTTAACATAAGTTCACTAAGTTTGAATTCTATACCCCTTGAAATAAATCCTCATGTTTTGTTTGCATTTTAATTGCTTTGCTGACTTGCGATGTTGCTTTTAATGATTTGTTCATTTCTATCCTTAGATCCCTTTGCTCTTCGATCCCATTCAGTTTCTTATTTTCTAAGGTGGCAGTGGTGTTTCTATTTTTCCCATCAAAGTGCAGCACCTCACATTTATTTATGTTAAATTCATGTGTCACTTAACTGCCCAGTCTGCAAGTTTTCTAATGTCTTCTTGTATTATGCTGCATTCTTCCTCAGTGTTAGCTCCAACCCCAGTTTGGTATCATATAAATTTTGATAGTGAGTCACTTGTTCCTAAATCCAAATCATTAATGTAACTTATGAATAACAGTGATATCAGCACTGATCCTTGTGGAACACTGCTTTCTACCTTCCTTCAATCTGAATAACTACCCTTTAACCCTACTCTCTGATTTACAAAATGTACAACTTTTGAGCTTATCATTTGGGGGTTAATAGTAACGAATCATTGGATTTCGGCAAAATAAAGAATTTTATCGGCAGAAAGAGGCTCACAACTTCGCTGAATCTTTTATTCGACTCCTTTATAAAGCATGCTTTATCTAATCACATAGGCAAAGGGTAATTAAATTGTGAAATAAAAATAATTACTGTAATTATAAGTTATGAAGAGTCAGCAGGCAGAGTATGAATACAGTCACAAGGTCTAAAGGAGTCCTCAGGGGTAATCGTGGAACACAATGATTCCTTTATTTTATTATAAAAGCAAAAATAATCAATAAGCATGATGCAAGACGTTTAACTTACATGTGGGTCTCAAGGCTTTCTAAATAATAAGCTTGCACAGCAGCTGAATGCCCCAGGAAGAAGAGAGTTATATAAGTATCACAACAAAGAATAATGCTGTTCCATGCTACCAAACTGTGATACTAGCTCCAAACTGACAATTGGGGAAATTTTAACTTTTACCACCAGGCAAAAAACGGATGATAGCGAATCGGCCACCCATTTTACACCTCACCTGATTTTCTTTTCCATGGAAGAGAAAATTGCGCCTCGGGTCTAAAATGGACAGCTGACTCGCTATCAGCCGTTTAGATGATAAAAGTTAAAATCACCTCCAAAATCTTTGAGAAAAAGACATTGTGGGTGAAATGTCTCCAATTGATGTTTTTAATGAAATTAGAATCATAGAAATTACAATTCGGAAGAAAGTCATTTGGCCCATGACAACTGTGCTATTTCCTCTAATTCCAATTTCCCTGCCCTTTCCTATATCCTTTTACATTTATCCTTTACAAATACTTTATCCAATTCCTTTTTAAATATTATAATCTGTTTCAATAGCTGCTTGAGGTAAAACATTCCATATTTTCATAAATCTCTTTGTGAAAATATTTCTTTTAGATTCTCCTTCACACATCCAGTGATGATCCTGAGTTTATGCTTCCCTTTATACTGATTCACCAACGAAACAATTGTTCATTATTTACCCCCTCAAAAAATTTTAGAACCTTATAAGCCTCTACTAGACCTACCCTTAAACTCTCTGTTTCAGTGAAAAAAGACCCAATTTTTCAAATCATTTCTCCTAAATATATATTGGTACCATTAAAGGAAACATCACTGTACCCTTTCCATGGCTCCAATATCCTTCCTATAATGGGGTGTTCGTAAGTACACCCAGTATGCCAGCTGTGACCTATTCAATGCCTCAGGCAAATTTAACATAATGGGCTAGAACCTCCACTTTTGTGCTTATCACCAAAACTGGGCGATATTTTCGGCGTGGGCGGTAAATAAAGGTTTTCAGATCATCGGCTTCTTGCCCATTCTCAAAGCACCTAGTCTCCATTTTTGAAAATGTGCGTTACCGCGAGCGATATCAAATGGGCGGTAGCATTAAATCTCTCTGACCTTCTGCCGTAAAGTGTCGCCATCCTTAGCAACGGCATGGCAACGCTCGATTCCCGTGATTCAGGAAGTCAAGGGTCATCATGACATGCGCTGAAGAGAAGACAGAGAGGGAGCTCAATGGGACTGAAGGCATGTCTGGGTGTGGTGTGGCTGCTTTGGGAGGAAGGAGGGAGACTTTAGAGCTTCACAGCAAATAGGCAAACAAAAATTAGCTGTCACTAGCCACATATTTGCCTGAATTTAGCCTATAATGGAGAGAGAGGAGGAGGCATCACAGCACACTGTGGAGACTGATGCTGGAGAGAGCAGTGAGGTGGGAGAGGAGCACATTCGCGGGCGTAAAAGAGCGAAGAGGTTCTCGGACGAGGCAAATGCCTCTCTCCTGCAGGAGGTTGAGTTACGTTGGGGTGATTTGACACAGGGAGGGCGTGGGAAGCCCACCCGAAAGGCCTACAAGAGGATATGGACCAAGATAGCAGAGGTGGTCTTGTCGGTGAACAACGAGGTTCGTGAGGGTAACCAATGCCTCAAACGATGGAACAACCTTGTGGGATCCGCAAGAGTAATTATTACATTGATTTACATGTACTTATGTATTTATATAATTTGATTTGTAACAGTCATGAGTGACTATCATCAGATGTGAGTTCTTTCACTTTTACCGGGAATGTTTTACTCAAAGCCTGCGGTCACGGTGTACATCTTTAGGTAAAGAATGATAATTTTCATAATAATCATAATTACATCTGTCGGTTATGTGTTGTATCAGTCTCTGTGACAGTACTTAGCAATGATATCACGCAATGATCTCATGCCATGTCGTCCTGTCACCTTTTACAGAAGAAGCTATCGACGATGAGGTCCGTGCAGAGGCGAACGGGTGGGGGACCACCAGTCCCCAGCGACATCACTGAGATGGAGGAGCGGTTGCTCACACTCGTGGCGAAGCACCCCCGGACAGCCACGGACACATGTACAGACCCTGAAATGATGCGACGTGAATAAAGCTTACACCATTGCGTGATGTGAAGTCAATATATGCCACACCAACTCATATCCGAAGAATCATATATGATAGATGATTTCTAAAATTGTCATAGAAATAATGATGGCCTAATGAAAATCATTGCAATGCAAATATGTTGATGGTCATGAAATGTGATGTTGCGATGATTTTGAGAGCTTTTGTCATGGATATGCTGTGTGTAGCGCTGGACTCACCTTGCGACCCTAGCACCCCCTTCTCCTCTAATAACCTCATTTGTGTTTTGCAGCTCAACCAGCAACGCGGCCACAGGCAAGACCACAGAGGCCAGAAGATGGGGGCATGGGGCCCGACTCTCCGGACGATCCAACATCTGGTGCTGAGGAGCTCCGATTCTCACCCGTCAATCCACTGAGTCTGTTCTCCACGGATGAGAGCGTGGACTTCGAGGAACTTGCATCGCCATGCTCCAGAAGCCATTCCACCCCAAGACAATCTTCTGGCCCTCCGGTCATTCCCGCCTCCACTCTGGAGGTACCGGCCTCAAGCACCTCTCCACCAGGCACCCCATTTGTCCCCAGGACGGTGCCGAGCCCCGTGGGCCTCGTGGATGCGGCAGGTCTATTCAATGAGTGCCATATGACAGCGGAGAGATGGTACAATTGTCCAGGAGGACTGTAGACATTGGTGACCAGCTCATCGAAGCATTGGTGGGCATATCCCGACAGCTAGCCACCATGACCGAGTACATTCCGTGGATGGCGGAGTCCCTGGATGCGATAGCCAGGAACACTGCTGCCACGGGCCTCCTAGTGGTCCCCAAGCGGGGCACTCCACCCCTAGGCTCTGCACCACCACTGTGAATGACAGATGACAGCAAGGACCAAGATCCTGTTTCTGCATCAGAGAATGTTGCCCCCTCGGCACCACCTGCCCCCGTACCCATCCAACCAACGCATCTACCTTCATCCCCCCCAATGAGGCACTGCCTGAGGAGCTCCTCAGGCACCATGGAGCAAGGAGGGGAAGGGGTAGAGGTGGGTAGAAGGAGAGGGGGAAGGAAAATGAGGTGCATGTCCGCAGGTGTTATATTTCCATCTGGGTGTATACAATTTGTTGTAATGTATGGGGGCTGGGGACCACGCTCCTGCTTTGCCTTTGTATTCTGTGTTGCTGGACATGTTGAACATTTGATTGATGTCAATGGTGGAAAAAGTGGGGTGTGGGCGGGGGTTGGGTGTTATTGCCTGTGATACTTATGATTTCAGACCAATGTTGGTCTAAAATTTTTGATATTGAACATAACCTTGTTGCGTAGTGTCTCAGACGATTACACACTGGTGATTCCTTAACATGAAAGGATTAAATACAAATTAACATCAATCAACATAAATTTTAACTGACACCAAGGTGATGGGCGCCATTGATGTCTGAGCTGCACACGCACAGCAGTGTGTCAGCATTGTCACTCACATCAACGCTCTTTCAGGCAAATCTTTCAGATATCAGCTCCTCACGTAAGAGTCTTGCAGCTATGTAGCCACCAAGGGCCCTTTCCTGTGGTCTGGAGGGATCATCAGCATGGTTGTATAGCCAGTCTGATTGTCTGGCCCTAAGTCAGCGTCCAGCCCGTCGTCCTTCTCTTCCTCTCTTTCCTGAGGTGGAGCATCAGTGCCTTCTGGCAATTCTTGGCCCCTCATGATAGCCAGGTTGTGCAGCATCGACACATGATCACAAATTTACCTACTTGCTCTGGGTTGTATTGTAGCTCCCCTCCTGAGTGGTCAAGACATCTGAAGCGCTGCTTAAGCACAGTTAAGCATGCAAAAAACGTGGAGGTTCTAGCCCAATGTTTTTTTCTTATGTTCAACTTATCATGTATAAAACCCAGTAGCCCATTTGTATTGTTATTGCCTCTCCAGCTGCACTCTCACCTTTAAAGATCTGTATCTGCATCTCTAGATTTCCCGAACTCCACTCTATTCAGAATCGTACCATTGAGATATAGGGCTAGATTTTCCACTTTTTTTGCATGCCTAACGCCCACTTAACGTCCATTTTACCGCTGAAATGACGTATAATACCTAGATATTGCCCATTTAGCCACAAAATGGAAACTGACGCCCATTTTTCGGACACCTATCGCCGAGTGTTACTTTCCCCAACACTGGGAAAAAATAATACTTATTTTGGGTGGAATCATCAAAATGGACAAAACCACCGCCCATAATATCGCCCAACATTACTTTCCGCACGTATTTAACACCGCGATTCAATAATACTGACCGCCCACTTTATTTTGTTGTAAAGATCACATTTGCCGAAACTAACGCCCAGGAGATCGCCCAGCGTCACTTTCACCACCTCACACACATCTCGCCCACAATATCACTCACCCAAAAAAACGCAGAAAAAAAGTGGAACTAACCGGAACTACTCACAGTGTTATCGACGCCATATTCTAAATCGCATGTCACATCATTTAAAAGGCTGCTCTGCTCTGCTTCAACCTCGGGGGAGTTTGGATGTACTCTGGAGGTCTTTGGAGGTGATGTGAACATCAGTACAAACATCTTTATCATGCTTCGTCAGGACATTCATTCTTTGTGACCAATCGGTGGAAAACAGATAGCTATTGCATGGGGCCTGTCCTTTCTCACCCTCTTTTGATGACCAATTACATGCTGTAGACTCAAGATGGCAGAAGGTACGCTCCCCAGCATTATGTGCCCAATGTAAGATGTGCCAGACTGATGAGGAGGACCAGACGTTACACCCACCGTAAGTATATGGAAAACACCCGCCTTTGGAGACTGCGCTTCCACAAAGAGGTTATCACTAAGGTACGCCAGCTCATAAGGTGAGATCTGCAGCCTGCCAGCACAATCAGTACTGCACTGTCCGTCGAGGTCAAAGTCACCACGGCACTGTCGTTCTATGCCTCGGGTTCTTTTCAGGCCTCAGCTGGCGACATTTGCGGTCTGTCTCAGCATGCCACACATTGCTGCATTAGACAGGTTACTGAACCCCTGTACGCATGCAGGATGGACTTTATCAGCTTCCCTATGACCAGGGAGGCTCAGACTGAGAGGGCTTTAGGATTCTACCGAATTGCTAACTTGGTGCAGGGAGCAATTGACTGTACGCATATCGCGATGCGGGCACCTTTTCAGGATGCAGAGGTTTTCAGGAACCGTAAGGGATTCCACTCTCTGAATGTCCAACTGGTTGTCGACCACCAGCAAATTATTATGCAGTGAATGCTAAATTTCTGGGCAGCATCCATGATGCTCATATCCTGCATGAGAGCACTGTATCTGACTTGTTTAACAATCAGCCACAAGGTCAATGCTGGATGCTTGGTGACAAAGGATATGGCCTCGCCACTTGGCTGATGACACCCCTGCATGACACCCACACCGAAGCCAAGAGGCAATACAACAAGAGTCACAGAGCCACTCGCAATATCAATAGATGCCTGGACCACTCAGGAGGCGAGCTCCAATACCACCCTGAGCAGGTAGCTCAATTCATGGTGGTGTGCTTCATGCTGCACAACTTGGCTATCAGGAGGGGACAAGAATTGCCAGAAGGGTGTGACGGTCCATCTCAGGAGAGAGAGGAAGAGGAGGATGAGGAGGTGGATGCTGACCTCAGGCCACACAATCAGGCTGATGCTGAAGCCATGGCCCCGCCCCCCTGTAGACCACATGAAAGGGCCCGTGGTGGCATGATAGCTGCAAGACTTTTATGTCAGGAGCTCATAAATGAGCACTTTGCCTGAGAGAACAGGTCATACATCAATGGTGGGCATCACCTTGGTGACAGTTAAAGTTTAAGTTGATTGAAGTTAAGTATAATTATACCCTTTGACGTTAAGGAATCACCCTCGTGCCTCCCTCAACAGCCAAACAAGCACACACCACACCCACACACGCTGTCAGTCTCTCTCTGCTCCCTCTCTCTCTGTCTCCTCTTCTGCGCATGACCGCTGACCGCTGACCTCCTGCAGCGCGGGAAATTAGCTTTGCCATGCCGTTGCTAAGGATGACAACTCTTTACGGCAGAAGGTCAGAGAAATTTAATGCTACCGCCAGTTTCATATCGCTTGTGGTAACGCCCAATTTCAAAAATCGAGACGAGGGGCTTTGAGAATGGGTGACAAGCCGGCGATTTGAAAACCCATTTTTACTGCCCATGCCAGAAATAACACACATTTTGGGGCAATCTGCACAAAGTGTAAAATCTAGCCCATAATTCCTTTCAATGTTTTTCTTTGCAAAATTTACTATTTCACATTTCGCTGAATTAACTTGCATCTGCCACCATTCTGCCCACTCCAAGAACTTATTTATGTCCTTCAGTAATCTCCTGAATTCTACCTCACAGATTGCCATATCCCATTAATGGGCGTCATTAGCAAACTTCTATACCTATTCCAGTTGCGCCATTGTCCAAATCATTTATATAAATGGAAAACAAACGGGATCCAAGTATAGATCTTGAGATACACACCTAACCATCTCCTGCCAATTGAAAAATATCCATTTATCCCTAGCCTTTTTTTTCTATCCCACAGCCTTCTCTCAATCCATGCAGTACTTCTCTTTAATGACATGTACATTCATTTTCATAACAAGTCTCTTATATGACATTTATCAAACACCACCTGACAATCCATATGTATACAACATTTACCTTCATACATGATTTCCTCAAAAAACCTACAGCTTATTTAACTTGGGCTAAAAATTTTATAAGGCCCAAAAGCGGGCGCAGGGATCGCAATGCGCAATCTATCCGCGCCCATTGAAAATAACGCGATATTCGTGCTGCCTGCTAATTAATGTGCTTGAAGCATTGAGCCCAGTGCTGAGAACACTATTGGTTGGCTCAGTGCTTAGCAGAGGGCCCAATTTTGTGGGAACTGTGATCTCTATTAAAGCTAGCCTACAGTTTGAAAAGCAGTCTGCACTTCTTAAAGTGGGGGTGCTTTCTGAAAGAAACATCTTATTGTAATTGTTGTAAAGGCAACTGCAACAGGGCAGAGAAAGGGAACCTAGGTTCTCAGATGCAGCACTGGAGTCCTTAGTGCCAACGGTCAAAGGAGGAAACAGGTCTTTTACCCACTGGAGCCTGGAGACCCTCCAGACTGACTATAAAAAAGCAGTGGGTGCAGATTGCTGAATTGTTCACTGCCACCAGTCTTTCCGCAGGAACTGTATCCAGTGCTGAGAGAAATTTAATCACCTTACATGAGTGGTTAAGGTCAGTGAATGCATCTTCAAATGCCATTTCCAACCAACTGCACCACTAGCCTCACACACTGCTCAATGCACCATCACTCACCTACCAACAATCTCTATCAATCACAACTCATACCTCACAATCATAGCTTCACTTCACTCTCACCACACTTACCACTGTTGCAAGCCTTATACCCACATCTCACAGCTTGCACACACTGACAACTATTCAACCATGTCAGGCACATTACTCAAACACATTGCACTACACTAATACAAAAGCAAAATACTGTGGGTGCTGGAATCTGAAATAAAAACAGAAAATGCTGGAAATCTCAATGGGTCAGGCAGCACCTGTGGCGAGAAAAACAGAGTTAATGTTTCAGGTCGACAACCCTTCGTCAGAACTGGTGAATGTTAAAAAAAAACACATTATTAAGAAGCACTGAAAGTGGGAGGGGAAGAAAGAACAAAAGGGAAGGTCTGTGATAGGGTGGAAGGCGGGAGAGATTAGAGAGACAAAAGGGATGCTGGGCCAAATTGAAATATTAATGACAGAAGTTAGAAAAAGGTGAGTCTAGATAGGGCGTGAATGGCAGAATAATGACCAGCTGCCATTGGAGACAAAGATTTAAAAAACATAAGATAGGTGGGCGGGGGGGGGAGGAGAGAAGGGAGCCAAAGACGGACAGAGGTTATGATCTGAAATTGTTGAACTCGGTGTTGAGTCCAGAAGGCTGTAAAGTGCTTAAATGAAAGATGAGGTGCTGTTCTTCGAGTTTGCGTTGACTTGAGTTTCACTGGAACAGTGTAGGAGTCCAAGGACGGAGATATCAGAGTGGGAGTGAAGTGGAGAATTAAAGTGACAGGCGACCGGAAGATCAAGGTCACACTTACGGACTGAAAGGAGGTGTTCCTCAAAGTGGTCAACCAATCTACGCTTGGTCTCCCCAATATAGAGGAGACCACTTCGTGAGCAGTGAATATAATATACTAAATTAAAAGAAGTACAAGTAAATCTCTGTTTCACCTGGAAGGAGTATTTGAGGCCCTGGATAGTAGGAAGGGAGGAGGTAAAAAGGCAGGTGTTGCATCTCCTGCGCTTGCATGGAAAGGTGCCGTAGGAAGGGGAAGGGGTGCTGAGAGTGACTGTAGAATGGACCAGGGTGTCGTGGAGGGAGCAGTCCCTTCGGAATGCTGAGAGGAGAGGGAGGGGAAGATGTGATTGGTGGTGGGATCACGCTGGAGGTGGCGGAAATGGCGGAGGATGAACCGTTGAACGTGGAGGCTGGCGGGGTGAAAGGTGAGGACAAGGGGAACACTGTCGTGGTTCTGAGAGGGAGGGGAAGGGGTGAGAGCAGAGGTGCGGTAAATAGAACGGACACAGTCGAGGGCCATGTTAACCATGGCGGAGGGGTATCCTCGGTTGAGGAAAAAGGAAGACATGTCAGAGGCCCTATTGTGGAAGGTGGCCTCATCAGAGCAGATGTGATGGAGACAGAGAAACTGGGAGAATGGAATGGAGCCCCAGGATGTGGTAAGGGAGGAAGTGTAATCCAGTTAGCTGTGGTAGTCAGTGGGCTTACAGTGGATACTGGTCGAAAGCCTAGTCCCAGAAATGGAGACATTGCACCATACTACCTGACACACTTCCCTTTCTCTTGCAGGCCAAGGCGATGCATAATCGGTGCCAGCAACAGCTAATAGGCGGGGGACAGGCACAGCAGCATTTCCTGACCCAACTGAAGGAGACAGTGCCAGACATCATTGGAGGGGTCGTCACTGAGACCGTGGCGACTGGCGAGGCTGAAACCATTGATGATGACGGTATGCTCATACCTAATCCTCCTTCTCACATCCCACTTGCCCCTCATCCCATATAATTTTCTCACTTACAAGCTGCTGATGGTGTAAGCATGCACATCTTGCTTACCCCCTCCCCTCATTACAACCCTACCATTGTGCCTTTCTCTTTTCAGATACCCAAGAACTCCAACCAGCCCAGCCAGTACAGGAAGAATAAGAGGAGTGATAGAGAAGACGAGACACCGTCATTCAATCTGACATCGCAGGCATCAGCTCAGAAATTGGCACTGCGCAAACGGTAGAGGATAGTATAGATACAGGATCTGCACATGGTGAGTCACTGGCCGCAAGTAGTCTGCAGCCAGGGCAGGGGGAAAGGGTAGCACAGGTTCCAGCTCCCAGGAGGGTGGGGTCGCACACGTGTTCGGCTCCAGAGGACTCAGATGATGACTTCAATGGGGCAGCCTTCAGAAGATTGATGGGTGTCATGTATAGAAACATAGAAACATAGAAAATAGGTGCAGGAGTAGGCCATTTGGCCCTTCGAGCCTGCACCACCATTCAATTAGATCATGGCTGATCATTCCCTCAGTACCCCTTTCCTGCTTTCTCTCCATACCCCTTGATACCCTTAGCCGTGGGAGCCATATCTAACTCCCTCTTAAATATATCCAATGAACTGGCATCAACAACTCTCTGCGGCAGGAATTCCACAGATTAACAACTCTCTGAGTGAAGACGTTTCTCCTCATCTCAGTCCTAAATGGTCTACCCCTTATCCTAAGACTGTGTCCCCTGGTTCTGGACTTCCCCAACATCGGGAACATTCTTCCCGCATCTAACCTCTCCAGTTCTGTCAGAATCTTATATGTTTCCATGAGATCCCCTCTCATCCTTCTAAACTGCAGTATATAAAGGCCCAGTTGCTCCCGTCTCTCCTCATAAGTCAGTCCAGCCATCCCGACAATCAGTCTGGTGAACCTTAGCAGCACTCCCTCAATAGCAAGAACGCCCTTCCTCAGATTAGGAGACCAAAACTGAACACAATATTCCAGGTGAGGCCTCACCAAGGCCCTGTACAACTGCAGTAAGACCTCCCTGCTCCTATACTCAAATCCCCTAGCTATGAAGGCCAACATAACATTTGCCTTCTTTTCCGCCTGCTGTACCTGCATGCCAACTTTCAATGACTGATGTACCATGACATCCAGGTCTCGTTGCACCTCCCCTTTTCCTAATCTGCCACCATTCAGATAATATTCTGCCTTCGTGTTTTTGCCCCCAAAATGAATAACCTTATATTTATCCACATTATACAGCATCTGCCATGCATTTGCACACTCACCTAACCTGTCCAAGTCACCCTGCAGCCTCTTAGCGGCCTCCTCACAGCTCACACCGTCACCCAGTTTAGTGTCATCTGCAAACTTGGAGATATTACATTCAATCCCTTCATCTAAATCATTAATGTATATTGTAAAGAGCTGGGGTCCCAGCACTGAGCCCTGCGGCACCCCAGTAGTCACTGCCTGCCATTCTGAAAAGGACACGTTTATCCCAACTCTCTGCTTCTTGTCTGCCAACCAGTTCTCTATCCACGTCAGTACATTACCCCCTTATGCTTTGATTTTGCACCAATCTCTTGTGTGGGACCTTGTCAAAAGCCTTTTGAAAGTCGAAATACACCACATCCACTTGTTCTCTTTTGTCCACTCTACTAGTTACATCCTCAAAAAATTCTAGAAGATTTGTCAAGCATGATTTCCCTTTCATAAATCCATGCTGACTTGGACTGATCCTGTCACTGCTTTCCAAATGCGCTGCTATTTCATCTTTAATAATTGTGTGCTTGGGTTACTAGCCATCAGGTGGTGCCACTGTCGGAGGTCATTGGGCTGCACACACGTGTAAAAGGCAAGCCATCATATAATGTAATCACTTTGGGTCCTAATAAAGCAGAGCCAGGATTGTACCTGTGTTAGTTTACAGTATTCAGTCTGTCGAATTATTACATGCATAACATTTGGCGACGAGGTAATTTAAGAACCTTTGCATGCAAACAATGAGCACAATTGGAATTCTGGAGAGATTCGTGGAGGGAGAGGACTGGGCAGATTTTGTAGCTCGCCTGGACCAGTACTTCATGGCCAACAAAATGGAGGAACCCACTGATGCAGTTAGGCGCAGGGTGATCTTCCTCACGGTTTGTAGTCCGAAAATCTATTGGACTCATAAAGAATCTTCTCTCGCCTGCATGTCCAACGGACAAGGACTATGAGGAATTGTATGCTCTGGTATGTGACCGTCTCAAACCAGAAGAAGGCATCATCATCTCACGATATCGATTCAACAAGCACGTTCGTTCTGAGAGCCAGGATGTGTCGGAATTTGTTGCCAATCTAAGATGTCTAGCAGGACCGTGAAAGTTCGAAAACGCGTTGGGAGATATGCTGCGGGACTTCTTTCTAATCGGCATCAACCACGAGGTAATCCTGCGTAAGCTACTGGCGGCGGAGACGCTGGATTTGAGCAAGGCCACCACAATTGCCCAGGCATGCATGACGACGGACAAAAACTTAAAGCAGATATTGTGAAGGGGTCGTATCACCAGCCAAATTTAACGAATGGGCAGGCCACATTGTTCCTGTGTTGAAGAGTGATGGCACTGTCAGGATTTGTGGAGCCTACAGCGAAGCTGATCGAGTGTGGTCAGTGCTTCAATACTGGGGACGTTAGCCTGGTCGACACTGATGTTGGTCCGCCTGTCCTCCCAGGGGATTTGCAGGATCTTGCGGGGACGTCGTTGGTGATATATCTCCAGTGACTTAAGGTGCCTTCTATACATCGTCCATTCCTCAGATCCATACAGGAGAGCGGGTATTACTACAGCCCTGTAAACCATGAGCTTAGTGGTAGATTTGAGGGCCAGGCCTTCAAACGCTCTTTTCCTCAGACGGCCGAAGGCTGCGCTAGCGCACTGGAGGCGATGTTGAATCTCTGCATCAATGTCTGCGTTTGCTGATAAGAGGCTCCCGAGATATGGGAAATGGTCCACGTTGTCGAGGGCCACACCGTGAAACTTGATGGTTGGAGGGCAGTGTTGTGTGGCGGGGACAGGCTGATGGAGGACCTTTGTCTTACGGATGTCAAGCGTAAGGCCCATGCTTTCATATACCTCAGTGAATACATTGACGATATCCTGGAGTTCAGCCTCAGAATGTGCGCAGACGCAGGCATTGTCCGCGTCCTGCAGCTCAACGACAGAGATTGGGGTGATCTTGGACCTGGCCTGGAGGCAGCGTAGGTTAAACAGCTTCCCACTGGTTCTGTAGTTTAGTTCCTCTCCAGCGGGGAGCTTGTTGATTATGGGGAGGAGCATGGAGGCGAGGAAGATTGAGAAGAAGGTTGGAGCGATGACGCAGCCTTGTTTGACCCCGGTCCGGACATTAATTGGGTCTGTAATGGATCCTTGGTAAGGATCATGGCCTGCATGTCATCATGAAGCAGGCAAAGAATGTTAACAAACTTTTGGGGCATCTGAAATGGAGGAGGATGCTCCACAGACCCTCACAGTTGACAGTGTCAAAGGCCTTTGTAAGATTGAAGAAGGCCATATTTAAGGGCTGGCGCTGAATTTATAATGGGGAACAAAGAAATGGCAGACCAATTGAACAAATACTTTGGTTCTGTCTTCACGAATAAAGACACAAATAACTTTCTGAATGTACTAGGGGACAGTGGGTCTATTGAGAAGGAGGAACTGAAGGATATCCTTATTAGGCGGGAAATTGTGTTAGGGAAATTGATGGGGTTAAAGGCCGATAAATCCCCGGGGCCTGATAGTCTGCATCCCAGAGTACTTAAAGAAGTGGCTCTTGAAATAGTGGATGCATTGGTGATCATTTTCCAACAGTCTATCGACTCTGGATCAGTTCCTATGGACTGGAGGGTAGCTAATGTAACACCACTGTTTAAAAAAGGAGGAAGAGAGAAAACGGCATAATTATAGACCAGTTAGCCGGACATCAGTAGGGCATCATGGGGAAAATGTTGGAATCAATTATTAAAGATGAAATAGCAGCGCATTTGGAAAGCAGTGACAGGATCAGTCCAAGTCAGCATGGATTTATGAAAAGGAAATCATGCTTGACAAATCTTCTGGAATTTTTTGAGGATGTAACTAGTAGAGTGGACAAGGAAGAACCAGTGGATGTGGTGTATTTGGACTTTCAAAAGGTTTTTGACAAGTCCCGCACAAGAGATTGGTGTGCAAAATCAAAGCGCATGGTATTGGGAGTAATGTACTGATGTGGATAGAGAACTGGTTGGCAGACAGGAAGCAGAGAGTCGGAATAAACGTGTCCTTTTCAGAATGGCAGGCAGTGACTAGTGAAGTGCCGCAGGGCTCAGTGCTGGGACCCTGGCTCTTTACAACATACATTAATGATTTAGATGAAGGAATTGAGTGTAATATCTCCAAGTTTGCAGACGACACTAAATTGGGTGGGGTTGTGAGCTGTGAGGAGGCTGCTAAGAGGCTGCAGGGTGACTTGGACAAGTTAGGTGAGTGGGCAAATGCATGGCAGATGCAGTATAATGTGGATAAATGTGAGGTTATCCATTTTGGGGGCAAAAACACAAAGGCAGAATATTATCTGAATGGCGGCAGATTAGGAAAAGGGGAGGTGCAACGAGACCTGGATGTCATGGTTCATCAGTCATTGAAAGTTAGCATGCAGGTACAGCTGGCGGTGAAGAAGGAAAATGGTATGTTGGCCTTCATAGCTAGGGGATTTGAGTATAGGACCAGGGAGGTCTTACTGCAGTTGTACTGGGCCTTAGTGAGGCCTCACCTGGAATATTGTGTTCAGTTTTGGTCTCCTAATTTGAGGAAGGACATACTTGCTATTGAGGGAGTGCAGCGAAGGTTCACCAGACTGATGCCAGGGATGGCTAGACTGTCATATGAGGAGAGACTGGAACAACTGGGCCTTTAGTGACTGGAGATTAGAAGGATGAGAGGGGATCTCATAGAAACGTATAAGATTCTGACGGAACTGGACAGGTTAGATGCGGGAAGAATGTTCCCGATGTTGGGGAAGTCCAGAACCAAGGGACATAGGATAAGGGGTAAGCCATTTAGGCCTGAGATGAGGAGAAACTTCTTCACTCAGAGAGTTGTTAACCTGTGGAATTTCCTGCCGCAGAGAGTTGTTATATTCAAGAGGGAGTTAGATATGGCCCTTACGGCTAAGGGGATCAAGGGTTATGGAGAGATAGCTGGAAAGGGGTACTGAGGGAATGATCAACCATGATCTTATTGAATGGCGGTGCAGGCTCGAAGGGCCAAATGGCCCACTCCTGCACCTATTTTCTATGTTTCTATGTTTCTTTGCTCCCTGCATTTTTCCTGCCACTGTCACGCTGCACAGATCATGTCCATTGTGCCCCATAGGGGACGAAATCCACACTGTGATTCCGGGAGGAGCTCCTCGGCCACAGGGAGAAGACGGTTGAGGAGTACTCTAGCGACAACCTTCCCAGTGGCTGATAACAGAGCGATTTCCCTGTAGTTGCCGCAGTCGAACTTGTCCCCTTTTTTAAAAATGGTCACAATCACTGCATCTCTGAGATGTCCCAGAATGCTCTCCTCCCTCCAGATGAGAGAGATGAGGTCATGTACCCGCGCCAACTGCGCCTCATCGCCATACTTTAGCGCCTCAGCAAGGATTCCATCCGCACCCATAGCCTTGTTATTCTTGAGCTATATTATGGCTTTGTCTACCTTGTGCAACGTTGGAGTTTCACTGAATTGGTGGTGAGTCGCATGCTGCAAGGATGGAGTCGAGAGCACTCAAGTCAAAGGCAGAGTCTCGATTGAGGAGATCTTCAAATTGCTCATTCCATTGGGCCCTGACAGCCTCGGTGTCCTTGATGAGTGCTTCCCCGTTCTTGGCCAGAAGTGGGGTGGAGCCTTGGGAGTTTGAACCACAGGTGGCCTTGACTGCAATGAAGAATCCTCGCATATTGTGGCTATTGTTGTATCTCCTGTGCTTTCTCCATCCACCACCTGTTCTTTAGGTCCCGGGTTTTTGGTTGGACCTGAGCCTTGAGCCGTCTATAATGTTGTTTTGCAGCTCCCGATGTGGGTTGTTGCATGAGGCTTTGCACTTGCGATCTATTTGTTCTTCGATCTCCTGATCATTTTCATCAAAATTACCAGGCATTGGTTATCGAGGCCTGGAGGGCAGACCAAGCGCTGTGGGCATTCAGCGTCTCTGGGTCATCAAGACACGCCAGATTGGCAGTGAGGTGCTGGCTGTATATAGGGCTCTCTTAGCTGGGTCTCTCAGTGCCTCGGGTAAACTACAACCTGTTGCGTATGCTTCTAAAAGTTTGTCAAAGGCGGAAAGAGCCTACAGCATGGTAGAAAAAGAAGCATTAGCCTGTGTGTATGGGGTTAATAAGATGCACCAGTACCTGTTTGGTCTTCGGTTTGAATTGGAAACAGATCACAAGCCACTCATTTCATTGGTTTCGGAAAACAAAGTTATCAATACCAATGCATCGTCTCGCATCCAGAGGTGGGCGTTGACATTATCTGCTATGATTATGTCATTCACCAGAAACCTGGCACTGAGAATTGTGCCGATGCACTGAGCCGTCTGCCGTTGCCCACACCGGAGGTGGAGACTCCACAACCTGCAGACCTACTGTTAGTTATGGATGCTTTTGAAAGTGAAGGAACCCCTGTCACGGCTCAACAAGTTAAGACCTGAACCAGCCAGGACCCAATATAATCGGTTGTGAAACGTTGTGACCTTAGTGGTGATTGGTCTGCCATACCCAAGCAAATGGGTGATGAGACCAAACCTTACAACCGTCACAAAGACAAACTATCCATTCAGTCAGATTGTATACTGTGGGGTAATCGTGTTGTTATGCCTAAGAAAGGCAGAGAGAAATTTATACATGATCTACATAGCACTCATCCCAGTATTGTCATGATGAAAGCCATTGCCAGGTCTCATGTATGGTGGCTTGGAATTGACTCTGATCTGGAATCATGTGTGCATCAGTGCAACACTTGCATGCAGCTAAGTAAAGCACCAGCGGAATCGCCGCTGAGTCTGTGGTCGTGGCCATCTAAACCATGGTCCAGGATCCACATCGACTTTGCAGGTCCCTTCCTGGGAAAGATGTTTTTAGTTGTGATGGATGCATATTCCAAGTGGATAGAGTGTATAATCATGTCATCCAGTACATCCACAGCTACCATTGAGAGCCTTCGTGTCATGTTTGCCACTCATGGTCTGCCCGACATTGTTGTAAGCGACAATGGACCTTACTTCACTAGTCTGGAGCTTCAAGAGTTCATGAAACTCAATGGTATCAAACATGTGAGGTCAGCACCATTCAAACCCGCATCTAATGGTCAAGCAGAGCGTGCTGTCCAAACCATCAAGCAGAGTATGAAACGTGTAACTCAAGGTTCATTGCAAACTCGCTTGTCATGCATATCGCTTAGTTACAGGTCAAGACCCCACACGCTTACCGGGGTCTCCCCTGCTGAACTATTGATGGAGAGGTCTCAAGACCAAGCTCTCTCTTGTCCACCCTGACTTGAACGATCATGTTGAATGCAGACGTCAAAGTCAGCAGTGGTATCATGATCACGCTGCTGTGTCACGCGACATTTCTGTTAACGATCCTGTTAATGTACTAAATTATGGTCAAGGTCCTAAGTGGATCGTCGGTACTGTTACAGCCAAGGAGGGTAACAGAGTGTTTATCGTCAAGCTCAAGAATGGGCAGACATGCAGGAATCATATTGATCAGATAAAGCTGCGGCACACGGATGAACTGGAACAGTCTGAGGAAGACACAATCAGTGACCAACCAACCTACCCTCAGTTATCAGAGGACTCTGCTGTCATCAATGAATCTGGACTTTCAAACCCTGACATGGTCATTGCCACTCCCATCAGATCGGCTACCCAGCCCCCAATCATAACAGACTCAGAACGCTCGCCCAAGGCTGGAGTTGAACTGAAATGACCAACTCGGGAGCGGAAAGCCCCGACCATCTCAATTTGTAAAAAGACTGTTACTAATATCTGAAAGGGGGATATTGTCATGTATGTATGCTTGGGGTTACGAGCCACCAGATGGCGAGACTGTCGGAGATCATTGGGCTGTACACACGTGTGTGCGGCCCAGGTATAAAAGGCAAGCCATCAAGTAATGTAATCACTTTAGGCTAATAAAGCAGAGCCAGGTTTGTACCTGTGTTAGTTTACAGTATTCAGCCTATCGAGTTATTATATACATAACATAGAAACATAGAAAATAGGTACAGGAGCAGGCCATTCGGCCCTTCGAGCCTGCACCACTATTCAATATGATCATGACTGATCATGCAACTTCAGTACCCCACTCCTGCCTTCTCTTCATACCCCCTAATCCCTTTAGCTGTAAGGGCCACATCTAACTCCCTTTCGAATATATCCAATGAATTGGACTCAACAACTTTCTGTGGTAGAGAATTTGATAGGTTCACAATTCTCTGGGTGAAAAAGTTTCTCCTCATCTCGGTCCTAGATGGCTTATCCCTTATCTTTAGACTGTGATCTCTGGTTCTGGACTTCCCCAACATTGGGAACATTCTTCCTGCATCTATCCTGTCCAATCCCGTCAGAATTTGATATGCTTCTATGAGATCCTTTCTCATTCTTCTAAATTCCAGTGAATATAAGCCTAGTTGATCCAGTCTTTCTTCATATGTCAGTCCTGCCATCCCAGGAATCAGTCTGGTGAACCTTCGCTGCACTCCCTCAATAGCAAGAATGTCCTTCCTCAGATTAGGAGACCAAAACTGCACACAATACTCAAGGTGTGGTCTAACCAAGGCCCTGTACAACTGCAGTAAGACCTCCCTGATCCTATACTCAAATCCTCTCGCTATTGTTGTAGGCATTAGGCACCCTAGGGCAACGGCACCTGTAGTATAAGGTTAGAACTATATGTAACTTGAATCATAAAATGGCTACCAGTGAAGCCTCAAGGGATTTCTGTTTGCTGAATTAGACCGCATTCCTGGAAACTGATAATTGTTGTTTCCCACACAAGCTAATCAGTCAAGCCTCAGGACTAAATGTTCTGGTGGAAGTAAGGACAATACGACTCTGTAACAGGATTAAGATAAGGAGGCTACCAAAGACAGCACCAAGGACAGTAAGATAAGGGGGGCCTGGATTCATGTTACATGAGTCGTTCCTAGCAACACACCCCTTAGCAACACATCTCTTAGCAACACATCTCTTAGCAACATATGAGCCACTTTATGTTTAGAAACTAACTCTATCTATTGGTCTAATTGAATTTATAATCTATATGATGTAACTGTAGTAAACTGTTGTAAAACATATAAAGATCCATGAAACCCTTTGTTCTGCGGAATGAAGTGCCTGGATCCAGTCCTGAGGCTTCCTCCCCGCTGGCGTTAATAAAGGCCGCATTGGCGTTGGAACCGACTCTGAGTGTTGAGTAATTCTTCTGATAAAACACTAACACTAACACTATGAAGGCCAACATGCCATTTGCTTTCTTTACTGCCTGCTGTACCTGCATGCCTACTTTCAATGACTGATGTACCATGACACCCAGCTCTCGTTGCACCTCCCCTTTTACTAATCTGTCACCATTCAGTAATCTGCCTTGCTCTTTTTGCCACCAAAGTGGATAACCTCACACTTATCCACATTATACTGCATCTGCCATGCATTTATTTGCCCATTCACCTAACCTGTCCAAGTCACCCTGCAGCCTCTTAGCACCCTCCTCACAGCTCACACTGCCACCCAGCATAACAATGGGCATGCGCACAGAAATGCTAGTTGCAATGGCAGGCCTGCCAGAGAACCTGTTGTCACTGTCAAGGAACATGGAGGAGTCCGGCTCCAACATTGTACAGGGCTTTGTGCAGAGCTTGGTACCCATGATTTCCAGGATTGAAGTGAAGAACAACTCCATGATGCAGTGTCTGATGGGAACTATCTCAGTTTCCATTGCAGCACAAACAGAAGCAACCCAGCGTTTGAGTGCTGCAGTGGAAGCTCAGATTTCTGTCATACAAGCTCAGCTTGCTGCCACGCAAGTCCAGAGTGCTTTCATTGTAACTGGGTTTACCAGTGTGGAAAGAGGCTTGCAAGGTCTCCCAGTAGTCCAGCAATTTGTCCTCCAACAAATTACCAAGATTGCTGAGGCGCCGTTCCGGGGATGTGCCAGTGGCTCTGTGGAGTATGAACCTCTATGGAAGGCAGCATTCATACTTGCACCACTGCCACTCCACCAGTGCCCTTGCTGTTGCCCATCAGCCAACCAGCCCAGCAGACTGCTGTCGCTCATGCCGAGATAGTGAAGTCTACAGCTGGGCCTTCTCGGCCCAGAGCTGCTCAAGGTTGACCTGCAAGGCCCTCTGCAATCCCACCCACTGAAAATCAGCAGCTTTCCACCAGCCACGCTGCAGCCACTGGGGTAGCACTTCATAGGAGCATTAGGATAGGCAAAGGCAGAAGAAAGACAAGCACAAAGGGAAAGCACAAGGGTGATTAGTTGGCTTTGTTATGTAATGTAATGAATCATTTATAAAATATATTTGGAATGTAATATGTTCTTACTATACAGTATAAATGCACACGAGGCCCATACTTGAGAGAAGGTCACTCTGTGACCAGTAACCTTTATTAGCCAGCACTGAAGTGATGAAGGTGGGTGGAGCTTCCCCTTTTATACCTGAAAGTCCAGGTTAGGAGTGTCTCCCACAAGTTCATCACCTAGTGGTCAATATTCTCACAGTGTGCAACTTAGGTCAGTTTATACATGGGTTACAATGACAGTTGCATACATGACATCACCTCCCCTCCCCCCCCAAAGTCTTATTCACAGGTTAAGTCTCTCTGGTGGTTTACGCTCCCTTGTAGAGCGCCTGAGTTGGGGCTCCGGTTGTTGGGCGCTGGCCTGAGTGTCTGCTGTTTGCGGTGCCTCAGGCCTGTCCAGACTGACCACAGTGACTGGGCTCTCCTCCACTTGGTTCCGGTGTTCGGTCACCTGTGGAGGGGTGAACTCTACATCGTGTACTTCATCTGCTTCATCTATGGGGTTGCTGAACCTCCTTTTTGTTTGATCCACGTGTTTGCGGCAGATTTGTCCATTGGTTAGTTTAACTACCAGAATCCTATTTCTCTCTTTGGCAATCACAGTGCCTGCGAGCCATTTAGGCCCTGCAGCATAGTTGAGGACAAAGACGGGTCATTGACATTAATACATCGCGCCCTCGCATTCCCGTCATGGTAGTCACATTGTGACTGGCGCCTGCTCTCAACAATTTCTTTCATGGTGGAGTGTATAAGGGATAACCTGGTTTTGAGCGTCCTTTTCATTAGCTGCTCTGCGGGTGGGATCCCTGTGAGCGAGTGTGGTCGGGATCTATTGGCCAACAGGAGGCGTGATAAGCGGCTTTGTAGGGAACCCCCTTGGATTCTGAGCATCCCCTGTTTGGTTATCTGCACTGCTCGTTCCGCCTGGCCGTTTGAGGCCGGCTTGAACGGTGCCGTTCTGATATGGTTGATACCATTTCTTGCCATGAAGTCCTGGAATTCAATACTTGTAAAGCACGGGCCATTGTCGCTGACAAAGACGTCCGGGAGACCATGGGCAGCGAACATTGCCCGTAGAATTCCTACCATGGCAGAGGATGTGCTTGAATTGAGAATGTCACACTCGATCCATTTGGAGTAGACGTCTACTACAACCAAAAACATTTTTCCTATGAAAGGACCTGCGTAGTCCACATGGATGCGTGACCATGGCTTGGTGGGCCAGGTCCAGGGGCTAAGGGGGGCTTCCCTGAGCGCGTTGCCCAGCTGGGCACACGTTTTGCAGCTGCGAACACAAAGTTCCAGGTCTGCATCTATCCCTGGCCACCAAACGTGTGACCTGGCAATTGCCTTCATCATGACAATGTCCGGGTGCTCATTGTGGAGTTTTCGGATGAACATCTCTCAGCCCATCTGGGGCATGACTACTCAGTTTCCCCATAGTAGGCAATCGGCCTGAATCGAGAGTTCATCCTTGCACCTGTGAAATGGTTTGAATTCCTCAGGGCATGCCCCGTACGTGGTTGCCCAAGCCCCATTCAGAACACATTTCTTGACTAAAGAAAGTAGCGGGTCTCTATTTGTCCAGACTTTAATCTGACGGGCTCTCACGGGTGAGCCTTCGCTTTCAAAAGCTTCAACAGCCATAACCATCTCAGCAGCATGCTCGGTTGCCCCCTTGGAGATGGCTAGTGAGAGCCTGCTGAGTGCATCAGCGCAGTTTTCAATACCCGGTCTGTGCCGAATTGTATAGTCATAGTCAGCTAATGTGAGTGCCCACCTCTGTATGTGGGGCAATGCATTTGCACTTATGGCCTTGTTGTCGGCCAAAAGGGATGTTAGGGGTTTGTGATCTGTCTCCAGCTCAAATTTCCTGCCAAACTGGTGTATTTTTTTTACAGCATATATACATGCAAGAGCTTCCTTTTCTACCATCCCGTAGCCCCGTTCTGCCTGGGACAGACTTCTGGAGGCATAAGCTACCGGCTATAACTGACACTTGGCATTAACATGCTGCAATACACACCAGACCTCATAGGACGACGCATCGCATGTTAAAACAAGTTTCTTACATGGGTCATATAGCATTAACAGATTGTTAGAGCATAACAAATTTCGTGCTCTATCAAAAGCCCTTTCCTGGCTGTCCCCCGAGACCCATTCACGACCTTTGCGTAAGAGCACGTGTAGCGGCTCTAACAGCGTGCTCAATTTGGGAAGAAAGTTAACAAAATAGTTCAGGAGCCCCAGGAACGAACTCAGCTCCATCGTGTTACGGGGTCTGGGTGCTCTCTGGATCACTTCTGTTTTGGATGCAATAGGTCTGATCCCGTCTGCTGCTACCCTCATCCCCAGGAATTCTACCTCTGGAGCTAGGAAGATGCACTTCGCCTTTTTCAGTCGCAGCCCTACCCGGTCCAGTCTGCGTAGCACCTCCTCCAGGTTGTGGAGGTGTTCTTCAGTATCGCGACCCATGATGAGGATGTCTTGAAAAACCACCGTCCTTGGAATCAACTTGAGGAAGCTTTCCATATTTCGCTGAAAGATCACGGCGGCCGAGCGAATCCCAAACGGACATCTGTTGTACTCAAACAACCCCTTGTGTGTCGTGATGGTAGTCAGCTTCTTTGACTCACTCGCCAGCTCCTGGGCCATGTAAGCTGAGGTCAGGTCCAATTTTGAAAAAAGTTTTGCACCGGATAATGTCGCAAAGAGGTCCTCCGCTCTTGGTAGCGGGTACTGGTCTTGGAGTGACACCCGATTGATGGTGACCATGTAATCATCACATATCCTTACCGACCAATCCGCCTTGAGCACCGGCACAATCGGGCTCGCCCAGTCACTGAATTCGGCTGGCAAGATGATGCCTTCCCTCAGCAGGTGGTCCAATTCGCCTTCTATCTTTTCCCACATCACGTAAGGCTCTGGCCTTGTGGTGTACTGGCCTAGCGTCCGGGTTTATGTGAATCACTACCTTGCTCCCCATGAAAGTGCCAATGCCGGGTTGAAATAGTGAGTCAAATTTGTCCAGGACCTGTGAGCATGATATTCGCTCCATAGAAGAAATTGCATTGACGTTGCCCCATTTCCAGTTCATGACAGCCAGCCAACTGCTCCCCAGCAGTGCGGGACCGTCCCCCGGGACAATCCAGAGTGGCAACCTGTTCTCCGAATCTTTGTGGGTCACGACTACCGTGGCGCTGCCTAGCACCGGAATGATCTCCTTTGTATATGTCCGTAGCTGTGCGTCAATTGGCAATAATTTTGGCCTCCTGGCCTTAGACGGCCAAAACTTGTCGAACTGTTTGATACTCATCAGGGACTGGCTGGCCCCTGTGTCTAGCTCCATTGATACTGGGATGCCATTGAGGAGCACTTTCATCATTATCAGTGGTGTCCCGGTGTATGAACTATATATGTGATCCACATGAACTCGCTGAACTTCAGCTTCCAGCAATTTCCCCCCAGTGTCCATTTGGCCTCGTAGGGCTTACATCGTCCCCGTCCTCCTCATACATCAACCTGGCTGCAAGCTTCCTGCATATACGTGCCAAGTGACCGCTGACGTTGCAGTTTCTGCAGGTATATTGCTGATACCTGCAAGCTCTGGCTGTGTGTTTCCCTCCACACCTCCAACATGAGCCATTGTTGGAAACAAAAGGTCCATTACCAGTCGATCATCGCTGACTGTCTCTGTAACTGTCCTTAAGCGCACCATTGACAGGTGTTGATGGCCCCATTACTGGCCGCATTGTCCCTTGCGATGGCATGAATCTCCGTTCAGCTAGCCATTGTCTCTGTTGAATTCCCTCTTTGGGTTCGACTGCATGCTCGGGCATGTCCGATAGCCCCTGTCTGCCTGGAGAACTGTGTGCCACGTTAACAATGTTGACTCCCTGTCCATTTTCTGCAGTTAAACCAAGATTTTTGTCAAACATCATTCTGGTTTCTTCCTCCCCTGAGATAAATGTCTGGGCCATCAAAGCCGCCGTTTCCAGGGTCAAGTCTTTGGTCTCAATCAGTTTCCTGAAAACCCCAGCGTGCCCGATGCCATCAATAAAAAAGTCTTGCAGCATCTCCGCTCTGTATGCATCTGGGAACTTACATAGGCTCGCCAGTCGCCGGAGGTCTGCCACGAAGTCTGGAACGCTTTGTCCTTCTCGCTGCCGGTGCATGTAAAACCGGTGTCTCGCCATGTACATGCTGCTCACCAGTTTAAAGTGTTCCCCGATCATCTTACTGAGCTCTTCAAAAGTCTTGTCCGCCGGCTTCTCTGGCACTAGAAGGTCCTTCATCAGGGACTACGTTCTGGATCCACAAACCATCAGGAGATGAGCCCTGTGTTTGTCGGCCGAATCCTGTCCCAACCACTCCTTCGTGACAAAACTTTGCTGTAGTCTCTCAATAAAATCGTCCCAATCATCACCAACACAGTACCTCTCATCTGTGCTGTTAGTGGCCATGCTCGCGTAGTTTAAATCCAAGTTTCTCGTCGCCAATAATATGTTCTTACTATACAGTATAAATGCACACAAGGCCCAAACTTGTGACCAATAATCTTTATTAACCAGCACTGAAGTGATGAAGGTGGATAGATCTTCCCCTTTTATACCTGAAAGTCCAGGTTAGGAGTGTCTCCCACAAGTTCATCATCTAGTGGTCAATGTTCTCACATTGTACAACTTAGGTCAGTTTATACATGGGTTATAATGACAGTTGAATACATGACAGAATGTTTGTTTTATGGTGGCTTTCATTTCAGCTTTGTGGCCAATAGGATGCTGTAAAGTTCCATGACAGAGTGATGGTAACAAAGAAACATAGAAACATAGAAAATAGGTGCAAGAATAGGCCATTCAGCCCTCCGAGTCTGCACCACCATTCAATAAGATCATGGATGATCATTCCCTCAGTACCCCTTTCCTGCTTTCTCTCCATACCCCTTGATCCCCTTAGCCGTAAGGGCCATATCTAACTCCCTCTTGAAATTATTCAATGAACTGGCATCAACAACTCTCTGCAGCAGGGAATTCCACAGGTTAACAACTCTCTGAGTGAAGAAGTTTCTCCTCATCTCAGTCCTAAATGGCCTACCCCTTATCCTAAGACTATGTCCCCTGGTTCTGGACTTCCCCAACATCGGGAACATTCTTCCCTCATCTAACCTGTCCAGTCCCGTCAGAATCTTATATGTTTCTATGAGATCCCCTCTCATCCTTCTAAACTCCAGTGAGTAAAGGCCCAGTCAATCCAGTCTCTCCTCATATGACAGTCCAGACATCCCTGGAATTAGTCTGGTGAACCTTCGCTGTACTCCCTCAATAGCAAGAACGTCCTTCCTCAAAACTGAACTCAATATTCCAGGTGAGGCCTCACCAAGTCCCTGTACAACTGCAGTAAGACCTCCCTGCCACTATACTCAAATCCCCTCGCTATGAAGGCCAACATGCCATTTGCCTTCTTCACCGCCTGCTGTACCTACATGCCAACTTTCAATGACTGATGAACCATGACACCCAGGTGTCGTTGCACCTCCCCTTTTCCTAATCTGCCGCCATTCAGATAATATTCTGCCTTCGTGTTTTTGCCCTCAAAATGGATAACCTCACATTTATCCACATTATACTGCATCTGCCATGCATTTGCCCACTCACCTAACCTGTCCAAGTCACCCTGCAGCCTCTTAGCGGCCCCCTCACAGCTCACACCGCTGCCCAATTTAGTGTCATCTGCAAACTTGGAGATATTACACTCAATTCCTTCATCCAAATCGTTAATGTATATTGTAAAGAGCTGGGGTCCCAGCACTGAGCCCTGTGGCACTCCACTAGTCACTGCCTGCCATTCTGAAAAGGATCCGTTTATCCCGATTCTCTGATTCCTGTCTGCCAACCAGTTCTCTATCCACATCAGTTCATTACCCTCAATACCATGTGCTTTGATTTTGCACACCAATCTCTTGTGCAGGACCTTGTCAAAAGCCTTTTGAAAGTCCAAATACACCGCATCCATTGATTCTCCCTTGTCCACTCTGCTCGTTACATACTCAAAAAATTACAGAAGATTTGTCAAGCATGATTTTCCTTTCATAAATCCATGCTGACTTGGACTGATCCTGTCACTGCTTTCCAAATGCATTGCTATTTCATCCTTAATGATTGATTCCAACATTTTCCCCACTACTGATGTCAGGCTAACCGGTCTATAATTACCCGTTTTCTCTCTCCCTGCTTTTTTTTAAAGTGATGTTACATTAGCTACCCTCCAGTCCATAGGAACTGATCCAGAGTTGATAGACTGTTGGAAAATGATCACCAATGCATCCACTATTTCTAGGGCCACTTCCTTAAGTACTCTGGGATGCAGACTATCAGGCCCCGGGGATTTATCGGCCTTCAATCCCATCAATTTCCCTAACACAATTTCCCGCCTAATAAGGATATCCTTCAGTTCTTCCTTCTCACTAGACCCACTGTCCCCGAGTCCATTCGGAAGATTATTTGTGTCTTCCTTCATGAAGACAGTACCGAAGTATTTGTTCAATTGGTCTGCCATTTCTTTGTTCCCCATTATAAATTCACCTGAATCCGACTGCAAGGGACCTTTGTCTTCGCTAATCTTTTTCTCTTCACATATTTATAGAAGCTTTTGCAGTCAGTTTTTATGTTCCCTGCAAGCTTCCTCTCCTACTCTATTTTCCCCCTCTTAATTAAACTCTTAGTCCTCCTCTGTTGAATTCTAAATTTCTCCCAGTTCTCAGGTTTGTTACTTTTTCTAGCCAATTTATATGCCTCTTCCTTGGTTTTAACACTATCCTTAATTTCCCTTGTTAGCCACGGTTGAGCCACCTTTCCCGTTTTATTTTTACTCCAGACAGGGATGTACAATTGCTGAAGTTCATCCATGTGATCTTTAAATGTTTGCCATTGCTTATCCACTGTCAACCCTTTAAGTATCCTTTGCCAGTCTATTCTAGCCAATTCACGTCTCATACCGTCGAAGTTCCCTTTCCTTAAGTTCAGGACCCTAGTTTATGAATTAACTGTGTCACTCTCCATCTTAATGAAGAATTCTACCATATTATGATCACTCTTCCCCAAGGTGCCTCGCACAACAAGATTGCTAAATAGTCCCTTCTCATTACACATCACCCAGTCTAGGATGGCCAGCTCTCTAGTTGGTTCCTCGACATATTGGTCGAGAAAACCATCCCTAATACACTCCAGGAAATCCTCCTCCACCGCATTGCTACCAGTTTGGTTAGCCCAATCAATATGTAGATTAAAATCGCCCATGATAACTACTGTACCTTTATTGCACACATCCCTTATTTCTTGTTTGATGCTGTTCCCAACCTCACTACTACTGTTTGTTGGTCTGTACACAACTCCCACTAGCGTTTTCTGCCCTTTGGTATTCCGCAGCTCCACCCATACCGATTCCACATCATCCAGGCTCATGTCCCTCCTTACCGTTGCATTAATTTCCTCTTTAACCAACAACGCCACCCCGCCTTCTTTTCCTCTCTGCCTATCCTTCCTAAATGTTGAATACCCCTGGATGTTGAGTTCCCAGCCTTGGTCACCCTGGAGCCACGTCTCCGTGATGCCAATTACATCATATCCGTTAACTGCTGTCTGCGCAGTTAATTCGTCCACCTTATTGCAAATACTCCTTGCATTGAGGCACAGAGCCTTCAGGCTTGTCTTTTTAACACACTTTGCCCCTTTAGAATTTTGTTGTAATGTGGCCCTTTTTGTTTTTTGCCTTGGCTTTCTCTGCCCTCCACTTTACTATTCTCCTTTCTATCTTTTGCTTCTGCCTCCATGTTATTTCCCTTTGTCTCCCTGCATAGGTTCCCATCCCCCTGCCATGTTAATTTAACTGCTCCCCAACAGCACTAGCAAACACTCCCCCTCGGACATTGGTTCTGATCCTGCCCAGATGCAGACCGTCCGGTTTGTACTGGTCCCACCTCCCCCAGAACTGGTTCCAATGTCCCAGGAATTTGAATCCCTCCCTTTTGCACCACTCCTCAAGCCACGTATTCATCTGGGCTATCCTGCGATTCCTATTCTGACAAGCACATGGTACTGGTAGCAATCCTGAGATTACTACTTTTGAGGTCCTGCTTTTTAATTTAGCTCCTAGCTCCCTAAATTCGTCTCGTAGGACCTCATCCTGTTTTTTACCTATGTCGTTGGTACCTATGTGCATCACGACAACTGGCTGTTCATCCTCCCTTTTCAGAATGTCCTGCACCCGCTCTGAGACATCCTTGATCCTTGCACCAGGGAGGCAACATACCAGCCATGATCTTATTGGATGGCGGTGCACGCTCGAAAGGCCGAATGGCCCACTCTGCACCTATTTTCTATGTTTCTATGTTTCATCCTGGAGTCTCGGTTGCGGCCGTAGAAACGCCTATCTATTCCCCTTACAATCGAATCCCCTATCACTATAGCTCTCCCACTTTTTTTCCTGCCCTCCTGTGCAGCAGAGCCACCCACAGTGCCATGAACTTGGCTGCTGCTGCCCTCCCCTGATGAGTCATCCCCCTCAACAGTACTCAAAGCGGTGTATAGGTTTTGCAGGCGGATGACCGCAGGGGACCCCTGCACTACCTTCCTTGCACTGCTCTTCCTGTTGGTCACCCATTTACTATCTGGCTGTGTACCCTTTACCTGCGGTGAGACCAACTCGCTAAACGTGCTATTCACATCATTCTCAGCATCGTGCATGCTCCAGAGTGAATCCACCCGCTGCTCCAGTGCCGCAATGCGGTCCATCAGGAGCTGGAGGCGGATGCACTTCCCGCACACATAGTCGTCAGGGACACTGGAAGCGTCCCTGACTTCTCATATAGTACAGGAGGAGCATAACACGTGTCCGAGCTGTCCTGCCATGATTTAACCCTTAGATAAACTTAATTTGGCAACAACAATGCCAAATGTTACTTACTGATATAGAAAAGAAAAAGAAAAACTACTTACCAATCACCAGCCAATCACTTACCCGCTTGGCTGTGACGTCACCTTTCAATTTCTTTCTGTCATGTATTTAACCATCTTGCAATGACATAGTCATGTAACTGTAACTCATGTACACTGTACCTGTACCCTCGAAATGCACACCCTGGAGGGGGTGAACTTGCGGGAGACACTCCTCATCTGGGTTTCCAGGTATAAAAGGGGAGGTCCCACCCAGGGTCCTCACTCTTTGGTCCTGTCAATAAAGGTGAAGGTCACAGAGTGACCGTGTCTGATATATCTGTGCCTCGTGTGAGTTTGTAGTAAGGTGCGGGGACACTACATTTGGCGACGAGAAATGGGAATCACCGAACCACGAGGATGGCCACCGGTGGCACAGAGGAACGTTACTGTGTGGATGAGGACTGGGACGACTTCGTGGAAAGACTCCAGCAGAGCTTTGTCACAAAGGACTGGCTGGAAGCGACAGCGGCTGACAAGCGGAGGGCGCATCTATTGACCAGCTGCGGACCACAGACGTATGCACTGATGAAAGACCTGCTCGTACCCCAAAAGCTGGTGGACAAGTCTTTTGAAGAGCTCAGCCAGCTGATCAGTGAGCATCTCAAGCCAGCGAGTTCTACTCTCACCAGCGTCGGGAGGGACAAAACGTCTCGGACTTTGTGGCGGAACTGCGGCGCTTGGCCAGTCTCTGTAAGTTCTCTGATGCCTGCAGCAATGAGATGTTAAGGGACTTTTTCATCGGGGGCATTAACCATGCCGGCACTTTCAGGAAGCTCATAAAGACTAAGGACTTGACGTTAGAAGGGACGGCGTTTAGAGCTCAGACCTTTATGGCAGGGGAAGAGGAGACCAAGCTAATTTACGCAAGCAGCCCTGGTCCAAACGTGGCGACGGACCAAGGAGTTAACATGGTGAATGCAGTTCGGGACCCCGCAGGCAGGCAAGGGCATTTCGAAACCGTCCAGGCAGCAACAGGCTCTAGGGTGGGCCCGCAACAAGGACAATGGAAAGGGGATCGGCAATTCACGCCATCTCAAGGAACAATGCGTCCCGCGATGGGACCATTAACATCCATCATCAGAGTGCTTAGAAACAATCAAATGGGCAATCAGGGAGGAATGCCTGGTAATAGTCCTTTTGTTAACAGCAATCTCAATCTCAGCTCATGCTGGAGGTGCGGGGATAGACACACTGCGAGAAGCTGCAGGTTCCAGCAATATACCTGTAGGATTTGTAATGTCAGTGGACACTTGGCCAGAATGTGCAAAAAAGCAGTACCGAGGCTAATCTACGAGACAGAGGAACCAGACGAGGGGTCTGCAATGCAGGATGAGGCCTGGGGTAAAGCCATAGATGCTGAAGTTCAGCAGGTTCATGTGGCTGACGTCCACAGCTCATACACTAAAACGCCACCCATGATGATGAAAGTCTTACTGAATGGCATCCCGGTGCACATGGAGCTGGATACAGGAGCTAGCCAGTCACTCATGAGTGCCCAACAATTTGAGAGACTATGGCCACACAGAGCTAGCAGGCCCAAACTGGAAAGCATTGAGACGCAGCTATGGACGTACATCAAAGAGATCATCCCAGTGCTGGGCAGTGCAAACTTGGTGGTAACACAAAATGGATTCCAGAACCAGCTGCCACTCTGGATCATTCCGGGAAATAGCTTTTGGGGAGGAGTTGGCTAGCTGAGATGAATTGGAAATGGGGGGATGTGCACGCCATTTCATCCATGGAGCGAAGTTCATGCTCACAGGTCCTGCAAAAATTCGGGTCACTGTTTCAACCTGGTGTCGGAACGTTCAAGGGCACGAAAGTAGTGATACTCATCACTCCGGACGCCAGACCAGTGCACCACAAAGCCAGAGCGGTGCCGTATGTGATGCGTGAAAAAATTGAAAGTGAACTGGACAGGCTGCTCAGAGAGGGCATAATTTCGGCCATTGACTTCAGCGAATGGGCAAGTCCCATCGTTCCCGTCCGCAAAGCAGATGGCTCGGTTAGGATTTGTGGCGACTACAAAGACACCATCAACCGAGTGTCGCTGCTAGACCAATACCCGCTCCCGAGAGCGGAGGACCTTTTTGCCACGCTGGCAGGTAGCAAGCTGTTCACGAAGTTAGACCTCACTTCGGCCTACATGACTCAGGGACTGGCTGAAGAATCCAAGCTTCTGACCACCATCACAACGCTCAAGGGATTATTTGTCTACAACAGGTGTCCGTTTGGCATTCGTTCGGCGGCAGCTATCTTTCAGAGAAATATGGAAAGCTTGCTCAAATCCATTCCTGGAACGATCGTATTCCAAGACGACATTCTCATAACATTCTCGAGACACCGAAGAACACCTCCACAACCTGGAGGAGGTGCTACGCCGATTGGATCGGGTAGGCTTGCGGCTGAAAAAGGCCAAGTGTGTGTTTTTGGCCCCAGAGGTCGCGTTTTTGGGCAGGAGAGTTGCCGCAGACGGGATCAGGCCTACTGAATCAAAAACGGAGGGGATACGCCGGGCGCCCAGGCCCGGCAACACGTCGGAGTTGCAATCATTCCTGGGACTTTTAAACTATTTTGGGAACTTTCTGCCGAACTTAAGCACATTGTTGCAACTGTTACACATGCACCTGCGTAAAGGTTGTGAATGGTTTTGGGGGGCACTGTCAAGAATGGGCTTTCAATAAGGCGAGGAACCTGCGGTGTTCCAACAAACTGTTGACTTTGTATGATCCCTGTAAAAAACTGGTCTTAACATGCAATGCGTCATCCTACGGGGTTTGGTGTGTGTTGCAGCAGGGTAACGATGACAGCCGACTCCAACCGGTGGCTTTCGCCTCCAGGTCGCTCTCCCAGGCTGAGCCTGGAGACGGCATGGTCGAAAAGGAAGCAGTCGCGTGTGTTTACGGTGTAAAAAAGATGCACCAGTACCTTTTTGGTAGACAGTTCGAGCTAAAGACGGACCACAATCCGTCAACATCTTTGTTGTCCGACAGCAAGGCTGTCAATGCCAATGTGTCAGCTCACATACAGCGCTGGGCCCTCACGCTGGCTGCGTATGACTACACCATACGGCACCGGCCAGGCACCGAAAATTGCGCTGTCGCGCTCAGCAAGCTCCCACTGGCCACCACAGAGGGGTCGTCGGAGCAGAGCGCCAAGATGGTCATGGCCATTGAGGCTTTTGACACTGCGGGCTCCCCCATCACAGCCCGCCAGATCAAACTCTGGACCAACAGGGACCCCCTCCTATTCATTAATAAAGAAATGTGTTCTGACTGAGGATTGGGCGCCCGCACACAGGGCGTGCCCCGAGGAAATCAGACCGTTTCAGAGACGAATGGATGAGCTCTCCATCCAAGCCGACTGACTGCTATGGGGCAGCCGGGTAGTCATGCCCCAGAAAGGAAGGGAAGCGTTCATCAGGGAACTCCACAGCGAGCACCCTGGCATCGTGTTAATGAAGGCCATTGCCCGGTCACATGTATGATGGCCGGGGATTGACTCAGACCTGGAACACTGGGTTTGCAGGTGCACGACGTGTGCCCAGCTGAGCAATGCCCCCAGGGAGGCCCCACTCAACCCATGGCCCTGGCCCACCAGACCATGGTCACGTATTCACGTAGACTATGCGGGCCCGTTCATGGGGAAAATGTTCCTGATCGTTGTCGATGCATATTCGAAGTGGATTGAGTGCATCATATTGAACTCATGCACGACATCCATCACCGTGGAGAGTCTGTGTATGGTTTTCGCGACCCACGGCTTGCCGGACATCCTGGTCAGCGACAATGGCCTGTGTTTCACCAGCCATGAATTCCAGCAATTTATGTCGGGCAATGGTATCAAGCATGTCCGGACAGCACCGTTCAAGCCGGCTTCCAATGGCCAGGCGGAGCGGGCGGTCCAAGTCATAAAACAGGGTATGATACGCATCCAAGGACCCTCCCTTCAGTACCACCTATCGCGCCTCCTGCTAGCCTACAGGTCCCGCCCGCACTCGCTCACGGGAGTCCAGCCAGCGGAACTCCTCATGAAACGTACGCTCAAGACACGGCCGTCCCTCATTCACCCTGGCAGACATTGTTGAGGGCAAGCGCCAGTCCCAAACCGAGCTCCATGATCGAAACTCAAGGGGGAGGTGTATAGAAATAGATGACCCAGTATTTGTTCTTAACCATGCCTTGGGACCCAAGTGGCTTGAGGGCACCGTAATTGGCAAAGAAGGAAATAGAGTCATGGTGGTCAGACTAAACAATGGGCAGATATGCCGCAAACACTTGGATCAAGTAAAGAAAAGGTTCAGCATAGAAACGGAGGAACCTGAAGAAGAGCATGAGATGGCACCCACACCACTGCCAGCGGACGAGCAACAAAGACAGCCCTCAGCATGAACAATCCCTACAGCCAGGCCGGACAGGCCGGAATCACCTCAAGTGACAGAGACGCGTGCCAAGGCTCAGCCACCAGAGCCACAACTGCGGTACTCCACGAGAGAGCGTCGACCACCTGACAGACTTAACCTCTGAAACAAAAAGACTTAAGGGGGGAGGTGATGTCATGTATTTAACCATCTTGCAATGACATAGTCATGTAACTGTAACTCATGTATACTGTACCTGTACCCTAGAAATGCACACCCTGACCACAGGGGGTAAACTTGCGGGAGACACTCCTCACCTGGGTTTCCAGGTATAAAAGGGGAGGTCCTGGCAATAAAGGTGAAGGTCACAGAGTGACCGTGTCTGATCTATCCATGCCTCATGTGAGTTTGTAGTAAGGTGCAGGGACACTACACTTTCTACTTCTTTTTTGCCTTCTCTCCCCGCTGCAGCTGCACCGACTGGCCTTAATAGGCCTCTCCACGCACCTCGAACTCCCGCCTCTCCTCTGCCACCGCCTCCCACTGCCGCTGGGCCTTTATAGGCCTCTCCATGCACCTCAAACTCCCGCCTCTCCTCTGCCGCCGCCTCCCACTGGGCCTTTTTCGGCCTCTCCACCCACTTCGAACTCCCGCCTCTCCTCTGCCACCGCCTCCCACTGCCGCTGGGCCTTTATAGGCCTCTCCACGCACCTCGAACTCCCGCCTCTCCTCTGTGGGGAGGTGATGAGGAATGGGGATATAGGGTTTCATCAGGGGAACTGGAGTCTGCAGATGTGCTCACGGACACCCCATCTAGAACGTGGAACTGCAACTATAGATCCCATGACTGGAAGCAAGTGGTGTATTCAGAGGCCTTCCAGTAGCAGCCAACACCTTCCCAACATCCAGCAGCATTTCCTGTACACTTTAACAACTTTCATATAAACTGTGCAAAGGCCAGTACAAGAGCAATAATCAATAAGTTGGATGTTTCTCTTTAAATAGCACTGTTTGGGATCCCTCGTGCAGCTGAACACATGTTCAGCTGTGCATGTTTAGAAGAGGGCATTGAATGGAGCAGCAACATCAAAAATGGCAGGTCGAGCGTCAAATCAGTGTTACATGCTTACTGACCTCATAATCTGCCTACTTTGCATACTGCCGGCACACACACACGTGCCACATGCAATATCGCCCTCAGCAAGATGGGGAACAGCACGGGAAGTGGACAGAAGCAAGGTGGATGCCATCTTTTTTTTTAAAAGCCAATAAAACTACCACCATTAAGATGCCAAATTTTTCAGCCCTTGTATTTAAATATCTCCCATCACTCATCATCTTTATAAATCACTGGTTAGACCACAGCTGGAGTATTGTGTCCAATTCTGGGCATCACACTTTAGGAGGGATGTTGAGGCCTTGGAGAGGGTGCAAAAGAGATTTACCAGAATGGTATCAGGGATGAGGGACTTCAATTATGTGGAGAGACTAGAGAAGCTGGGATTGTTCTCCTTAGAGCAGAGAAGGTTAAGGGGAGTTTTGATAGTGTAGATATGAAGGAAGTGTTTCCATTGGCAGGGGGGTCGGTAACTAAAGCCCACAGATTTAAGATAATTGGCAAAATACCCAGAGGAGGGAATTGTTATGATCTGAAATGCACTGCCTGAAAGGGAATTGGACATATACTTGAAAAGGAAACATTTTCAGGGCTGTGGGGAAAGAGCAGGGGAGTAGGATTAATTGGATAGTTCTTCAAAGAGCCAGCGCAGACACAATGGGCTGAATGGCCTCCTACTGCACTGTATGCTGCTTGAGGTACTGCATTTTTCAACCAATTAGTTTGAGCTATGTACCCTTTCATCACATTGAAATTAGCTCATTTCCAGTCCAACAATTTTATCTTAGATTTCTCTTTTTCTCTATCTATTATCATTGTGAACCGAGTTAGGTTTTGGTCAAGTGTTAATCCTTCAGGTTGTTTACTTCTCTTGATAAAGGGTTATAATTGAAATGTTAACTTTATTTCTTTCTTTGCAGATGATGTCTGATCTGCTGATTGTTTCCAACATTTTCTGGTTTTGTTGTTTACTTGTTCATTACCTAAAACAACAACAACTTACATTTATATAGCATCTTCAACATAATAAAACAACCCAAGGTGCTTCACTGGAGTGTTATAAAAAAAAATTGACACCGAGCCATTTAAGATGTTAGGGCAGATAACCAAAAGCTTGGTCAAAGAGGTAGGTCTTAAGGATAGTCTTAAAGGAGGAAAGAGAAGTGGAAGGCAGAGAGACATAGGGAGGGAATTCTAGAGCTTAGGACCTAGGCAACTGAAGGCACAGCTACCAGTGGTGGAGCATTTAAAATCGGGGATGTTCAAAAGTCCAGAATAGGCCGGGCGCAGGGTTCTAGGGGGATTATAGGGCTGGAGGAAATTACAGCGATAAGGCCAAGGAGGAATTTGAAAACAAGGATGAGAATTTTTAAATCGCAGCATTGCTTAACTGGAAACCAATATATGTCAGCAAGCAGATGGCAGATGGGTGAGCACGACTTGGCACGAGTTAACACACAGGTGACAGGGTTTTGGATGACCTCAAGTTTATGGAGAGTAGAATAAGGAAGGCTGACCAGGAGTGCTTTGGAATAGTCAAATCTAGAGGTGATAAGGGCATGGATGAGGGTTACAGCAGCTCATAAGTTGAGGTAAAGGCAGAGACGGACGATATTACGTTGGTGGAAATGGGCAGTCTTCATGATAGAACGGATATGAGACAGTAAGCTCAATTAATGATCAAATTTGACACCAAGGTTGCGAACAGACTTGGTCAGCCTTAGATGGGGGGGGGCGGTGGGAGAGAGAGCGAGTTAGTGGAAAGGAAATCGAGTTTGTGGCGTAAACTGAAGATACTGGCTTCAGTCTTCCTGATATTTAATTAGAGGAAATTTCTACTCATCCAGTGCTGGATGCCAGAAAATCAGTCTGATAGTATAGAAATGATGGAGAGTTCGAGAGAGGTGGAGGAGAGATAGAGCTGGATATCATCAGCATACATGTGAAAACTCACGTGTTGCCAGATGATGTCACAGGGGCAGCATGTAGATGAGAAATAGGAGGAGGCCGAGGATAGCTCCCCAGGGGTGTCAGTGCGGGAGCGGGAAGAGTAGCCACTGTAGGTGATTCTATGGTTATGTCTGGAAAGATAGGAATGAAACAAGGCGAGTGCAGTCTCATCCAGCTGGACAACGGTGGAGGCGCTGATGCAGAATTTTGTGGTCAACCGTGATAAAAGGCGACAGTTCCAGAAAGATGAGAAGGGGTAGATTGCCTTTGTCGCAGTCAATTAGGATGTCATTTGTGACCTTGATTATTGTGTTCCTAACACAGATGAGGCTGCACACAAGGAGGTTAAAGTAACAGTGACCTCAGTCTTTAATAGGACACTCCAGAGTGAGGAACAGGCCTTAGGGGCCGGCTTCTAAACAGTGCTCCCAAGAGATGCTGGGATCCCTTGGGGCTTCAGGGGATGAGCTCCCTGGTGGCGGAACATGGGAGTGCATGCTTTACAGATACACAACATCATTCCCCCCGCCAAAGTCAAAGTGAAAACTATTTACAAGGTGAGGCGGTCAGGAGCCTTTCTTTCCCTGGTGGACCGCCTCGGTACAAATGTCTGTTCTGGTGTGTTGGCTGTGCCCTCGCTGGGCTGGCGTGTTGTTGGCCCTGCAGGGCTGCTGGGTGAGCCTGGCCTTGCTGGGCTGTTGGGCGTGATGGGTTCGATTTCCTGGTGTCGTTGATCCTTTGGGTGTGTGTTGTGGGCTCGAAAAAGGTGGTGTCTGTTGTGGGTTGTTCAGGGCAGTCTGTGAACCGCAGCCTCGTTTGGTCCAGGTGCTTTCTGCAAATTTGTCCATTGTCCAGTTTGACTGCAAACACCCTACTCCCTTCTTTAGCTATCACCATGCCCGCGATCCACTTGGGACCATGTCCATAGTTTAGCACATACACAGGGTCATTCAGATTAATTTCCCGTGACACAGTGGCACGACCATCGTTTACATTTTGTTACTGCCGCCTGCTCTCTACCTGTTCATGCAGGTTGGGGTGAACCAGCGAGAGTCTGGTTTTAAGTGTCCTTTACATGAGTAGCTCAGCCAGGGGCATCCCTGTGAGCGAGTGGGATCTCGTGCGATAGCTGAGCAGTACTCAGGACAGGCGGGTTTGGACTGAGCCTTCTGTGACTCGTTTAAGGCTCTGTTTGATGGTTTGTACTGCCTGCTCTGCCTGCCCATTGGAGGCTGGTTTAAACGGGGCCGAGGTGACATGTTTGATCCCATTGCGGGTCATGAATTCTTTAACTTCGGCACGGGTGAAACATGGCCCGTTGTCACTGACCAGTATGTCAGGCAGGCCGTAGGTGGTAAACATGGCCCTCAGACTTTCAATGGTGGCGGTGGCGGTGCTTCCCGACATTATTTCACATTCAATCCATTTTGAAAAAGCATCCACCACCACCAGGAACATTTTACCGAGAAACGGGCCCGCATAGTCGACATGGATCCTCGACCATGGTCTGGAGGGCCAGGACCACAAACTTAGTGGTGCCTCTCTGGGCGCGTTGCTCAACTGAGCACACACGCTGCTTTGCTGTACACAGGACTCTAAGTCAGCGTCAATACCGGGCCACCACACATGGGATCTGGCTATCGCTTTCATCATTACTATACCCGGGTGTGTGCTGTGAAGGTCCGAGATGAACGTCTTCCTACCCTTTTTTGGTAGCACTACGCGGTTACCCTACAACAGGCAGTCTGCATGAATGGACAGCTCATCCTTTCGCCGCTGGAACGGCTTGATTGGCTCTTGCATTTCAATGGGGATGTTGGCCCAACTCCCATGCAGTACACAGTTTGTTACTATGGACAGCAGAGGATCTTGGCTGGTCCAAGTCCTAATCTGGCGGGCCGTGACAGGTGATTTATCATTTTCAAACACTTCCATGACCATCAACAAGTTTGCAGGCTGCGCAATTATCCACCCCCGTGGTGGGCAGTGGTAGCCGACTGAGAGCATCCGCACAGTTCTCGGTGCCTGGCCTGTGGCGGATGGTATAGTTATATACTGATAGCGCGAGGGCCGACCTTTGTATGCGGGCTGAGGCATTAGTCTTTATCCCCTTGTTTTCAGCGAACAGGGATGTGAGGGGCTTGTGATCGGTTTCCAGCTCAAATTTGAGGCCAAACAGGTATTGATGCATTTTCTTTACCCCGAACACACACGCTATTGCCTCTTTCTCAATCATATTGCAGGCCCTCTCGGCCTTAGACATGCTCCTGGAAACATAGGCGACAGGTTGCAACTTCCCCACAACGTTAGCTTGTTGAAATACATACCCGACTCCGTACAACGACGCGTCACATGCTAGCACAAGTCTTTTACACGGGTTATACAATACAAGCAGCTTGTTGGAGCATAAAATGTTTCTGGCTTTCTCAAAAGCAATTATTTGGTTTTTTCCCCATACCCAGTTCTCATCTTTGCGCAATAACACATGTAGGGGCTCTAAAAGGGTGCTTAACCCCAGTAGGAAGTTACCAAAATAGTTGAGGAGTCCCAGGAACGATCGCAGCTCCGTGACGTTCTGTGGCCTGGGTGCGTTCCTGATAGCCTTTGTCTTGGCGTCTGTGGGCCGAATGCCGTCTGCCGCGATCTTTCTCCCCAAAAATTCCACTTCTGCTGCCATGAAGACGCATTTTGACCTCTTCAGCCGCAGCCCTACGCGATCCAGTCGCTGGAGGACCTCCTCCAGGTTTTGTAGGTGCTCGGCGGTGTCCCGAACCGTGACCAATATGTCATCCTGAAAGACCACCGTGCATGGTACCGACTTGAGTAGGCTCTCCATGTTTCTCTGGAAGATCGCTGCAGCCGACCAAATTCCAAACGGGCATCTGTTGTAGATGAACAATCCCTTGTGTGTGTTGATGCAGGTGAGGCCCTTCGAAAACTCCTCCAGCTCCTGCGTCATGTAGGCCGAAGTCAGGTCGAGCTTAGTGAATGTCTTGCCTCCTGCCAGCGTCGCAAATAGGTCGTCTGCCTTTGGTAGCGAGAAACGATTAATAGTTATTTTATAATCGACGCAAATCCTGACCGTGCCATCACTTTTGAGTACTGGAACAATCGGGCTGCATTCCACTGGGGAGATGATGCCCTCGCATTGCAGCCTGTTCAGCTCGATTTCCACTCTCTCCCTCATCATGTGAGGTACCGCTCGCGCCTTGTGGTGAATGGGTCGTGCCTCTAGGACCAAGTGGATCCGTACCTTCGCCCTGGAAAAGTTTCCAATGCCTGGCTCAAAAAGAGAAGGAAATTTGTTAAGAAACTGGGTACATGAGGCCTCATCGACATGTGATAGCGCTCGGATGTCATCCCAGTTCCAGCGGATTTTGCCCAGCCAGCTCCTTTCAAATAATGTGGGGCCATCGCCCGGGACAATCCAGAGTGGCAGTTCGTGCACCGTGCCCTCGTAGGTGACCTTGACCATGGCTGCCCAAGACAGTGATAAACTCTTTGGTGTACGTTCTCAGTTTCATGTGGATGGGGCTCAGGGCTGGTTTGAATGCCTTGTTGCACCACAGTCTCTCAAACATCTTTTTACTCATGATGGATTTGCTAGCGTCAGTGTCCAGTTCCATGGCTACAGGTAAGCCATTCAATTTTACATTTAGCATTATAGGTGGACATTTCATCGAAAATGTGTGCACCCCGTGTACTTCAACATCTGCCTCCTCTCTCTGAGGCTCGAAATTCCTTTGATCCACCATGGACCGATCTTCCTCTGCCACGTGGTGGTTAGCAGGTTTTGTAGAGTTGCAGCTCGTCTGCAAGCTCGTTGGAGGTGCCCCATTGTTCCACAGCTCTTGCAAACATACCCTTTGAAGCAGCATGAATAGGCTGAATGGAAGCCTCCACAACCCCAACAAGGTGTGAATTGCCTTGCATTCAGCCTTTGTTGGGGTCTCTGAGTCATCTGGGTCATCTGAGGCCTGCTGGCAGTTGCAGACTCGTGGGTTCTGCCCTGTACATTTCTGCTCGCATACACAGTTCCAGTTAATTTATGAACATTGCTAGCACTTGTGTGCTGAGAGATTTGTTTGGTGTTATCACTGGTGGACATAAACGCCTGTGCTATTGCAGGGTGCCTCTACAGTCAAAAGTTTTCGTAGGATGGTCTCGTGGCCAATGCCCAGTACAAAAATGTCTCTGAGCATTTGCTCCAGGTAGCTATCAAACTCACATTGTCCTGCAAGTCGCCTTAGCTCGGCGACGTAGCTCGCCACGTCCTGACCTTCAGATCGCTGGCACGTGTAGAACTGACACCTCGCCATCAGCACGCTCTCCCTCGGGTTAAGATGCTCCCAAACCAGTGTACACAGCTCCTCGTATGACTTATCTGTGGGTTTCACCAGAGCCAGAAGATTCTTCTTGAGGCTGTAGGTCGGTGCCCCGCAGACTGTGAGGAGGACCGCTCTCCTTTTTGCAGCGCTTCCTTCTCCATCCAGCTCGTTTGCTACAAAGTACTGGTCTAACCATTCAACATAGGCTTCCCAGTCCTCACCCTCCGAGAACTTCTCCAGGATGCCCACAGTTTGCTGCATCTTTGCGTTGGATTCGTATTCTCGTCGCCAATTATTGTGTTCCTAACACAGATGAGGCTGGACACAGGGAGGTTAAAGTAACAGTGACCTCAGTCTTTAATAGGACACTCCAGAGTGAAGAACAGCCCTTAGGGGCCGGCTTATATACAGTGCTCCCAAGGGATGCTGGGATCCCTTGGGACTTCAAGAGATGAGCTCCCTGGTGGCGGAACACGGGAGTGCATGCTTTACAGATACAGAGCAGTTTCTGTACTGTAGCAGGGGAGGAAGCCTGACTGGAGGGATTCAAACAAAGAGTTCTGGGAAAGATGGACACATATTTGGGAGGGGACAACACATTAAAGAACCTTGGAGAGGAAAGAGAGTTTGTAGATGGGGCAGTAGTTTGCAAGAACGGAGGGGTCAAGGGTTGTTTTTTTGAGGAAAGGGGTGATCATGGCAGATTTGAAAGAAAGTAGGACAATACCATGGAGAGAGAACTTCTAACAATATCTGCTAACATGGGAGCTGGAAGGGAAGTGGGTGTGTAGTGTCCCTGCACCTGGCTACTGAATCACACGAAGCATGTACTGCAGACACGGTCACTGTGTGACCTTTCTTTATTCCCAGGACCAAGAAGTGCTGACCCTGCGTGGGACCTCCCTTTAAATACCTGAGTGCCCAGGTGAGGAATGTCCCCCACAAGTTCACCCACTGTGGTCAAGGTGTGCATTTCCAGGACATATATACAGTGTACAGTGTGGTTGCATGAAGGTTACAGTTACATGAAGGTTACAGTTGTATGAAGGTTGCATACATGACATCACCTCCCCCCTCACCTCTTTTTGTGTCAAAGGTTAAGTCTTTCAGGTGGTCGACGCTCTCTCGTGGAGCGCCGCAGTTGGGGCTCTGGTGGCTGAGCCTTGGCATGCATCTCTGTCACCTGAGGTGATTCCGGCCTGTCTGGGCTGGCCGCAGGGACTGTGCATGTTGGTGAATTTCCTTGTTGCTTGTCCACTGGCAGTGTTTTGTGTAACATCTCATGCTCTTCCTCAGGTTCCTCAGTGTCTATGCTGAACCTTTTCTTTACTTGGTCCAAGTGTTTTCAGCATATCTGCCCATTGTTTAGTCTGACCACTATGACCCTATTCCCCTCTTTGCCAATTACGGTGCCCTCAAGCCACTTGGGTCCCAAAGCATGGTTAAGAACAAATACCGGGTCATCTATTTCTATACACCTCCCCATTGCATTTCGATCATGGCACTCGGTTTGGGACTAGCGCTTGCCCTCAACAACGTCTGCCAGGGCTGGATGAATGAGGGACAGCCGCGTTTTAAGCGTGCATTTCATGAGTATTTCCACTGGCAGGACTCCCGTGAGTGAATGCGGTTGGGACCTGTAGGCCAGCAGGAGGCGCGATAGGCAGTGCTGAAGGGAGGGTCCTTGGATACGGAGCATGCCCTGTTTTATGACTTGGACCGCACGTTCCGCCTGGCCATTGGAAGCCGGCTTGAACAGTGCTGTCTGGACGTGTTTGATGCCATTACCCGACATAAACTCCTGGAATTCATGGCTGGTGAAGCAAGGGCCATTGTCGCTGACCAGAATGTCCGGCAAGCCGTGGGTTGTGAAAACCGTGCGCAGACTCTCCACTGTGATGGATGTCGTGCACGAGTTTAATATGATGCACTTGATCCATTTCGAGTATGCATCGACAACGATCAGGAACATTTTTCCCATGAATGGGCTCGCGTAGTCTACGTGAACGCATGACCATGGCCGAGTGGGCCAGGGCCACGGACTGAGGGGGGCCTCCCTGGAGGCATTGCCCAGCTGAGCACACATCGTGTACCTGCGAACACAGTGTTCCAGGTCTGAGTCAATTCCCGGCCACCATACATGTGACCGGGCAATGGCCTTCATTAGCACGATGCCAAGGTGCTCGCTGTGAAGTTCCCTGATGAATGCTTCCCTTCCTTTCTGGGGCATGACTACCCGGTTGGCCCATAGCAGACAGTCGGCTTGGATGGAGAGCTCATCCATCCGTCTGTGAAACGGTCTGGCCTCCTCGGGGCACGCCTCGTGTGCGGGCGCCCAATCCCAAGTCAGAACACACTTCTTTATCATGGACAGGTGGGGGTCCCTGTTGGTCCAGATTTTGATCTGGTGGACTGTGATGGGGGAGCCTGCAGTGTCAAAAGCCTCAATGGCCATGACCATCTCAGCGTTTTGCTCCGACGATCCCTCAGTGGTGGCCAGTGGGAGCCAAATTCTCGGTGCCTGGCCGGTGCCGTATGGTGTAGTCATACACAGCCAGCATGGAGCCCATCGCTGTATGCGAGCTGATGCATTGGCATTGACAGCCTTGCTGTCGGACAACAGGGATGTTAAAGGCTTGTGGTCCGTTACTAGCTCGAACCGCCTACCGAAAAGCTACTGGTGCATTTTTTTCACACCGTAAACACAAGCGAGTGCTTCCTTTTCGACCATGCCATATCCACGCTCTGCCTGGGAGAGCAACCTGGAGACATAAGCCACCGGTTGGAGCTGGCCAATATTATTACTCTGCTGCAACATGCACCCAACCCCATAGGATGATGCATCACACGATAAAACCAGTTTTTTACAGGGGTCGTACAAGGTCACCAGCTTGTTAGAACAAAGGAGGTTCCACACTCTATTGAAAGCCCGTTCTTGACCGTCCCCCCAAAACCATTCACAACCTTTACGCAAGAGCACGTGTAACAGCTCCAACAATGTGCTTAAATTCGGCAGAAAGATCCTGAAATAGTTCAAAAGTCCCAGGAATGATCGCAACTCCGATGTGTTGCCGGGCCTGGGCGCCCGGTGGATCGCCTCCGTTTTAGCTTCGGTGGGCCGAATCCCGTCTGCAGCAACTTTCCTGCCCAAAAACTCGACCTCTGGGGCCAAAAACACACACTTGAGCTTTTTCAACCGCAAGCCTACCCGGTCCAGTCAGCGTAGCACCTCCCCCAGGTTTTGGAGGTGTTCCTCGGTGTCTCGACCCGTTATTAAGATGTCGTCTTGGAATACGATCATTCCAGGAATGGACTTAAGCAAGCTTTCCATGTTCCTCTGAAAGATAGCGGCCGCCGAACGAATGCCAAACGGACACCTGTTGTAGATAAATAGCCCCTTGTGCGTCGTGATGGTGGTCAGAAGCTTGGATTCTTCAGCCAGTTCCTGAGTCATGTAGGCCGAAGTGAGGTCCAATTTAGTGAACAGCTTGCCACCTGCCAACATGGCAAAAAGGTCCTCCGCTCTCGAAAGCGGGTATTGGTCTTGTAATCGCCACAAATCCTGACCGAGCCATCTGCTTTGAGAACAGGAACGATGGGGCTTGCCCAGTCACTGAATTCAACTGCCTGTCCAATTCTCTTTCAATTTTCTCACGCATCACATACGGCACCGCTCTGGCTTTGTGGTGCACTGGTCTGGCTTAACAGGGTGATGCGTATCACTACTTTGGTGTCCTTGAAAGTCCCGACACCTGGTTGAAACAGTGCCCCGAATTTCTGTAGAACCTGTGAGCATGAGCTTCACTCCACAGATGAAATGACGTGCACATCCCCCCATTTCCAGTTCATCTCGGCTAGCCAGCTCCTCCCCAAAAGTGCGGGGCCGTTTCCCGGGACAATCCAGAGTGGCAGCTGGTTCTCTGACCCATTATGTGTTCCCACCAAGTTTGCACTGCCTAGCACTGGGATGATCTCTTTGGTGTACGTCCATAGCTGCGTGTCAATGCGTTCCAGTTTTGGCCTGCTAGCTCTGTGTGGCCATAGTCTCTCAAATTGTTGGCCGCTCATAAGGAACTGGCTGGCTCCTGTGTCCAGCTCCATGCCATTCAATAAAACTTTCATCATCATGGGTGGCGTTTTGGTATATGAGCTGTGGACATCAGCCACATGAACCCGCTGAACTTCAGCATCCATGGCTTTGCCCCAAGCATCAACCTGCATTGCAGACCCCTCGTCTGGTTCCTCTGTCTCGTAGATTAGCCTCGCTATAGCCTTCCTGCACATTCTGGCCAAGTGTCCACTGATGTTGCAATTCCTACAGATAAATTGCTGGAACCTGCAGCTTTTCACAGTATGTCTACCCCCCACACCTCCAGCATGAGCTGAGGTTGTTGCTAACAAAAGGACTGTTATCAGGCATTCCTCTCTGATTGCCCCTTTGGTTGTTTCTAAGCGCTCTGATTGTGGGTGTCAATGGTCCCATCACGGGACGCATTGTTCCTCGAGATGACGTGAATTGCTGATCCCCTTTCCATTGTCCCTGTTACGGGCCCACCCTAGAGCCTGTTGCTGCCTGGCCTTGCCTGCCTGCGGGATCCTGAGCCGCATTCACAATGTTAACTCCATGGTCCATCGCCACGTTGGAACCAGAGCTGTGCGCGTAAATTTGCTTGGTCTCCTCTTCCCCTGCCATGAAGGTCTGAGCTATCAACGCCGCCCCTTCTAAAGTCAAGTCCTTGGTCTCTATGAGCTTCCTGAAAATCCCGGCATGACTAATGCCCTCAATGAAGAAATCCCTTAACATCTCCCCCCTGCAGGCATCTGTGAACTTACAGAGACTGGCCAAGCGCCACAGGTCCGCAACGAAGTCCGAGATGTTTTGTCCCTCTCGACGCCGGTGTGTGTAGAACCGGTGCCGGGCCATGTGTACGCTACTCGCCGGCTTGAGATGCTCACTGACCAGCTGGCTGAGCTCTTCGAAGGACTTGTCCACCGGCTTCTTGGGTGCGAGCAGGTCTTTCATCAGCGCATACATCTTGGTCCGCAGCTGGTCAGTAGATGCGCCCTCCGCTTGTCAGCCACTGCCACTCCCAGCCAGTCCTTTGTGATGAAACTCTGCTGGAGTCTCTCAACTAAGTCGTCCTAGTCCTCACCCACACAGTAACGTTCCTCTGTGCTACCGGTGGCCATCCTCATGGTTCAGTGATTCCCGTTTCTCGTCGCCAAATGTAGTGTCCCTGCACCTTACTACTGAATCACACGAAACATGTACTGCAGACACGGTCACTGCGTGACCTTTCTTTATTCCCAGGACCAAGAAGTGCTGACCCTGCGTGGGACCTCCCTTTAAATACCTGATAGAGAATTCAAACAGGCTGCAAAGTTGAGAAAACACAGATCCTTGCCTACGTGAGAGCGAGCATATTGCATTAAGACATCAATCAACTTGACATTTCAGGACAATAAGGTCAAAGGGGACGAGGGCACGATTGTAAATTGATCCAGGATAAGTACAGCCATTTTTTGCCATGTGTTTCAGAAGGACAAAGGACCTGGCATAAAGCCAGCAGTCTGTTGCAGCTGCCAGAATAAAGTTATGTTAAACTATCACCGGAGTTCGCAGCTCATTGAAAATTACGAGATCTAACAATTTTGGCATCACAAACAGGATCGCTGAGGGAAAAAACTGAATTTTGGACATCGGACCTACATACTGAGGTAAGGACTCCTCTTTATAAAAGTCTTCGGTCAATTGTCTAAATTCACCTCCCCTTCTACGCGATTCCAAAAGCCTCTGGTTTGTGAACCCTCTGGTTGGTAATCGGCTCGAGATTCCATAGACGTCTAAACTTCGGCGGTGTGTTAGTTAAATCATCACCGACCCACTGATCGGCTGGAAAGCCTACGACTCGAGACCCCAGTAAAGAAATCAGTATTATGGCAGCAGGAGATAAGAGCAAAGAATTGCCTACAACTGTTAAAGGCGGGCGGGCACCACCTGAGGTTTCGATAGACGAAATCCTCGAACAATTGAAAGAATACATAGAGCAACAATTCGACTGATCTAAAACCTGTATTAAGATCAAACGAAAATACGGTACCTCCATAGGACAATGGTCCATGGACGAGACCAAAAGGGTCTGGGGAAAAACGACCCATATGAAAAATATAAAGAGCGAACCAGATGATCTATAGTCGTTATGGGACAGATCCGACAGCGGAATAAAATTATCATGTGTTCCCAACATGATAGGGACCTGACCAGTACAAAGGACCAATTGCAAGTGGTTTGTGAACAAATGAGACAGAAAAAATTTGAACTTGAAAAGTTGGAAGCGGAAGTTAAAGATCTTAAAGGTGAAATTAAAGAATGGAAAAAATCATTAGGTCAAGAGACAGTAATAGGAAAAGGAAAATGTATTGGTCAATTCCCAGGGTATCCAGGGTTTGGATAAATTAAAAGCGCAAACCCGAAGACACGACCAAGGAATAGATACGGATTCTGAGTCCTTCAACGATACAGGTCGGAGGATGAAAAATTAGGTGTGCGATTTGCCCCGTTTAAAAAAAGACGAGTTGTAGTCAAATCAGAAGAGACTGTGGATGAAAGCGGAACCAAACAAACGAAGAAAAGGCTGTATGAAAAATATTTAGTTCATGATCCGGCAGACCCAGAGAAAATTGATAAATGGTCCATGGAGTTGTCTAATCCAAAGAAAGGGGGAGTGAAAACGTGGGACCAATTGGACCACTTAAGAAATATATATCAACTTCATCCCTGGGACGGAGTGCAAATTTTGACCATAATGGTGCCAAAAACACAAGGAAGGAAATTGTACGACAAGGTAGAAGCAGCTTTGGGGCAGGATGAGCAAGAATTAGACGCAGGGTGGGATGCGATTAAACACTGGCTGCAAGCCTTCAGTCCAGGTAAGACAGACTGGGGGAAAATTGCAGCCTGCCAACAGAAAGGAACAGAGGAGGTCCTGGAGAATGACGAGCAGTTTAGATGCATGTGGCTAGAACATTCGGGTATGAATAATACGGATGAGGAAATGGATGAACAAGAGTTTGGACCCCTGAAAGCAGCTTTCGTGGCAGGTCTAAAGCCAGAACTGTCCAAAATGCTTAACATAGTGTTACCGGACTGGGAAGGTAGAGGAACTAACTTTGCAGCATTGGTGGAGCTATGTAACCAATTAGACAGGGATATGGGAGCTAAAGTCCGAGCTGTGCAGGCTATGGGATGGAAATCCCAGGATTCCGATAAACAGTCATTAGAAAAATTACTCAGAAAATATCATTATTGTGGGAAAGAAGGTCACTGGGCCAAGTCGTGCAGGGCGAAACAGCAAGATCATAGCTGGGGAAGAGGAGGCAGTCCGTGATACAATTTGGCCAACAAACCAGGCTTGCCACAAGATAACTGTCATGTATTCAACCAGCATTGTAACCCATGTATAATCTGACCTAAGTTGTACACTGTGAGAAAAATGACCACTAGGTGGTGAACTTGTGGGAGACACTCCTAACCTGGACCTTCAGATATAAAAGGGGAAGCTCCACCCACTTCCATCACTTGAGTGCTATGGAACAAAGGATAGGTCACAGACTGACCTTCTCTCAAGCATGGGCCTTGTGTGCATTTATACTGTATAGTAAGGACGTATCAATGGCGACGAGAAACTGGGATTTAAACCACACGAGCATGGCCAGGAACAGAACAGACGAGAGGTACTGTGTTAAGGAATGGTTGGGACAGAAATTCAACATTGTTAAAGCAGCACACAGTTCTCCAGGCAGACAAGGGCAGTCGGGCATGCCCCAACATGTAGTCGAACCCAGAGGGGGAGTTCGACAGAGAAAATGGCAAGCTGAACGGCGATTCACGCCATTGCAAGGGACAATGCGGCCAGTAATGGGGCCATCAACACCTGTTAATGGTGCACTCAAAGACAAGAACAGGGGCAGTCAGGGACGATCGACTGGCAAGGGACCTTTTGTTTCAAACAGCAGCTCATGTTGGAGGCGTGGAGGCACATACTCAGCCGGAGTTTGCAGAGATGAGCAAAATACCTGCAGAAATTGCAGAAATGAACGCTGGGGGAAATCGCTGGAAGCTGAAGTTCAGCGAGTTCATGTGGAGCACGTATACAGTTCATACACCAGGACGCCACCGATAATAATGAAAGTGCTCCTCAATAGCATCCCAGTATCAATGGAGCTAGACACGGGGACATGCCAGTCCCTGATGGGTATCAAACAGTTTGAAAGGTTGTGGGCGTCCAAGGCCAGGAGGCCAAAATTATTGCCGATTGACGCACAGCTACGGACATACACAAAGCAGATCATTCCGGTGCTAGGCAGCGCCACGGTAGTCGTGACCCACAAAGATTCGGAGAACAGGTTGCCACTCTGGGTTGTCCCGGGGGACGGTCCCGCACTACTGGGGAGGAGTTGGCTTGCTGTCATGAACTGGAAATGGGGCGATGTCAATGCAATTTCCTCTGTGGAGCGAGTATCATGCTCACAGATCCTGGACAAATTTGACTCATTATTTCAACCCGGCATTGGCACTTTCACGGGGACCAAGGTATTGATTCACATAAACCCGGACACCAGGCCAGTACACCACAAGGCCAGAGCGGTGCCGTACGTGATGCGGGAAAAGATAGAAGGCGAATTGGACCGCCTGCTGAGGGAAGGCATCATCTCGCCAGTCGAATTCAGTGACTGGGCGAGCCCGATTGTGCCGGATGGGTTGGTCAGGATATGTGGCGATTACAAGGCCACCATCAATTGGGTGTCACTCCAAGACCAGTACTCGCTACCGAGAGCGGAGGACCTCTTTGCGACACTATCCGGTGGCAAACTTTTTTCAAAATTGGACCTGACCTCAGCTTACATGACCCAGGAGCTAGCGAGTGAGTCGAAGAAGCTGACCACCATCATGACACACAAGGGTTGTTTGAGTACAACAGATGTCCGTTCGGGATTCGCTCGGCCGCCGCGATCTTCCAACGAAAAATGGAAAGCCTCCTCAAGTCGATTTCAGGGACGGTGGTTTTTCAGGACGACATCCTCATCACAGGTTACAATACTGAAGAACACCTCCACAACCTGGACCGGGTAGGGCTGCGACTGAAAAAGGCGAAGTGCGTCTTCCTAGTTCCAGAGGTAGAATTCCTGGGAATGAGGATAGTAGCAGACGGGATCAGCCCTACTGCGTCCAAGACGGAAGCGATCCAGAGAGCACGCAGACCCCGTAACACGACGGAGCTGCGTTCATTCCTGGGGCTCCTGAACTATTTTGGTAACTTTCTTCCCAAATTGAGCACGCTGTTAGAGCCGCTACTCGTGCTCCTATGAAAAGGTCGCGATGGGTCTGGGGGGACAGCCAGGAAAGGGCTTTTAATAAAGCACACAATTTGTTATGTTCCAACAATCTGTTGACGCTATATGACCCATGTAAGAAACTTGTTTTAGTGTGCGATGCGTCGTCCTATGGTGTTGGGTGTGTGTTGCAGCATGTCAATGCCAAGAGTCAGTTACAGCCGGTAGCTTATGCCTCCAGAAGTCTGTCCCAGGCAGAAAGGGGCTACGGGATGGTAGAAAAGGAGGCGCTCACATGTGTATATGCAGTAAAGAAAATGCACCAGTACCTGTTTGGCAGGAAATTTGAGCTGGAGTCAGATCACAAACCCCTAACGTCCCTTTTGGCCGACAACAAGGTCATAAATGCAAACGCATCGGCCCGCATACAGAGGTGGGCACTCACGTTAGCCGCCTATGACTACACTATTCGGCACAGACCGGGCACCAAAAACTGCGCCGATGCACTCAGCAGGCTCCCACTAGCCACCACTGAGGGGGCTACCGAGCATGCTGCTGAGATGGTCATGGCTGTTGAAGCTTTCGGAAGTGAAGGCTCACCCGTGACAGCCCGTCAGATTAAAGTCTGGACAAATAGAGACCCGCTATTGTCTCTAGTCAAGAAATGTGTCCTGAATGGGGACTGGGCAGCCACGTACAGGGCATGCCGTGAGGAATTTAAACCATTTCACAGGCGCAGGGATGAACTCTCGATTCAGGCTGATTGCCTACTGGGGAAACCGCGTAGTCATGCCCCAGATGGGCAGAGAGGTGTTCATCAGAGAACTCCACAAGGAGCACCCGGGCATTGTCACGATGAAGGCATTTGCCAGGTCACACATTTGGTGGTCAGGGATAGACGCAGATCTGGAACTTTGTGTTCGCAGGTGCAACACGTGTGCCCAGCTGGGCAATGCGCCCAGGGAAGCCCCACTTAGCCCCTGGCCATGGCCCGCCAAGCCTTGGTCACGCATCCATGTGGACTACGCAGGTCCTTTCATGGGAAAAATGTTTTGGTTGTAGTAGATGCCTACTCCAAATGGATCAAGTGTGACATTTTAAATTCAAGCACATCCTCTGCAACGGTAGAAAGTCTACGGGCAATGTTCGCCACTCACGGTACCGGACATCTTGGTCAGCGACAATGGCCCGTGCTTCACAAGCATTGAATTCCAGGACTTCATGGCAGGCAATGGAATTAATCATGTCAGAACGGCACCGTTCAAGACGGCCTCAATCGGGCAGGCAGAACGAGCAGTGCAGATAATCAAACAGGGGATGCTCAGAATCCAAGAGGGTTCCCTACAATGCCGCTTATCATGCCTCCTGTTGGCCTACAGATCCTGACCATACTCGCTCACAGTTCTTCCACCAGCAGAGCTGCGAATGAAAAGTACGCTCAAAACTCGGTTATCCCTTATACACCCCACCATGAAAGAAATTGTCGAGAGCAGGCGCCAGTCACAATATGACTACCATGACAGGAATGCGAGGGCGCGATGTATTGATGTAAATTACCCTGTTTTTGTCCTCAATTACGCTGCAGGGCCCAAATGGCTTGCAGGCACTGTGGTTGCCAAAGAGGGAAATAGGATTCTGGTAGTTAAACTTACCAATGGACAAATCAGCCGCAAACATGTGGATCAAACAAAAAGGAGGTTCAGCAACCCCATAGAAGAAGCAGAGGAAGAACACGAGATAGAGTTCGCTCCTCCACAGGTGAACGAACACAGGAACCAAAGGGAGGAGAGCCCAGTCACTGTGGGCAGTCCGGACAGGCCTGAGGCACCGCAAACAGCAGACACTCAAGCCAGCACCCAACAACCGGAGCCCCAACTCAGGCGCTCTACAAGAGAGCGTAAACCACCAGAGAGACTCAACCTGTGATCCCAATAAGACTTTGGGGGGGGGAGGTGATGTCATGTATTCAACCAGCATTGTAACCCATGTATAATCTGACCTAAGTTGTACACTGTGAGAACAATGACCACTAGGTGGTGAACTTGTGGGAGACACTCCTAACCTGGACCTTCAGATATAAAAGGGGAAGCTCCACTCACTTCCATCACTTGAGTGCTATGGAATAAAGGACAGGTCACAGACTGACCTTCTCTCAAGCATGGGCCTCGTGTGCATTTATACTGTATCGTAAGGACGTATCAATAACGACCTCATAGAAGCATTTAAGCGACTGACAATACAACAACAGAAAGAGTTACTTGGGATAGCAAAAAACGATTAGAGCCCACCCTGGCCCCCCTCCTCGCACTAATACAACAAAGGGAAGATGGGCTATATATAACTGTGAGGGTGGGCGATAAGGATGTGGACTGTCTTTTAGACACAGGGGCGGAATTAACATGCTTACCCCTACAATATGGAAACTTTTTGCCGTTGGATGGTAGGGCACGTACAGCCTATGGAGATGGGGGCCATAAAATGGAAATTAAAAGGACAACACCGGTACTTATAGGGCTGGGTCCACATGAACTAACCACGCAGGTCTGGATAGGCCCAGTAGATCAACCCCTTTTGGGAATGGACATTCTAATCCAAGTAGATTCATCGTTGCATTTTGAGGATAGTTGGGTGACATGGTCAATTAGAACTTTGAAGAAAGAAGAATTGAAGGAATACCCGATATGGGCTAAAGATAAGAACGATTGTGGCCGACTCCAGATGGAGCCTGCTTCATTTACCAGGACCAAGCCTCCATGCACTAAACAGTATCCCATCAGTCCAATTGCCATCGCGGAAATCTTACCGGTTATTCAGCAATTGGAGAAACAAGGGGTGATTATTAAAACGCATAGCTCCTCCAATAGCCCCGTGTGGCCAGTACAGAAATCTAATGAGACTTGGTGTTTGACCGTCAATTATAGGAAAGCTAACCAGTGTATTGATCAAAAAGCTCCTTTGGTCGCAGATCCCTCCACCATTTTTAATGCCCTCAAACCGGAACATAAATATTTCTCGGTTATAGATATGGCTAACGGATTTTGGTCGGTGCCTCTGGTACCGGAGGTTCGACAGTGGTTTGCTTTCACTGTCCAAGGACAACAGTATACTTGGACCCGGTTACCGCAGGGTTTCCACAACAGCCCTACGGTATTCCACATAGCTTTATAAAGCCATTTGCGAGAATTACCTCCCCAGTCATCTACAGTTATCCAATATGTAGATGATATCCTGCTAGCTTCAAACATGGAAGAGCAGCATGAACAAGATTTACGAGCTTTGCTGGACCACCTTTGGCTAAAAGGACATAAAGCCAGCATCGACAAAGCACAAATATCCCAAAAAGAGGTTGTATACCTGGGACAAAAGATTTCACAAGGAAAGAGAGAACTTACTCAGGATAGAACTGCAGCCATTCGGGCTGCTAAAAAACCCACCACTATTCAGGAACTAAGGTCTTTTTTGGGATTGTGTAACTTTAACAGAAATTGGATTGACTCCTTCACACAGCTTGCTCAGCCATTGAATGATATCTTAAAGGGGAAACGTGCCTCTAAAGAAGCCATCACCCTCACTAAGGAACAGCAAGAGGCCTTTCTGAATTTGAAAAAGGCTTTGTATTCGGCACTGGCTCTGGAATCCCCGACAGTGGTAAGCCATTTACCCTTTGTCCATGAGAAAGAAGGATATATGACAGCTATACTGACATAAGAACATGGGGATCGACAAAGACCTATTGCCTATTATTCGGCAAAACTGGATGTGGTAGCCCTCGGATGGGGAAGTTGCCTAAGGGCCATGGAAGCTACATGTCGAGCAGTAATGATCACTGCGGGTTTAGTCCTTGACTAAAAGCTGATGGTCAAGTGTCCCCACATCGTACACGCTTTGCTGTCTATGAATAGAATGTCTCAGGTGACGGCAGCTAGATGGACCTGCTGGACAGCAGTTTTGGAAGTTCCTAATCTCCATATCGTCCGGTTAATCCCACAACTATGCTCCAGATGTCAGAATCGAGGGAGCAAGAGGGGGGAGAATGTGAAGAGCACGATTGCGTGGAGATTTTTAAAGAAACAGAAGAAGCAGCCTAAGCAGCAGAGGAGCCTCTGCACAACCCAGACCTCACCCTGTTTACAGATGGTTCCTCCTTTGTTGACAATGGCAGGCAGTGACTAGTGGGGTACTGCAAGGTTCTGTGCTGGGGCCCCAGCTGTTTACACTGTACATTAATGATTTAGACGAGGGGATTAAATGTAGTATCTCCAAATTTGCGGATGACACTAAGTTGGGTGGCAGTGTGAGCTGCAAGGAGGATTCTATGAGGCTGCAGAGTGACTTGGATAGGTTAGGTGAGTGGGCAAATGCATGGCAGATGAAGTATAATGTGGATAAATGTGAGGTTATCCACTTTGGTGGTAAAAACAGAGAGACAGACTATTATCTGAATGGTGACAGATTAGGAAAAGGGCAGGTGCAAAGAGACCTGGGTGTCATGGTACATCAGTCATTGAAGGTTGGCATGCAGGTACAGCAGGCGGTTAAGAAAGCAAATGGCATGTTGGCCTTCATAGCGAGGGGATTTGAGTACAAGGGCAGGGAGGTGTTGCTACAATTGTACAGGGCCTTGGTGAGGCCACACCTGGAGTATTGTGTACAGTTTTGGTCTCCTAACCTGAGGAAGGACATTCTTGCTATTGAGGGAGTGCAGCGAAGGTTCACCAGACTGATTCCCGGGATGGCGGGACTGACCTATCAAGAAAGACTGGATCAACTGGGCTTGTATTCACTGGAGTTCAGAAGAATGAGAGGGGACCTCATAGAAACGTTTAAAATTCTGACGGGGTTAGACAGGTTAGATGCAGGAAGAATGTTCCCAATGTTGGGGAAGTCCAGAACCAGGGGACACAGTCTAAGGATAAGGGGGAAGCCATTTAGGACCGAGATGAGGAGGAATTTCTTCACCCAGAGAGTGGTGAACCTGTAGAATTCTCTACCACAGAAAGTTGTTGAGGCCAATTCACTAAATATATTCAAAAAGGAGTTAGATGAAGTCCTTACTACTAGGGGAATCAAGGGGTATGGTGAGAAAGCAGGAATGGGGTACTGAAGTTGCATGTTCAGCCATGAACTCATTGAATGGCGGTGCAGGCTAGAAGGGCCGAATGGCCTACTCCTGCACCTATTTTCTATGTTTCTATGTACCAGAAAAGCAGGATGAGCAGTTACAACCTTATATGAGGCAGTGGCAAAAGGATGTTTACCCTCAGGAACGTCAGCACAACAGGCCGAGTTACGGGCCCTGTCAGAAGCATGTCGAATAGCAGAAGGACAGACAGCTAATGTCTACACAGATTTGCGTTATGCTTTTGGAGTCGCTCACGACTTTGGTCTGTTATGGCGGAAAGGTGGATTCCTCACTGCTGCTGGTACACCTATCCGAAATGGAAAAGAAGTCCGAGACTTACTAGAGGCCATACAATTACCTCAGGAAGTGTCCATCCTGAAGTGTAAGGCCCGTACCAAGGAAAATACCACGGAAGCACAAGGAAATGCCCGAGCCGATCAGGCAGCTAAAGATGCCGCCTCACAGGGCGCTCCCCCAGAAGAACCAACACAGATGTGCAGATTGAAAGCACTCAGGACTCTGACACGAGACCGTCAAACAATGCAAGGCGAGTGCTCCCGAGAGGAAAAATAGACATGGATTGAGGCAGAAATTAAGCTATGTGAAGATGGTGTCTGGAGACAAAGAGTTACCGACAAGCCAGTCGTGCCACAAGCGCTTATGCCTTTTTTAGCCCAACAGATCCACTCGTGGGGACACTTGGCCTCACAACAGATGACAGCACGGTTCCAGAAAAGCTGGTGGGGTCGGGGATTTAATAAACATGCCCAGCTGGTAGCAGACCGTTGTGTGGTCTGCCAGAAAAATAATTCTGGACTCATCACGGTAATGCCCCAACTGAGGCCCCCTGCCCCTGTCGGACCATTCCTGCATCTACAGGTTGATTATATATCTCTCCCTCCATGCCAAGGATACACTAACATTCTTGTCATGGTCGACAGATTCTCTAGATGGGTAGAAGCTGTCCCAACTAAAAGAACCACAGCCAATCACACTGCAAAGGTCTTGTGTAAGGATTACATTCCCCGATGGGGAGTCCCGAATAGCATTGACTCAGATCAGGGAACACACTTCACAGGTGCTGTCTGCCAAGAAGTCTATAGGTTACTGAACATTATGTGGGATTTACACTGTCCTTATCACCCACAATCATCAGGACAAGTAGAGCGAATGAATCGAACTCTGAAACAACAGCTTGCCAAATATCACCAAGAAGGAACACCATGGCCCCAGGCACTACCAATAGTGCTATGTAGCATTAGGGCAACCCCAAACAGAACTACAGGAAGACCCATGTCACTGCCAGGAACTATTGATTTACGGAAAGCTGATGTTCACTTAAGGAGTGACATTCTGTTATCATCCTGTCAGAACCTAACCAATGCTATTAGTTCTGTTTCCCGACAGGTTTCAGCAGCTTGGGGTAATCCACCCGAAGGAGGACACATCATCCTGGGAGTCTGGGTGCATGTGCATAAAGAACCTTTGGGAGCCAAGTGGGAGGGACCTTACCAAGTGTTATTGACCACCCAGGCAGCTGCTAAAGTCCAAGGAAAGAAAGCCTGGATCCACACCTCACACGTTAAACGAGCACCCGTAACTGAAGCTGAAATCTGATAAGGACAATTACATTTTGCCAAAATGTATACATTTACTGTACTACTGACTGTAGGTATTCTAGGCATTTGCCTACTTCTTACTAGCCGACCCTCTGCACCAAAGGGAAATAGTAGATACCCAGGGAATTACATGTAAATACTTTTTTATATATGTCATACATTTATGCCAAACAAGGTAACATTTCTAGTTGTTGGGTGTGTGCGTATATTCCTATTCACTTAAAGGGAGGGATTCCCTTGAGGCCAATTCCCTTAAATATCTCAGAAATGGCTGAGTGGATAATTAATCAAAATAAAACAGGCAATGCGTTTCAGGATATGGAAGACTGGGCACGTAAATGGGAGTCAGCAGGTTACAATCTGACTACCTTTGAAGGGGGGTACCAACCGTGCTACAATAATTCCAAACGGCCCCCATTTTTTGTTATCACTAATACAACGGGGGTAGGAAGACCGGGAGAATCGGTCTGTCTGATTAGAAACATAAAAGGAGGCCAAAATATGGGGTATAGTGTAAGGGGTTTTCAGGGAGTGTTGTTGTGCCTTGGGTGTCTCTCTCTGGGCTTCTGCCCTCACAGCTTATGCCTGGCCTGTGAGGTACCCTGAGTGCTGCAAGAGCACCCCTGGAGAGACTGTGTCCACAGCTTATGAAGGGGGTTTTGAGACTCGTGCGTCCCCACAGCTTATGCCTAGCCTGTGAGGCACCTGTGAGTGTCAAACACTCCTAACCCCTTCTTCCTTAGCCTGTGACACACAGTTGAGATTTTTCGAGGCGCTCCTAGCTTCCCTTACACTGTTCTGACATAACACTCACGATCAGGAGATGTAATACAATGGAACTGAGACAAGGTGATTCCAAGAGGAACTGAAGGCTTCCAATTTATTTGACAAGGTTTATCTCAACAAACAGCAATACACCAACAAAACAATCCCCCTAAATCCCACTAAACAGACACAACGAAAATCTTTACACAAGTTTAGCTGTACAATGCCCAACCTCCCACCTTTCCTGGCCTAACTGAATTGGGATTCTGGGGACCAGAGGTTATACTCACTACTGTGCCTTCTGCAGTCTAGTGGTTTGTTTCTTCTATCTTCGGTGTCTTCGGACACTGATTTTCCTTCAGTGTCGAGAGTCTTGCTGGTTGTTGGATGACGAGGGCAGGGAACCACCCACACTACGTCAGAAACCCCTTTTTATAGCCAGATTATCCAGTCCGCCTCTCCTGCTGAAATCGATTCTTCCCATTGGTGGGCTTTGTGATTTTGAAAAATGCAGCAGTTTTAGATTATTGCGGGTTTTTTCCACCTGTTAACCTGTTGATGTTAACCTACTCAAGGTTTGAGTGGGTGTTGATTGCGTTGGCCTCCTGTAGCCATTGTGAAGGCCCTTGGTTTGTTTTGGGTTCCCTAGTTTTCTGAAGATCTGCATAATTTCCTTCCATATTGTAAACATGGGGAAGACAATAGTCCGATAATGGCTGTGAGTCAGTCCCACAGTTTGAGCAAGTGCTCTCCCATTGGCTTGAAAGCTCCATGTTTCGGGCTGACTCTGTCTCACCATTGGCCCTCTGTGTCCTCCCCCGTCCAATCACTGCTCTGCCACGGTCAAACTGTATCGGTTTCAATTCACAGCACAGACTGATCCCACAGCCCTTTTCCTTCTGGGTAAAATGAGGGGGTTTTCGTCCTCCCCTACAATAGTAACTGCTCCCGGAATTATAATATAATCAAGACATGGAACCGTCCAAATTGGGCCGATGTGGGAGTTCTTAACATAACGGGGATCCTGAATAAAACAGATGGAAAAGCCTGGACAGGCCCCGGAGTGTTGCTGACAAAGAAACAGCTAACATTCATTGCCTATAATGGCACCTATTGGGTGTGTGGCTACAAGGCCTATCCTTGGCTGCCCCAGAATTGGATGGGATCCTGCTATTTAGCCTACATTGTGCCATATATGTATCATATAAAGTCACTGTCGGAACATCTACACCGTCCTAAGAGAGCTATCACAGAAACAGAGAGGTTCTTTGCCATTCTGATCCCCGGGTATGGGACCGCCAAACTGGCAAGGGAATCCATTAACATGGCATCCATTGTGGAACAGGTAGCCAATGATACCTCAGAGACCCTAGTTAAAATCAATGCAGAAATGGTAGCAATCCGCACAGTAGCCCTACAGAATAGACTGGCCCTTGACTACATCCTGGCTGTAAAGGGAGGTACTTGTGCCCTACTCGGAACTGAGTGTTGCAGATATATCCCAGATAGCTCCGAAGAAATTATCCACTTAGCGGAGCATATCCAAAAGGAGGTAGAAAAACTTAAGCAACCCCCATCATTCACTTTGTGGAGCGGAGCCACTGAATGGCTAGATTCAATAGGAACTTCATTGGTGGAAGGTTTAATTCTATTCATTGTAATTATTTTACTTTTTATATTGTTTGTTTATGTTGATTAAATGTTGTTGCAACCAGGCAGCTGTAGCTGCTGTCCCGCAGGTGAGACACCTTGCAGGTCCCAGCAGACCGTCTGTACGTGGCACAGGGGTATGTTATGCTAAAGGGAAGGTTGTTTACTGGTTGAATTAAGATATTGATTTGGATTAAATTGGAATGAGGTTAATTAACCTACTAAAACCAGATTTCCATTGTGGCCATGATGGAATTCGGGTTGATGTAAATTTGTGTGGAAGCTACTAGTCCGGACATGTGGCAAAACACATCAACAAATTTTAGAAGGAAACTCTATTAACATGTATGAAATTATTTTGTAGAATGTTTAACCAGTGATACCTGATGTTTTATGATTCAGTTTGTGAAAGAATCAAAGGGGGGATTGATAGAGAATTCAAACAGGCTGCAAAGTTGAGAAAGCACAGGCCCTTGCCTATGTGAGAGTGAGCACATTGCATTAAGACATCAATCAACTTGACAGTTCAGGACTTTCGGCAGCGAGCCAATTATGGGCTAACAACATATCAATTGAGCCAATAAGGTCAAAAGGGGCGAGGTCACGATTGTAAATTGATCCAGGATAAGTACAGCCATTTTTTGTCATGTGTTTCAGAAGGACAAAGGACCTGGCATAAAGCCAGCAGTTTGTTGCAGTTGCCAGAATAAAGTTATGTTAAACTATCACCAGAGTTCGCATCTCATTAAAAATTAAGAGATCTAACAATACCTGAGTGCCCAGGTGAGGAGTATCTCCCACAAGTTCACCCCCTGTGGTCAAGGTGTGCATTTCCAGGACATATATACAGTGTACAGTGTGATTGCATGAAGATTACAGTTACATGAAGGTTACAGTTGTATGAAGGTTGCATACATGACAGGGTGTGGTCAGCAATTTAGTAGGAATAGGGTCAAGAGAGCAGGAGGTTGGTCTCATTGACAAGATGAGCTTGAAAGGGCAAGGCGGGAGATAACAGAGAAATTAAAGAAATATGCAAATTTAGGTTTAGGGCAGGAGGAAAATGGAGAGGAAGTAAGGTCCGGTGGGCTGGGGGACAGAGGGAATTGAAAGCAGAAGCAGCTGAACGGGTGTTGTCAATCTTTTTAACAAAGAAGTCTATGAGCTCCTCATATTTATTGTTGGAGGTGAGGGAGAAGGAGGCAGGAAAGGGTGGTCTGAGAAAATGGTTAGTGGTGGTGAAGAGAAGCCTGGTGTTATTTTTTCCGTCCTTGCTAATTTAGAATAGTGGGCGGTATTAGTGATGGGGAGCAGGACCCAGTAGTGTTTTATATGATCTAGTCAAATCTGGTGATGGATGATTAGACCAGTTGTCTGCGAATGACTTTCAATTCTACTTCTCTTGAACTTAAGGGAGCGGAGATGAGGGGGCCGAAATTGACCTCCACCGGAAACGGGTCACACCTACTGTTTTTCTTGTGTTTTGCCTACCACAATGGATGCAGCGGCCCATCTTGCAAAATTCAGCTCTTTGTTGTTTTTTTTTCGAGCGGGGCAGAAGTCGGTCATTATGGGGGCGGAAATGGGGGCGGGTGGACTGTCAACCGCTGTCAGTCATCAGCGCCGGGTTGGTGACATCATCGCGCTGGTGTGTCAACACGTCTCTCCCCTTCAGTTAAAGGGGAAAGCCGCTGCGAGCTCTGCAGCTTTTTAAGTTACGTCCACTGGGCCACCAGGGAGGGTTTCGGCTGGGCCAGCGCCCTGGCACCCAGAGGGGGTGCCAGGCTGTCTGTTGGCAGCACAGCCGAATCCAGGGGCATAATTGTCGCCGGGCAGTCAGCTGACAAAAAAAAATAAGATGGCAGCCACAGCAGTGGGCCCTCCCCTTTAATGGTGGCCACACCGCCATTTTACACATACTGCAAACACAGTGCACTGACAGAAAAAACTGTTGGGGGCTCCGAGCGCCGAACGGGATGTTTTCTAAGGTGAATTTTGCTTTTGGGGCAGGACATCGGCGGTGCGCGCTTTGGTGATGCACTTAGGAGGGTTCGGCAGCAGTGGGGCGGAAATGGGGACCGCCGGAAAAACCACCGGGAAGAATTTCGTGAGCGGCGGCCATTTTTTTTCCAGAGACTGTGGCTCAGTGGATAGCACTCTCGCCTCTGAGTCAGAAGGTTGTGGGTTCCAATCTCACTCCAGGGACTTGAGCACAAAAAATCTAGGCTGGCACTCCAGTACAGTGCTGAGGGATTGCTGCACTGTCAGAAGTGCCGTCTTTCGGATGAGATGTTAAACTGAGACCCCATCTGCTCTCTCAAGTGGACGTAAAAGATCCATTTCGAAGAAGAGCAGGGGAGTTATCCCCGGTGCCCTGGTCAATATTTATCCCTCAATCAACATAACAAAAACAGATTATCTGGTCATTGTCACATTGCTGTTTGTGAGAGCTTGCTTGTGTGCAAATTGGCTGCCACGTTTCCTACATTACAACAGTGACTATACTCCAAAAGTACTTTATTGGCTGTAAAGCGCTTTGAGACAGCTGGGGTCGTGAAAGGCGCTATATAAATCCAAGTCTTTCTTTCAGAGATGGATTTGAAAAGAAGTGAGTTTAAGGCGAGGTAAGGGGAATATCGGTAGAGTGTGATCGAAGTAAATGGTCAGAGATTGCCTTATGGTTACGAGGCCACGTGAGATGATAAAATCAAGGGGATGGCTGTGTGTATGGGTGGGGGAGTTGACATGAAGGGAGAGATTAAGGGAGGAAAGGAGGGCAGTGAACTCAGAGGAGAGGGAGCAAGACGAATTGAGATGAGATTGAAATCACCAAGGATGAGAAGTCGCTTGGTGCAGAGGCAGAGGGAGGAAAGCAGAGAAGATATCTCATTGAGAAAATTGATGTGGTATTTGGGTGGGTGGTACAGAGTAAGGATTTTAAACAAGAGACGTGAGGGATGGAACTAGGTGAGATGCATGAAGGAGGAGAAGTTGCAGGAGGAGCGGGGAGGTAGACCAAGGTGTGATTTAGATATAAAGACTACACCACCCCCACAGCGGTTTGGGCGTGAAATATGGTGGAAAGTATAGCTAGGTGGGGAAGCTTTATCACCCCTCAACCAGGTCTCCGTCAATGCCATGATGTCAATTTGATCGTCCACAATAAGGTCGTGGATGACAAGGCCCTTATTTACAAGTGAACGTACATTTTGAAGGGAAATGCGGAGAGGGGTGGTGATACCTAATTTACTGGTGTATTCCAGAGGGGCAGAACAAGGAGGGATAGGAGGAGGTTGGCGAGATTAGCTCACAGCAGGAGCTTAGGGTGGGGGGAGAGTAAGTTAGGGCAATTTGGGTTGCTGCTAGCTAAGAGGCAGCCACCCAAATTATGAAGGATGCCAAGAGAGGCACAGAGGAAAGCTGTGGAATTATTTAGAGGGAGTCAAGCCTTGAGCGGCGGCAAGAGAGTAAGAAGGATGTTGAGTAGTAGAGAATAGGGGTTAGTGAGGGTATAGTACATGACAGCAGAGAAAAAAAAAGGAGGCATGAAGGCCGGGGCAGGGTTATGAAAAATGAGGAAAAAGTTAGAGACAGAAGCGATGGAACTTGGGTCCGAAGCAGTAGCCAAAACATGCATGCATATGAACATGGGGAATTAAGTTACAAAAGGCAGAACTACTATTGGATTATTTCTTGTTGGATGTGCAACATACTGATTAGGGAATCAGTACTGGATGCATTTTAGAAATTATTTTTTTTTGATCATTAACATTTGTTTGGGTTAATTAAAATCACCCATTATAACAACTCAATACCCCAAACCTCTCTAAACTGCCTGAAAATCTCTTCCTCAATTTATTTCCCATTATTTAGTAGTTTATAATGTACTCCCAATATTGTGGCAGCTCCCCTTTTTCTTTATTAAACACAGAAAGACTGTCTCAGCACTACTATTGATGAAGACTTTCCTTTCTATAGGCTGGATTTTCCCGGGTCCCACCTGCATGGTGCAGGGCTACCCGGGAGATGGTGGGAAACATGGAAGTTTGGGTTTCCTGGCATGACAGCGTGCGTGCAATGTAAAAGGTGTTTGACGGGCTGGCTTCCAGTTGTGTGGGGAACGCGGACCAGGAGGCCACAGGACCTGGTAGGTATTGGGCCCAGGATGGGGCGGGAGGCATTCCAAGCCTGGCAAAGGTGGCTCCCATCCCCCAGGAGGGGGGGGGCAGTGGTGTGATCCTGACCCCGGGGCTGAGTCACGATCCCCAACGGGGGTGGGGTGGGGGGGGGAATAATCTGATCCCCGACCCCGGGGCTGAGTCACGATCCCCGACGGGGGAGGGGGGGAGGTGGAGTAATCTGATCCCTGACCCCAGGGCTGCGTCACGATCCCCGACGGGGGTGGGGTGGGGGGGGAAATAATCTGATCCCCGACCCCGGGGCTGAGTCACGATCCCCGGCGGGGTGGAGCAACCTGACCCCTGACCCCGGGGCTGCGTCACGATCCTCGGTGCAGGAGGTGGTGTTCCAGGCCCGGGGGAGGGGGAGTCCAATTCCTGGGGGGGATTTAAACCGTGACCCCGGGAGGGGGGGGTGGTGCAGGCTGATGATGGAGGGGCTTGGGGGGCTGGGAGGAAGCACTCCTGCTACTCCCGGCTCACAAGGAGTGCTCCCCGAGGTTGAAGCTGTCTCGTTGCAGCCACCGGGAATCCTGAACCCTGGGATTCCCAGCTGCCTGCAATAAAAATGCAAAGCAGGCTAAAGTAAAGGCTTAAGGCCTCAGTAAAATATTTAAATTGCCAACCCACCTTTCTGGTGGTGGGTTGGCTGCCCGCACCCCCGCCCCCCCCCCCCGGTCCTGCCTGAGGGAAAGGTGAAAGTGGGCGGATTGGGTCGGGTTTGACATTTTTACAACTTTCATTTCCCTCTATGAGTTCTTACCTGTGAAAATTCCAGCCTATGACTCTAATGGTGTGCTTAATCAATAAAGCCACTATCCTAGCTCCCATTCTATGCTGAATGATTTAAAGCAGGGTATATTTAGTTCCCTGTCTCACCCTACCTAAAGTCAAGTTTCCATGATGGATACAATAGCATGGACCACCATTCTATTTTAGTGCCTTTAGGTCCCTAGTTTTATTTCTAATGTTTTGCATAATTGCATTTAAATACTGCAACACTGGTTCTGTTATACTCTACTTTTTTTGTTCTTGACTTCATTTTCCTTTTCCTTAATCTTTCTCCTATCTGCCCCAAGGTTTGTATCTCCATGCTCCTTCTCCAGAACCTATTGTTTTAGACTGCTTTGCCACTCCTTTATGCTTATTCTTAACTCTTCTGCCATATATTTTGAAAATGTTCCCTTCCCTCCCTCACTAATTTAAATCCTGTTTTGTACTCACGCTGCCTTTTTTGTTAAAGTTATTGACAGGAGGAATTTCATACCTACTGGCACCAAAGATCAGTTTTAATTTGAGTTTCATACCTCGTTGAGTTTTTAGAATCTCTTTGATCATTCATTGGCGTACAATCAAAATTATTTGGAAACTCTTCCTATGGACTGTTGCACTAGTTCTGCCATTCAATGAGATCATGGCTGATTTATATCCTAACTCCATGCAACCATCTTGGCTCCATTTCCCTTAATACCCTTCTCTAGCAAAATTCCATCGATATTAGATTTAAAGTCATTGATTGAGCTAGCATCTACTGCTTTTTGTGAGAGAGAGTTCCACATTTCTACCACCCTTTGCATGGAGAGGTGTTTCCCAACTTCTCTTGAATGGCCTGGCTCTGATTTTAAGGTTATGTCCCTTGTCCCAGGTTCCCCCACCAACGGAAGAAGTTTCTCTCTGTCTACCTTATCAATTCCTTTCAAAATCCTAAGCACCTCAATCAACTCACCCTCCAAGGTTCTATATTCCAGGGAATACGAGCCGAGTTTATGTCATCTCTTCTCATAATTTAACCCTTAATTTATCTCCGGTAGCATCTCGTGAAATTGTGCTGCACTCTTTTCAAGACCAGGTGTAGTGCTGAGATCTGTGCACATTCTGCTTCTCTATGAAAGCAGCTGGGCTGTACTTGGGCAGTGACCCCAGCAGCTGCACCAAATGATGGACCAGCTCTTCACAGACACCACAAACAATAAACCTCTTTAATTTCAAATATGGTTTGAGCTACATATCTTCTAAACTTATAAGTTCCATGAAAGCGAACTCCATTAATTCAGTCAATCACAGAATCATTGATATATTGCAATGGCAATTCACACGCCAAATACTTATAAACACCGAATCATAGAATAATAGCACAGAACATGGTAAAGTAGGAGTGTACTGCAGCCCATTTAGTTCACTCCATGATCCACTCCCAATCTGTAACTTTATTTTGGCCCTAAGGTCATTGCTGGAATTTTTTGACTGTTGAGAGCCCAACTGGAAATGAGGCAGAATGCAATTCCTACCCCTAACAAGCCAAAAAGGAGAATCTGGGTCTCCCGTTTTCCAGGGAGGTTCTTCCAGTCTTTTGCCAGAGAAATGGTGGGAGACCAACGAACTCTCCGAGGAGTTTTCGCACCTTTCTTCTTGGAAAAGTTTGGAATTTGTTTCAATCAGGTGGCATGAATAGGAACTTAGTGACTCATTGTAGACAGAGAAGAGACTTCAGATGATGCACCTCTGGAGGGGAGAAAGAAATTACCGTCAGGATAGCCAATGTAGTGACCAGATGTTGATGTTAAGAGAAGGTTCTCCTGTTTAAGAATGACATGAATGTCTAGTCCTCCGCATGTTCTTCAGCCTGCTGCTCTTCTTCCTGATTCCTTGCTACCCCATGTGGGCTTTTCTCTATCAGGACCTCAATTATATGACAATAATGAAGATTATTTCATTTGGCTCGGTGTTTATTCCTTTAAATCTAGTCACAATCTAATCGTGGCCATCATCGTGCACAAAGTTTAACTCAATACAGATATTTCAAGTATTGTTGGGTTGTCTGCAAAGCTTGAAGCAGGAGCCCAGCTGCTTTCAGACAGAGGCATTTGTCCAATCACCTGTATGACAGCTCGATATTTCCAAATGTGGTTAACAGTTATTCAAAATCCAGGATGTCCAGAAACTCCAGTCCCTCTGGTATAGGAAGCAGTTTAATGACGATGCAAGGTCAGAAGAACTGCCATTTATCTATATCCTAATCTTTACAGACTACAGACTGATTATAACCTTATCATTTCAGTAAAAAAAAATAGACCTAGAAATTCTGCTCTGTAGCACATCATTTTTCAGCACTACGGTGCCATTTGGAATCCAATATAGCGTCTGTGCCACGCAGTCACAATTCTGGTGTGGACCACACCAGACACCAGTTATTAAGCGCCAGACAAGAGGCATCGTCTATCATCATCTAAAGCTGGCATTGGGCCAATAATATATTCAAATTAAGGACTTTTTTTTTATTCGTTCCAGGATGTGGGTGTCACTGGGAAGGCCAGCATTTATTGCCCATCCCTAATTGCCCTGGAGAAGGTGGTGATGACCCTTCTTGAACCACTGCAGTCCGTGTGAAGGTACTCCCACAGTGCTGTTAGGGAGGGAGTTCCAGGATTTTGACCCAGCGACTATGGAGGAACGGCGATATATTTCCAAGTCAGGATGGTGTGTAACTTGTAGGGGAAATTGCAGGTGATATTGGTCCCATGCACCTGCTGCCCTTGTCCTTCTAGGTAGTAGAGGTTGCTAGTTTGGGAGGTGCTGCTGAAGTAGCCTTGGTGAGTGTTATGTATGCAATAAAGGTTCAAACACAGTACTGTTTAACTAAGCAAGATACAACCTTGGCACTGCTTTATTTAGGCCCAAAGTGTCTGACTCACAAAATGGCTGGCCTTTTATACCAGAGTAGCATCATGTGTGTGCTGCTCAGTGGCCTCCAACAATGACACCATCTGGTGGCTACAAACTGCATGTACATACATGACAATACCCTCCTCTGAGCTCTTATCACAGTCTTTTACAGGTTGAGCCAGTCCGGTGCTTTATGCTCCCAGGTTGACCGTCTCAGTTCAATTCCAGCCTTAGGTGAATGTGCGGAGTCTGTTGTAGCTGGTGGCTGGATGGCTGATGGGTCGGGGATGGCAGTGGCCATGTCAGGAATTGTAAGTCCATTTTTATTGTTCAAGTCCGTAATGGAAATTCTGGGTTCACTGATGAGTCCACTGAAGGCAGCTGGTAGGTTGGTTGGTCGTCAATGGTTTCTTCGTCCGACTGCTCTGGCTCATCTGTGTGCCTCAGCTTTGTCTGATCCATGTGTTTCCTGCAAGTTTGCCCATTCTTGAGCTTAATAACAAATACCCTGTTGTCCTCCTTGGCCATGACCGTACCAGCGATCCATTTGAGACCATGACCATAATTCAACACATAAACAGGATCATTAACAGAAATCTTGCGTGACACAGTTGCACGATCATGGTACCCTTGTTGACTGTCTTCTGTATTCAACATGATTACTTAAATCCAGGTGTACAAGAGATAACTTGGTCTTAAGATCTCTTTTCATCATGAGTGCAGCAGGCGAGACCCCTGTGAGTGTATGGGGTCTTGTCCTGTAACTCAGCAATATGCAAGACAAGCGGGTCTGCAGTGACCCTTGGGTTACTCTCCTCATGCTTTGCTTGATAATTTGTACTGCATGTACTGCTTGCCCGTTGGACGCAGGCTTGAACGGTGCTGACCTTACATGATTTATGCCATTAAGTTTTACAAACTCCTGAAACTCCTGACTGGTGAAGCACGACCCATTGTCGCTCACCACTATGTCAGGCAGACCATGTGTCGCGAACATGACATTGAGATTCTCTATAGTTACCATGGCTGCATTAGAGGGAGTGGCGTGTTGCGGCCTGGCCTGGCCCGGAAATCAGTGCGGTCCTGGCCTGCAAGACCATCAGCAGGCCGGGGCCATCAGAGGGAGCTGCGTGCGGCGGCATGCCACTGCAGGAGAACGACGGCTGCGAAGTCAGGTCACTGATTGCAGTGCGGACAGGCACAGCAGGAAGGGCGAAGGAGCAGCAAGACTTTGTAGATGGATGTGACCTGGGCCCAGGAGAGGCATGAGTCTGGGGTCCAGAAGAGGCGAGGGCCCAGGGGCAGCACGGGCCAGCCCACACTGCGATATGTGTGCGCACTGGGTCCGTGCAGCAGAGTTGTCTTGGTTAATCCTTGCCACTGGACCAAGACCTAGCTCTGTCAAGCCCGTGTGGTGGCTGGTGTGCAACGGCTACCCCATGTTAAAAAATCCAAGCACAGGCATCTTCCACCCTCCAAGATGTAGTTCGGGATCTGGAATATTAGGTCCTTCATTGAAACACCTGTGAACTCATTCCTTTTTGGCATGGAAGCAAGTCATCCTCGCTTTAAGGGACTACCTATGATGATGATGGTTACCATGGATGTACTGGATGACATGATTATGAATTCTATCCACTTTGAATAAGCATCCATCACCACTAAAAACATCTTGCCAAGGAAGGGACCTCTAAATCTACATGGATCCTGGGCCAAGGTTTGGATGGCCATGACCACAAACTCAGCGGCGATCCCGCTGGTGTTTTGCTGAGCTGCATAAAGGTGTTGCACTGATGCACACATGCTTCCAGCTCAGAGTCAATTCCTGGTCACCATACATGGGACCTGCCGATGGCCTTCATCATCACTATATCAGGATGTGTGCTATGTAACTCACGCACCACCTTCTCTTTCCCTTTCTTAGGCATTACAACTCGATTGCCCCACAATATGCAATCTGCTTGAATAGATAGTTCGTCCTTGCGACAAATGTATGGTTTGGCCTCCTCACACATTTGCTTAGATATGGCAGACCAATCCCCTTTGAGGATGCAAACCTTTACCACCGATAATATCGGGTCCTGGCTGGTCCAGGTCTTAACATGTTGAGCCGTGACAAGAATACCTTCACTCTCAAAAGCATCCATGATTAACATTAAATCTGCCGGTTGTGCTTTGCCGGTGAGGGCAATGGCAACCGGCTCAAAGCATCGGCACAATTCTCTGTGCCAGGTCTGTGACAAATGACATAATCATAGGCAGATAATGTCAGCGCCCATCTTTGGATGCGGGATGAAGCGTTGGTATTGATACCTTTGCTCTCGGAAAACAACGAGATGAGCGGCTTGTGATTGGTCTCTAATTCAAACCTCAGACTGAACAGCTATTGATGCATCTTTTTAACACCGTACACACACTATAACGCTTCTTTTTCTACCATACTGTAGGCTTTTTCTGCTTTAGACAAACTTTTGAATGCGTACGTGACAGATTGAAGTTTCCCCGACTCATTGGCTTGTTGTAACACGCAACCAATTCCATATGACGATGCGTCACAGGATAAAACTAAATGTTTACATGGGTCATAATGTACCAGCAGCTTGTTCGAGCAAAGCAGATTGGTGGCTTTCTCGAAAGCTCTGTCTTGCAATGCGCCCCACAGCCAATTGTTGTCTTTTCTCAATGGCATGTGCAGTAGTTCAAGTAAGGTGCTCAATTTAGGTAGGAAGTTACCAAAGTAGTTGAGTAGACCCAGGAACGAATGTAGCTCCGTCACGTTCTGCAGCTTGGGTGCATTCTTGATGGCTTTGGTTTTCACGTTTGTAGGTTTGATGCCATCAGCAGCGATTTTCCTCCCGAGGAATTCGACCTCCGGTGCCATGAAGACGCACTTCGAGCATTTAAGTCTGAGTCCCACTCTGTCCAAACGCAGTAGAACCTCTTCCAGGTTGTTCAGATATTCCTTGGAGTCACGACTAGTGATCAGGATGTTATCTTGGAACACGACGGTTCTGGGAACGGACTTCAGTAGACTTTCCATATTCCTCTGGAATATTGCTGCAGCCGAGCGAATTCCAAATGGGCACCTGTGGTAAACAAATAGTCCTGTGTGCGTGTTAATGCACATAAGACTCTTCGACGTCTTGACCAACTCCTGCGTCATATAGGCCGACGTCAAGTCCAGTTTTGTGAACGACTTCCCTCTGGCTAGCGTCGCAAACAAGCCATCAGCCTTCGGTAACGGGTACTGATCTTGTTTCGAAACCCTGTTGATCGTAGCCTTGTAGTCTCCACAGATTCTGACTGTGCCATCACTTTTCAGCACAGGAACAATGGAGCTGGTCCATTCATTAAATTCGACCGGTGATATGATCCCTTCACGCTGGAGTCTGTCCAGTTCAATTTCGACCTTCTCCCTCATCATATACAGCACTGCCCGAGCTTTATGATGGACGGGTCTTGCATCCGAGTCCACGTGGATCTGCACCTTGGCTCCCGTGAAGTTGCCGATAACCGGTTCGAACAGCGAGGGGAACTTGCTCAATACTTGGGCACATGTATCTTCCTCCGACGACAACGCCTTTATGCCGTTCCAGTCGCATCTGATTTTCTCCAACCAGCTCCTGCCGAGCAGCATTGGGCCATTGCCTGGAACAATCCACAGCGGTAACTCGTGAACCGCACCGATATACGACACGATAATTTGTGCACTGCCAATCATCTTTATCAGTTCTTTGGTGTACGTGTGCAGCTTGGCGTTAACAGGGCTCAGCCTGGGCCTCACAGTCTTAGTATCCCATAGCTTATTAAATGCCCTATCCTTCATGATCGATTGACTCGCTCCTGTGTCCAGTTCCATCGATACCGGTATCCTGTTAAACTTCACATTAATCAAAATTGGTTTACTCTTGGTTATGAAAGAGTACAGTCCATACACTTCCTCCTCTGGCATCTTGGATTGCGTATCTGGATCCACGTTAGTCTGACTCTCATCCTCCATGTGGTGTGTCGCAGCTCGCTTGCTCATCTGCCGACACTTGTGCTAGAGATGCCCCACTCTCAGACAGCCTTTGCAACTATATTGCTTAAATCGGCACTGCTGGTGCCGATGATTTCCCCCACAACGCCAACACGGAGAGGTCAGATACATTCCCGCTGGCGGACTTTGGGCAGCCACAGGTTTCGCAAACGCAGCCGGATAGGCCCTGCCATGTGCCGCTCTGCCGAACGCCGAATCAATCACATTTACAATACTTGCCGAGGTTCGGTTCTTCACTGACATTTGCTTTAAACTCCTGTCCGTCATCATACATGATTGAGCGATCTGGATGGCTCTTTTTAAATCCAACTCCTCCACCGCCAGAAGTTTGCGCAGGATCACCTCGTGGTTGATACCGATAACAAAGAAATCCCGCAGCATGTCGGCCAACACCGTTCTGAACTTGCACAGTCCCGCTAGACGTCTCAGGTCGGCAACGAATTCCGCTGCGCTCTGGCCCTCCGATCGAACGTGTGTTTAAATCCTGTATCTCGAGATGATGATGCCGTCGTCTGGCTTGAGGTGCTCACGTACGAATGTACACAACTCCTCGTACGTTTTCTCTGTTGGATCACTAGGCATGAGTAGATTCGTTATCAGACTGTAGATCTTTGAACCGCACACAGTGAGGAACACGGCCCGGCACCGATCTGCATCGTCGACCCCCTTCATTTTGTTGCCCACGAATTACTGGTTTAAATGGCTCACAAAGTCTGCCCAATCTTCTCCATCCACGAATCGCTCTAAAAATCCAATCGTGCTCATTTTGCAAATAAAGGTTCTTGTATTCTCATCGCCAATATGCAATAAAGGTACAAACTGAGTACTGTTTAACTGAACAAGGTACAACCTTGCTTCTGCTTTAGGCGGGCCAAAGTGCCTGACTCCAAAATGGCTGGCCTTTTATACCAGAGCAGCACCATGTGCGTGCTGCTCAGTGAAATCCAGCAATAACACCATCTGGTGGCTACAAACAGAATGTACATACATTACAAATAACAAAGTCAATTAATCACCCTTGTGTAGTCTCTTAGTGTCTGCCTTTGCCTATCCTAGTGCTCCAACGCAGTGCTACCCCAGTGGATGCAGCATGGCTGTTGGAAGATTGCTGATTTTTAGTGGCAGAGACTGCAGGTTGCCTTGGAGAACGACCTTAAGCAGCTCTGGGCCTAGAAGACCCAGCTGCAGACTGCACTAGCTCGGCGTAGGTTGCAGCAATCTGGGCTGGTTGGCTGACAGGCAACAGTAAGGGCACTGACAGAGTGGCAGTGGTGGGAGGACGAACTTTGTCTTTCTCAGAGAGGACAGCAGGTTCGTGCTCCATGGAGCCACAGTACTATACTCAGGGGCGGCAGCTCAACAAGAGAAGCATGCTTACACCATCTAAAGCTTGTAAATCAGAAGTGCGTGTAGGATGGGGGAAGTGGGGTGTGAGTTGGAGCATTAGGTATGAGGAAACCATCATCTTCAATGATTTCAGCCCTGCTGTTGGCTACAGCCTCAGCAATGGCTGTCCCAATAATGGCCAGCACTGTCTTCTCCATGGGGGTTAGGACATGCTTGTGTGCCTGTCCCCCACCATTGCAACAGCCACCCAACGTCTGAATGCTGCAGTAGAACCTCAGACTGCTGACTTGTAAGGTCAGCTTGCTGCCATGCAAGCACAGACTGCTGCTATCATGGCTGTGGATTACAGTGTACAAAAGGGTTTCACAGCAGTCCAGCAATCTTGCCTCCAACAGATTACTAGGATCGCTGAGGCGCCACCTCAGGGGAGTGGCAATGGCTCCAAGGAGCATGAGCCTGCTGTCCTCTCTCAGGAAGACAGCATTCATCCTCCCACCTCTGCCACTCCACCACCTTGTCCGGCAAGAGAGAGGAAAGTGTGTCAGTGAGTTTCACACAATCTATTTGACTGATGTGGCTGCCACGGTTGAATAGCTGGCAGTGTGTACAACCTTTGAGATGTGAATATAAGGCTTGCAGCAGTGCTAAGTTTGTGAGGGTGAGGTGAAGCGTATGAATGTTGGGCATGAGTCGTGATTGAATGAGATTGTTGGTAGGTTAGTGATGGGGGTGTGGTCATTGAACTTTTTGCGGCACTGTATCCAGTTTCTCAGGGCTTGGCTCCTAGCATTAACCTTCATGGCTATCTGCTTCCACTGCCTTTTCACCGTGTGTTTGGAGGGGCTCCTTTCCACTTTCTCCACCAAGATCTCCAGTGCAACGTCCGAAAACCTTGTCAGCCTGCTCTCTCCCATGTTGTGCCATTCCTCACTCTTCCCCAGGTCAGATTCTCTTCAACCATGACTTCCAGCACCTGTTCCAGCCACAATGCACCTCCCCTTTAAGAGGTGCAAGCTAGCTTTAATCAGTGCAGGCTAGCTTTAAGTGGTACTAGCTACTCACGATATTTGCCCCCTGCTGATGTATCCAACCAATGAACAGCAAATTGGCATTGGCTGGACGAAGAGATCATTCAAATGAGCAGGCAGCACAAAGTGGCACGGATTAATCACGCATCGCAATCCCCGTGCCTGTTTTCGGGGGCTATCCAATTTAGCCCCCAAACTTTTCTGACATTAATTTTTCACAAAGTAGACCAGATAATTCATCTGACACTAAATAGGGATTTGATTTTAGCAGAACAACATTCATCACAAAACCCCTTTTGTGATAAGTTTATTAAATGTAGTCCTGTGACTAGTTTGATAAAGGATGTCTGATCTTGTTAAATGAAATCAAACTCCTTACACAACGCTCCCTCTGTGCTAATACGAGTAAACTCAATCCCATGACTGCACAACTACAAGAGAGTTTTACAAATTGATTTTATGGAACATTGTCTTTTTATAATAAACTATTCAAGAAGGATTACTATCAATACAGCCAACAAATGTGCATTACCCTGTACTGGAAAAATCTGAGTTTGTGAGTTAGGTTTCGTTGTGCAAGCAGATTCATTGAGATCTGCTTTGATTTCAATTGTTTCCTTCCTTTATGCCAACTCAGTGGATGTTAGTAAAGACTGCAGAGCCACGTGTGCAGTCGGTTCTTCCCAATCACTAAAGAGACAAATTTGCAGGTGAATGGTAGAACTCTTCCAGATACTGCACAAAACCCATGTCTTATTGAGTGAAGGGATTGACTCATTTTAGTCACTGAAAGACCACATCTACAGGTAGATCCAGAACTGTACCATCACCAGTCTGGTCCTTTTGGTTACACATCAGCACAAAACACTCTGTTCCATGATGCTCCTAAAACTAGCTAGGACTGAACCACGAAACCATCACAAATCAGTTGGGATTGCCCATGGGCCTCTTTCAAACCAGCCAGGCCTGCCTACAGAGCTGCTTCAACCCAGATGGGACTCCCCATAGAGCTGCTGCAAACCTGACGGGACTGCCTCACAGAGCTGCTCGTAACAAGGTGAGAATGTCCCCTGGAACTGTGCCAATCTGGCCGGATTGCCCATAGATGCTATAAACTAGTCTCATACTATGCTTTCTGACAAATACTGCCTGGGCTCTCTCCAGCAAGGAGTTATGACAGGACATGCCTTCGTTTAACACGGCTAGAATTCTAAATCTTCCTCTTGTCCTAATGCCATTGGTTATAAATGGGATACTTGAGGAAGCCCATTAGAAACTTCTTATTACGTTTGTTATGTTTCCATGGCAGATGAAAGTCGCATCCTTTTCTTAGAGAAAAGGAAGCAGGATTGTATTTTCAGTTAGGAAATGGACAGGTAAAAGCATTTATATAGTGCCTTATCACATAATTCAGAACATCCTAAACACTTCACCTCTGATCAGTTTCTTTTTAAGTCTATTTACTGTTCTTAGGTAGGCAAACATGGCAGGTCCCACAAACAACAATGAGGTGAATGACCATAAATTTCACCACGTAGACTGTAATGTGGCAGAGTGGATCGCCCACCCATTATAGAACGCATCCGATTCTCATTCCATTGAAAGAATGTTCATTTATATAGTGCCTTTCATGACCTTAGGACAGCTAAAGCACTTTACAGCCAATGAAGTACTTTTGAAATGTCGGATGGAGAAGTGAACCAGCAAATTTGTGCACAACAAGGTCCCACAAACATCAATGAGATAAATACCAGATAATCTGTTTTAGTGATGTTCATTATGTGGTAAACATAGGCCAGTACACTAAGAGAACCTCATGGCCTTCTTCAAATAATGCCTGGCGATCTTTACATTCAAAAGACAGCACCTCCAAAAGTGTAATACTCCCTCAGTACTGCCTTGGAGTGTCAGCCTAGATTATTTGCTCAAAACTCGAGAGTGCGACATGAACCCACAATCATCTGACTCAGAGGCAACATTGCTATCCGTTAGCCAAAGCTGACACCTATAAATCAATGGAATGAAAATCCAGCAAATTCTATAACGGATGTGCCAGATTACTGCCCTTCCAGTGAAGATGATCATTTGTTTTTGCTTGTGCTGGTGGAAGAAAGAAGAGTGAAAGAAAAAATAAATAACTTGCATTTATATAGTCCCTTTCATGACCTCAGGCTGTCCCAAGGCAATGAAATAATGTTAATGCCTAATCACTGTTGTAGTGTAAGATAGCACACCTTAAGATAGCTGCCAAAGTAAAGCTTCCCAATGGGTCAATTTACCAGGTATATAGCCCACAGATTTTTTCCAGGAAACCATCTGCATATTTATAGTCAATTATACCAAACTCCCACACAACCTTAGACCTTTTTCAGCCTAATTTTAATATATTGGCTTTAACACTGGGAGAACTCCATGGCAATTACATCATTTATATCCTCCTGAAAGAGCAGAAAAGGCTTTAGTTTGACATCTCACCTGAAGGGCAACACCTCCAACAAAGCAGCACTCACACTGACTGAAATGTCAGCCAAGTTTATGTGCTCAAGTCCTGGAGCAAGAGTGCTACCAACTGAACTAAACTGATGCTTGAAAACATATTTAGAATTACCACAATGTTAATTCCATCCTGGCCTCAATATTTTGGTCATTTTCATGATCTGCCAAGTGTTAACAGAATCTAAAAAATAACAAAGAAACATAAGCAAGGAAGAAATGAAGAGCTAGTCTCTACATAAACATTTAATTCTAAAACTAATTCTATTCCTACCTGTAGCAACTTGTTTCTCTCTCTGCAGATGCTGCGTGACCTGCTGAGTATTTCCAGCAATTTCAGTTTTTGTTTCAGTCATATAATAGTGATTGCCAAAGGCATAGGGCTTGGTGTAACTTCCATTAGATACAGTGGTGCACCTTGCATAGTGGGAGACAACTTACAAATCCAGGCTTCTTTACAAATCTTCCTGCTCTGCAGAACTCTTGTAACTAGTTTATGTACAGTCTTCTATGATATTGGTAACAATGTTCAGTTGCTTATCTCATTCTATTAATATTTTCTCCATAGTCTGATACAGAAAACACAAGAAGAATGCATTAAGTATTGGCTGAAAAATAAAAACTATTCTTTCATGCTACAGATATTAACTGAATTTCATTTTTTAAAACAAAGAAAATCTATTCAGACTGTTAATAACTTTCATTTAACACACAATTTTAACGGTCTTGTGAGACTTCCACCCAAGCATTGGAAGATAAATGGGTCTCTCATAACTTGATTATCATGCTGAAAGAGGATCCTGCTTCAAAAGGAGCAGGAGTGATTTGTTTGGGTGCACAACCACACCAGAAATAAGCTGTATTTTCAGTGGGGACTATTGTGGGGCCCCTAGTCACACAAATCCCATTTGGTGATGGTGATAGCACTGAGCAAAGCATTCACCAGAGTGACTCTCACTGAGTCATATTTGTAAACCATTTCCAAATTTGGATTGGAACGTGCCTTGAATGCTCACTGAGAACCTGACCTCAGAATCTGTTAACTTTCAATAAGTTGTCTCTTTCATGGGCTGATTTCCTGTTTCTGTACCTGGATGTAGCACAGAAAGGAGAACTGCATTGGGATGAGTGCACGGCCAGAAGGGAACCTGCCCAATGTTATGTCCATTCATTAAAATTAACAGAAAATTGGGCTGGCTCCTTTATGAGCGCGTGCTGCTCCCCGCTCAGTTTTCCTCTACGCACTGAGCCCAGACAGATCAATACAGGAACAAGAAGATCTTCTCTTTGCTGTTTATTAAATTTAATGCAACAACAGGCAGACACAGCATTGTGTCTGACCTTTGATTACGGACAAAACCCAAATCAAGGGAAACCTACAAACAATTGGTGGTAAATAGTTAAGGCTTATTAAAGTTTCTTTTTAAATCTGTATTCACTATAAATTCCAAGGGCTGAATTTTTGGTTGGATTGTGCCTCTGTTAGCGTCCCGGAGGGGTGGTAAAGGGTGTCGAAATGCTCACTGCCCAGGCGACCAGCTTCCAACGCCCCGCCGGGAAATTTGATGCCGGTTTTTACACAGGTGTATAACGCCTGATTTGGCGCCCCTGATCATTGTAGCTGAGTTTTGGGCGACTTTCTTTAGGATGGAAGCACAAACTTTTATAGGGCACTATACTTATCGCCCCGCCATGATTAACGCCACCAAATAGCCAGAACCGAAAATCCAGCCCCAAATCTTTTTGGGTTGGTGGATCAGTTAAAATTAATTCCCTGCTTATTTTTGGGAAGGAAACCTGAATTCTCCCTGCTCTTCATGCTGAAAATGTGAACTCTCCATTCCTCTGACTCTGGCCTATTGTGCACCCTCCTCCCTTCATCCCACCATTGGTGGTAGTGCCTTCAACTGCATAGGCCCATGCTCTAAAATCCCCTCCCTAAACCCCTCTGCCTCTCCACCTCTCTCTCTTTTAAGACCTCCCTTAAAACCTATCTCTTCGACCCCTCATAATACCTTTTTCATTTGGCTCAACTTTTTTCCCTATGCTTCTATGAAGCACCTTGAGATATTTTTACTACGTTAGCATAATTGTGCCTTTTTTCATCCTTTACTTGCTTTCTTGAGTTTTAGCAATGTTCCAAGTAGAAATTGACTTCCTTCAAATTTACCCAGGGTTTTTGGTGCTCAATCTTTCTCCCTGATTTTCTTCATTTTTGATGCGAACAACAGAACTTGAAATACACCTAAAAAAAAACAGGTTGTTAAATCAGCAATGAAAAACAATTTTAATGATCATTATAAATAGAGGATACATACCAGGCAGCAATGGGTTACAGTAGGTAAAGCTTTGAGTTTACATTGATCACACAAGTACTGAAAGTCAGAGCCTATCCTGACGTGTAGTGCTTTTTTTTTATTCGTTCTTGGGATGTGGGCCAGCATTTGCCCATCCATAATTGCCCTTGAGAAGCTGATGATGAGCAGTTTGGTACAACTGAGTGGCTTGCTAGGCCATTTCAGAGGGCAGTTAAGAGTCAATCAGATAGCTGTGGGTCTGGAGTCACATATAGGCCAGACTGGGGTAAGGACGGCAGATTTCCTTCCCTAAAGGACATTAGTGAACCAAATGAGTTTTTAACAACAATCCAGTAGTTTCATGGTCACCATTACTGATGTTAGCTTTTCATTCCAGATTTATTTCATTAACTGAATTTAAATTCCCGTCTCTGAATCATTAGTCCAGGCCTCTGGATTAATAGTCCAGTAACATAACTACTATACCGTACCTCCATGGCAACCTATTCTACAACACATAATTTCAAACTATATGAATTAAAATGTGAAAGAAATAGCTCTTGTCTTGTTATAGATTTCTGCAATAACTGTTGGGATGACAATGGTGGTTGATAGTTTAACTTTTCTCTTGGCTCGTTTAATAGCTGGCTAATCAGGCATTTTACTCCTTTGGATAGCAACATGAATTACAGATGTGAAAACTGATCAGAGATCGAATAGCAGTTGAATAATATTTGTTACAATCATTCTCAGGATGTGGGCATCACTGGCAGGTCTGGCATTTATTGCCCATCCATAGTGCCCCAAGAGGGTAGTGGTGGGCCTTCGTCTTGAACTGCTGAAGCGGTTTGATACCAACTGGCTGGTACATTAGTGAACCAGCTTAGTCAAAGAAGTAGGCTTTAAGGAGTGTCTTAAAGAAGGAGAACGAGGTAGAAAGGCGGAGATTTAGGAAGCGAATTCCAGAGTTTAGGCCCTAGACAGCTGAAGGCCTGGCCGCCAATGGTGGGGCGAAGGAAATTAGGGATGCAGAAAAAGCCAGAAATAGAGGAAAGTAGAGTTGCCTGAGGACTATAGGGCTGGAGAATGGCACAGAGATAAGGAGGGTGAGGCGATGGAGAGATTTGAACACAAAGATGAGAATTTTAAATTTGAGGTGTTTGACCAGGAGTCAATGTAGGTCAGCGAGCACACGGGCCATGGGTGAATGGGACTAGGTGCAAGTTAGGATATGGGCAGCAGATTTTTGGATGAGCTCAAGTTCTAATACCTTTTAGTTGACATTAATTGGTACAGTAGATTTGTAGCTAGTATGTACCAATCGGCTCTTATGTAAAAAGCAGAATGATGGAGATTGCAGGCATGAACTAATGCAGGTCCTTCTGGGTATATTGGGTTTCCCATACATTTATCTGAGCCAGTCAGAACAAAAGCACCAGAGGCTGTGGACTGCACAAGGGGATTAGGCAACTTTTGCAGATTTGAGTTTAAGTAGTGCAGCAGTAGCAGATTAGCAAATGGTTCATCAGTGTGTTTTGTTTGGTTTCTCAGTCAGTGGTGCGTTAGTCCGAATATATCCAACCTCACAAAACGTGACACTGAGTGAAGTTGCACTCTGTTAGTGATTGAAGAAGAAATTAACCTGCATAATGTATATCCTAATTGTTCTGAATATTTCATGACATTCAATACCCTGCCTGTGTCTCAGACTTAAATCTACCCCTCATGAGCTATTATTCAGAGCACTGCTTCTAACCTCTGTCCAACATTTTTATCAGTACCTTTTAGTCATCATTAATCGGTACAGTCGGTTTTCCACTGGTATGTACCAAAAGGGTTTTCTGCACAGTTTTGTGTAGGATTAAAATGAACCCCATTCTCTAAACAGCATATTGAAGGCATTAAGAATTAAAGACAGCAATCTTTGTAAGTGTAAGCGTGGAGGTCTTTGAGAAAATACCTAGACTTAATTACACACAAACCACAAGACACGATTTTGACTGATCTGCAAGTCGGATTGTAAAATTATTTAGCATCTATCAAAGGGAAATATTTATGTTGGTACAGGGTTTAACACAGTAGGGTTTCAAATGTTTTTTTAAAAATATTATCCTTTTTTATTCACACCTGTCTCCACCCCAGTAGTACTCCAGCGATATTTTAAGCAATATGGAAGGGACTCAGGTACTGTTGCAGGATGTAAAAATCTGTAGTAGTTTAAAAGGGTAGCCCTTGTGGTTTTTGACTATTCAAGGCTGCAAGCTTTTTGGGGGGTTAAAAGTGTCAAGAAGCAGCCTTGCTATGTAGAAAGTTCTTTGTTTTTCAGATGAAGCCATAGATATTCCGCTGCCTGAAGTGAGGCATAAGTGAGGAGCTCTGTTTGGGACCATAGATCAGAGCCCTAGTCGAGCTACCCAACAAGACTGCCACAAAATGGCTACCAGCGTGAATGGCATGAGCACCATCCCATACACCTGGGTTAGAAGAAGTTTAATGACTGAATCAGGTCAGACAAGTTGGAAGAATGCCACTGTTGCCTTCCATTAATTCAGTGTATTAAGCATACAAGGCTTCCCTTTTAACTGAGACAATAGCCCTGTCTCATTATTGCTTTGATTGAGTTGCAATGACTGGTTTCAGCAGCCCAACCACAGCAATGCAGTGGTTAAGATTTACATCCCCACCTCTTGGTTGCATTGATTGGGTGCCAAATGGCAAGCACTGCTTGCTCCAACTCTGTGGGCTTGGTTTGATTTTGACTGTGCGTTGTTCTGACAGTGTTCTTCCGAAGTGCATTGTTCTGACCGTGCAATGTTCTGACTGTGCATTGTTGATTGTGAGTTGTTCTGACTGTACATTGTTCTGACTGTGCATTGTTGACTGTGCGTTGTTCTGACTATGCATTGTTCTGACTATGCATTGTTCTGACTGTGAATTATTCTGACTGTGTGTTGCTCTGACTGTGCATTGTTCTGGCTGTGCATTGTACTGACTGTGCATTATACCAACTGTACATTGTTCTGACTGTGCAATGTTCCAACTGTACAGTGTTCTGACTGTGCATTGTACTGACTGTGCATTGTTCTGACTGCATTTTCTGACTGTGCAATGTTCTGACTGTACAATGTTCTGACTGTGCATTGTTCTGACTGTACAATGTTCTGACCGTACAATGTTCTGACCGTGCATTGTTCTGACTGTGCATTGTTCTGACTGTGCAATGTTCCAACTGTACAGTGTTCTGACTGTGCATTGTACTGACTGTGCATTGTTCTGACTGTGCATTGTTCTGACTGTGCAATGTTCCGACAGCACAATGTTCTGACTGTGCATTGTTCTGACTGTGCATTGTTCTGACCATGCAATGTTCTGACTGTGCATTGTTCTGACTGTGCATTGTCCTGACCTTACAATGTTCAGACTGTGCATTGTTCTGACCGTACAATGTTCTGAGTGTGCATTGTTCTGACTGTGCGTTGTACTGACCGTGCATTGTTCTGACTGTGCATTGTTCTGACTGTGCATTGTTCTGTCTGTGTGGTGTTCTGACTGTACATTGTTCTTACTGTGCATTGTTAAATGTACATTGTTCTGACTGTGCGTTGTTGTGACTGAGCATTGTTCTGAATGAACATTGTTCTGACTGTGTGTTGTTCTGACTGTACATTGTTCTGACTGTGCGTTGTTCTGACTGTGTGTTGTTCTGACTGTACATTGTTCTGACTGTGCATTATTCTGACTGTGCGTTGTTCTGACTGTACATTGTTCTGAGCATACAATGTTCTGACTGTACATTGTTCTGACTGTGCATTGTTCTGACCATACAATGTTCTGACTGTACATTGTTCTGACTGTGCACTGTTCTGACTGTGCGTTGTTTTGACTGTGCATTGTTCTGACTGTGCATTAGGAACATAAGAACATAAGAAATAGGAGCACAAGTAGGCCATTTGGCCCCTCGAGCCTGCTCCACCAGTTAATAAGATCATGGCTGATCTAATCATGGACTCAACTCCACTTCCCTGCCCACTCCCCATAAACCTTTATTCCCTTATCGCTCAAAAATCTGTCTATCTCTACCTTAAATATATTCAATGACCCAGCCTCCACAGTTCTCTGGGGTAGAGAATTCCACAGATTTACAATCCTCTGAGAGAAAAAATTCCTCCTCATCTCAGTTTTAAATGGGCTGCCCCATATTCTGAAACTGTGTCCCCTAGTTTTAGCTTCCCCTATGAGTGGAAATATCCTCCCTGCATCCACCGTGTCAAGCCCACTCGTTATCTTATGTTTCGACAAGATCACCTCTCATTCTTCTGAACTCCAATGAGTATAGGCCCAACCTACTCAGCCTATCTTCATAAGTCAACCCACTCATCTCCGGAATCAACCTAGTGAACCTTCTCTGAACAGCCTCCAATGCAAGTATATCCTTCTTTAAATACAGAGACCAAAACTGTACGCAGTACTCCAGGTGTGGCCTCACCAATACCCTGTACAGTTGTAGCAGGACTTCTCTGCTTTTATACTCCATCCCTCTTGCAATAAAGGCCAACATTTCACTTGCCTTTCTGATTACTTGCTGTACCGGCATACTAACATTCTGTGTTTCATGCGCAAGGTCTCTCAGGTCCCTGTATTGCAGCACTTTGCAATTTTTCTCCATTTAAATTATAATTTGCTTTTCTATTTTTTCTGCCAAAGTGGATAACCTCACAATTTCCCACATTGTACTCCATCTGCCAAGTTTTTGCCCACTCACTTAGCCTGTCTATTTCCCTTTGCAGATTTTTTGTGTCCTCCTCACAATTTGCTTTCCCAACCATCTTTGTATCATCAGCAAACTTGGTTAAATTACACTCGGTCCCTTCATCTAATTCATTAGTAGATTGTAAATAGCTGAGGCCCCAGCACTGATCTCTGCAGCACCCCACTAGTTACTATTTGCTTGAAAACTTGAAAACTTGAAAATGACCTATTTATCCCAACTCTCTGTTTTCTGTTAATTAGTCAATCCTCTATCCACGGTATTATATTACCCCCAATCTTGTGAACTTTTATCTTGTGCAGTAACTTTTTATGTGACACCTTATCAAATGCCTTCTGGAAATCCAAATACACCACATCCACTGGTTGCCCCTTATTCACCCTGCTCATTACATCTTCAATGAACTCCAGCATTTTCCCAAAGGCTAACTGGTCTATAGTTTCCTGCTTGCTGTCTGCCTTCTTTTGAGCGCATCGGGTCCCCAAGAATTGTTGGACATTATCTGGACATTGCGTTTTAAGGAAAACTTTATATTTTCTCACTGCAGGAAAAAAAACCTGGAAGCCTGTTTGAGGGAGGGGCCCAGGATACTTTTCCATGTTGTACTTGAAATCCACACCTGATGGGCAGGCGTGGTCTGGGAAGACAATGGCCAGGATAAGGCAACTCACCACAGGTAATGGGCAAATGGAGGGTGCGTTGTTAAGCAATGTGAACTCGTCAGAATTATATCAGATGAACTGATCAGTGATCAAGCCATTACCTGGATGAGATAACCTTGAGAGTCAGGAAACCAGAACAATAGAAAACCATTAAGCTCCAGACCGGTCGGAAGCGAAAACCCATCACTGGGCTCAAAACAGGAAGCCTTGAAACAAGGAAAACTTTATTGTGCCAGAAGAGGCAAACCAACAGGATCCTCGAAGCAAGGGAAAACTTTATTGGGCCAGAAAAGGCAAACAGTTTTTGCATCTAAAAGGGGCTGTGTGGCCACAGCTCTCTCTCTTTGCACTCGCTTGCTTCGCCTCTACAAAAACCGAGCACTCCGTGTGGGATGAAGAGAAGAAACCAGTACGGAACCAGAAGAGTGAGTAAGCCAACGAATCGGTGAACATCATCTCTGCTCACGCATCTTTAAGATCACAGCCACTGTGTGAGGAGGTATAGTGGGTTCTCCCAACCAAGCCTTACTAAGAGTTTTAGTGGGGATGTTTTGCTGCAAGGACCACAGGGGCATACACAGTGGATCCGAGCAGAGAGTTTAGACATTGGGTACTTCACGATAGGGGCAGTTTACACATGCCAGGGTATTGTATTGTATTACATCGTCACTGTGTTTACTTGGTTTGCTTTGTTGGGGTAGCTTTAATAAAAGCATTGCCAGTTGAGACCGAGGTATTTGTCCGTGACTCATTCATCTGATCAGTACAGTAATCACTCCCAGGTCTAGAACTATTGTAATGTGGGGGTGCATCGAAAATATCTAAGGGAAACCACTTACAGAATCTGTCCTGCCGTGATCACCAGATGTATATTGTTCTGACTGTATATTGTTCTGACTGTACTTTGTTGACTGTATGTTGCCCTGACTGTTCATTGTTGATTGTGCATTGTTCTGACTGTGCATTATTGACTGTTCATTGTTTTGACTGAGCATTGTTCTGACTGTGCTTTGTTGACTGTACATTGTTCTGCCTGCACATTGTTCTGACTGTGCCTTGTTGACTGTACATTGTTATGATTGTATATTGTTCTGACTATGCTTTGTTGACTGTACATTGTTCTGACTGTGCTTTGTTCTGACTGTGCATTGATCTGACTGTGCTTTGTTGACTGTACATTTTCTGACTGCTTTATTGACTGTACGTTGCCCTGACTATGCATTGTTCACTGTGCATTGTTCTGACTGTGCATTATTGGCTGTATATTGTTCTGACTGTACATTGTTCTGACTGTGCTTTGTTCTGACTGTGCATCGTTGACTGTACATTGCTCTGACTGTGCATTGTTGAATGTGCATTGTTCTGACTGTGCATTATTGATTGTACATTGCTTTGATTGAGCATTGTTCTAACTGTATATTCTTCTTACTGTGCATTGTTCTGACTGTACATTGTTGTCTGTGCGTTGTTCTGCGTGCATTATTGGCTGTATATTGTTCTGACTACATTGTTCTGACTGTGCTTTGTTCCGACTGTGAATTGTTGACTATACGTTGCCCTGACTGTGCATTGTTGACTGTGCAATATTCTGACTGACAATTGTTCTGACTGTATATTGTTCTGACTGTGCAATGTTCTGACTGTGCAATGTTCTGACTGTGCATTGTTCTGACTGTGCTTTGTTCTGACTATAACGTGGACAAGGGAGAACCAGTGGATGTGGTGTATTTGGACTTTCAAAAAGGCTTTTGACAAGGTCCCACACAAGAGATTAGTGTGCAAAATTAAAGCATATGGTATTGGGGGTAATGTATTGACATGGATAGAGAACTGGTTGGCAGACAGGAACCAAAAGAGTTGAATAAATGGGTCCTTTTCAGAATGGCAGGCAGTGACTAGTGGGGTACCACAAGGTTCAGTGCTGGGACCCCAGCAATTTACAATATACATTAATGATTTGGACGAAGGAATTGAATGTAATATCTCCAAGTTTGCAGATGATACTAAGCTGGGTGGCAGTGTGAGCTGTGAGGAGGATGCTAAGAGGCTGCAGGGTGACAGGTTAGGTGAGTGGGCAAATGCATGGCAGATGCAGTATAATGTGGATAAATGTGAGGTTATCCACTTTGGTGGCAAAAACAGGAAGGCAGAATATTATCTGAATGGTGACAGATTAGGAAAGGGGGAGGTGCAACGAGACCTGGGTGTCATGGTACATCAGTCATTGAAAGTTCGCATTCAGGTACAGCTGGCGGTGAAGAAGACAAATGGCATGTTGGCCTTCATAGCGAGAGGATTTGAGTATAGAAGTAGGGAGGTCTTACTGCAGTTGTACAGAGCCTTGATGAGGCTACACCTTGAATATTGTGTACAGTTTTGGTCTCCTAATCTGAGGAAGGACATTCTTGTTATTGAAGGAGTGCAGCGAATTTTCACCAGACTGATTCCCAGGATGGCAGGACTGACATATGAAGAAAGACTGGATTGACTAGGCTTATATTCACTGGAATTTAGAAGAATGAGAGGGGATCTCATAGAAACATATAAAATTCTGACGGCATTGGACAGGTTAGATGCAGGAAGAATGTTCCCGATGTTGGGGAAGTCCAGAACCAGGGGTCACAGTCTAAGGGTAAGGGGTAAGCCATTTAGGACTGAGATGAGGAGAAATTTTTTCACTCAGAGAATTGTGAATCTGTGGAATTCTCTACCACAGAAAGTTGTTGAGGCCAATTTATTAGATATATTCAAAAGGGAGTTAAATGTGGCCCTTATGGCTAAAGGGATCAAGAGGTATGGAGAGAAAGCAGGAATGGAGTACTAAAGTTGCAAAAATGATCAGCCCTGATCATATTGAATGGTGGTGCAGTCTCGAAGGGCCGAATGGCCTACTTCTGCACCTATTTTCTATGTTTCTATGTTTCTATGTTCTGACTGTGCAATGTTCTGACTGAGCATTGTTCTGACTGTATATTGTTCTGACTGAGCATTTTTCTGACTGTATATTGTTCTGACTGTGCATTGTTCTGACTGCATTGTTTTGACTGTGCAATTTTCTGACTGAGTATTGTTGAAGGTGTGTTGTGGGTTAAATCTAAGTTCGGCTGGATCTTTGGCTTTTTTATTTTTATTCTATTGGTTAACCTTCATCCTTTAGTCGCTGATTAAATAGCAGCTTTGATTGGATTTGAGGTGTACATATGATTAGTACTAAGGCTTACTGTTAGATTTGAGATTAGATTAAAGACAGAAAGACTTGCATTTATATAGCACCTTTTATGACCACCAGACATCTCAAAGTGTTTTACAGCCAATGAAGTACTTTTGGAGTGTAGTCTCTGTTGTAATATGGGAAACGCGACAGCCAATTTGCACACAGCAAACTCCCACAAACAGCAATGTGATAGTGACCAGATAATCTGTTTTTGTTATGTTGATTGAGGGATAAATATTGACCAAGACACTGGGGATAACTCCCCTGCTCTTCTTCGAAATAGTGCCATGGGATCTTTTAAGTCCACTTGAGAGAACAGACTGGACCTCGGCTTCACGTCTCATCGGAAAGACGGCACCTCCGACAGCACAGAGCTCCCTCAGTGTCAGCCTAAATTTTTGTACTCATGTCCCTGAAGTGGATGCTGGAAAGGCTTTAGGGAGTTAGAAGATGAGACACTCGCCACAGAATACCCAGCCTCTGACATGCTCTTGTAGCTGCAGTATTTATGTGGCTGGGAACTTCCATGGGAACTTTTGCGTCCGCCTGAGAGAGCAGATGGGGCCTCGGATTAAGGTTTGCATGTCTCATTACATTTGTGCAGAAATTTCACAATGCTTGCAGTGTGTGTTTCAATGTTTATGCTACCAATCTAATTAGATTTTAGTAGGACAAGTGATTTGGTGCAGTGTGACACTCAATAGCAAATCCTATATATTTCTACACTTCCCACCTGTAGCTCAATTTGCTGCCCAAGTACAGTCATTTTAGATACAAAGTCCTGGAGGCAGTAAAACGGCAGTTTTGAAACACAAACGAATGATAAATCATTTGCCCTAGTTATTAGAACAATGCCATATTCATTCTTGAACAGTGTTCTTTTGAAAAAATAAATCACATATTTCTGAGCATCTCTTTCTGCCTCCACCTCATGCCTAAAAGGACATATGTCCTTTAATACAGATTGGAACTTAAGTGTTTTTTAAAACTTGTTAATTGAATGTAGGAACGATTTATTAAAATATAAGCTATTCATGGTGGATAAAAATCTAATTCAGATTGATTAAAATGTAGCTGCAGGCAGTTCCGAGTTCAATGGTTAGAGGTCCATTTGCTGTAGCCACCTGCTGGCGAAGAGCTGTCCTATCTGAGGCGCAGTTTCTGTATTGTTTATCTATTGGTGCCAATTGTCTCAGCCCCAAGGCTCTGAGGAACTGAAGTCTATAAAACCTACTCAATGTTCCACATTATACGCAGTCGATTCTCAGAGAAGCACACTGCAAGGAAGTGCCTTAGAAATTATATTCCCAGCACGGCAAGGATCCTGAGCTTAAATCAGAACATCTGCCCTTGAAGTTATTTAATGATGTGAAGAGCACTGTAGTGGAATCTGTGGAATATCAACAAGTTTGTGACTGTGCTTCCGTTGGATTTCTCATCTCAGACAGGACAAGGAAAGAGGTTAGGTAAAAAAAGTTTTATTATTAACAGATTTTGTTCAGATAAAGACTTCTTCCCTGAAGGTGGGAGAATATAAAATAAAAGGGTGGAAGAAAAAAAGCTGCTTCAAATAGTAATAATTTGGATAAATAAAGTTGCACAAGTATAAATATTTATGGGCGGAAATTCAGTCACAATTTAAAGCAGAAAGGACAAGGGATAGAACATTATTTATTTTGTTTTATAATGCAGTGTTTACTCAAATACAAACTATCAGAATAGAAACATTGAAGTGAGCTGATAAACTGAGCTAAAGATTTGAAGAAAGGATTGTGTATTTTTAACAAAATTCATCTCATGATCAGGTCATGGGTCTGGTAACACATCCTCTTGTGACAAAACACAGCTTCAATACAACATTATGACTAGATATGGGACTTCACAAATGGCACCATTATGGCAACTCCAAGACAGATTATAAAAACTAACTTTTTTAACAGATTTAAATAAGATTATATAGGGATTTAATAAACAGCTGACAGAATTCTCATGGTAAAAAGTACGGTTTACCCACTGGAAATTTTTGATTTATAAATTGCCTCGGATTATGGCATCAATTATTCATTAAAACACAATGGCCAAGAATGCCCTCGGAGCTGCTCCCACTCCGCCGTCGTAACTTCAGCAGCGATGCACTCGAAGTTATGGCAATGGAGAGAAGCAGAGCTTCTGCCACACTTCTGGTAAAGTTACTGCAACAGAATGGAAACAGCTCTGAGGAAATCTCCAGCCAATGGGCCAGATTTCACAGTAGCAGGCCAACTAACTGCGTCTGCCGTGAGTTAGACTTGCCCTTGCACCCTTCAGCTCAGAACAGTTTTGTTCACAAAGTTGCTGAAAGTGCAAGCTGATAATGGCGCTGCGACGGAAACTGGGCATCTGGGACCTGAGTGAACAGGGCAGCCAACATGGTATCTCCTTAACCAATGAGATTTAAGGATTGGGAACTAAAAAGTTGAAAGACTGAGAAGGAGGGTGAACTAAAGCGGGTGAATACAATGTCAAATCTTGTACAGAAAGAAAAATAAAGAGATGGATAGAAAGATTGGATTAAGAGAGAGAAAAAAAGAGACACAAAGGAAAAGTCAAAAGAAAAATGTTAACATTTTAAATTCAACATTTTAAAAATCTCCTCGAAAAATTTAAAACCTGAAGGAATGAGACTCCACACTTGTAATAGTTAATTTTCAGTGCCAGAGATGTTGATTGGCAGTAATTAACAAATATCATATTATTAAAAAAGTACTTACACTACTAATTATTATCTGCGGTGGGCTTAGTTCTTATCTACCAGGCAAATAGAGCAACTTTCTGATTTTACAGTCAGCAGCGAATGAACACCGATCACCGTTCATTATGCTTACACTTGCCCACAGATTTCCTGTGGGCGTTTACACTGCGGTTTATGGTTAACAGACAGTCAAAACTGCGCAGTGCCCTCTACAGGGGACCTGGAACCTGTGCAGTGAAAAGAGTAAGCAACAGCGTGTCTCCTCAACCAATCAGATTGAAGAATCCTTACTGAGGCCTGCAGAGTCTAAAGCAGGAAGTGTAAGTTAGAATATTTAATTCAATGTAAAATCATGTACAGAAAGCAAAATAAAAAAGGGGAAGGAAAGATAGGATTAAAAGAGAAAGATAAAAGAAAGAGAAGTGGCTGGTTTTTCCCGGGTCCCACCCACTCAGTGTGGGAGGGACCCAGGAGTAGATGACGGGGAACCCGAAAGGTCGGGCTTCCTGGCACCCAGTAGAGTTTTATCTCCAGAGTGTGCGTGCGACGTCTGGGGCAGGTTTCCATCCAGAAGTCAGCCTGATTGACAGGCAGGCCTCCAGTCATTGTGGGGAACTCGGAGAAGGAGGATGCAGCAACAGGTAACTGCTGGGCCCAGGATGGGAAGGGGTCGAAGCCCACGGGGGGGGGGGGGTCCGATCCTCAACCCTGGCGCTCAGTCGCAATCCCTGGGGGGGTCCAATCACCAACCCCGGGGCCGAGATGCAATCCTGGAGTGGGGGAGGATCCAAACCCTGACCCCGGGAAGGGTCAGGCTGCTAGTGGTGGAATTTGGAGTTCCGGGAGGAAGCACTCCTGCTCCTTCCGGCCCACAAGCATTGCTCCCCAAGGCCGAGGCCGCCTAGTTGCAGCCACCGGGAATCTCAAGCCCCAGGATCCTGGGCCACCTGCAGTAAAACCTGTAAAGCAGTTTAAAGTAGAGATTGCAGGCCTCATTATAATTTGTAAATTGCCAACCCACCTCTTGGCAGCAGGTTGGCAACCCGCCCGCCCCCTCCCCCCTTGTCCCGCCTGAGTGAAAGGTGAAAGTGGGCGGGTTGGGGTCGCGGCTCACATATTTTCAACTTTCACTTGCCCCACCCACCCACCTGCCTCCCCCCCCCCCCCCCCCCACACACACCTCCAACTCATCGTTCTTACCCCTGAAAATTCCGGCCAAATTAAAGAAAAAAAAAAGTAAAATCTCCAACAATAATTAAAATCTGAAGAAATGAGACCCACACTTGTAAAAGTAAATTTTCATTGCCACAGAGGTTGTTTGGCAGTAACTAAGACTTATTACCCCCCCTTTAAAAATGTACTTACACTTGAATGGACAAGCGCTAACGTTTTCTGGCGTGTTTAGTGGGTATCTAGTGGGTAAGTATCGCAACTTCACGCCTTTCATGTGTTTGAATGCTGAGTCTATTGGCGAGTTACTGTTAGAGCAAAGTTTATGGAGGAGCTGGACAACTCAGACAGCCAACTTCCTGATTTCCATATTTAACCGTGTGTCATGTATTCAACTGTCATTATAATCCATGTATAAACTAACCTAAGTTGTACACCGTGAGAACACTGACCACTAGGTGGTGAACTTGTGGGAGACACTCCTACCCTGGACTTTCAGGTATAAAAGGGGAAGCTCCACCCACCTTCATCACTTCAGTGCGGGTGAATAAAGGTTACTGATCACAGAGTGACCTTCTCTCAAGTATGAGCCTCGTGTGCATGTATAGTAAGAACATATTATTGGCGACGAGAAACTGGGATTTAAACCATGCGAGCATGGCCACTAACAGCACAGATGAGAGGTACTGTGTTGGTGATGATTGGGACGATTTTATTGAGAGACTACAGCAAAGTTTCGTCACGAAGGAATGGCTGGGACAGAATTCGGCCGACAAACGCCGGGCTCATCTCCTGACGGTTTGTGGATCCAGAACGTACTCCCTGATGAAGGACCTTCTAGTGCCAGAGAAGCCGGTGGACAAGACTTTTGAAGAGCTCAGTAAGATGATCGGGGAACACTTTAAACCGGTGAGCAGCATGTATATGGCGAGACACCGGTTTTACACGCACCGGCGGCGAGAAGGATAAAGCGTTCCAGACTTCGTGGCAGATCTCCGGCGACTGGCGAGCCTATGTAAGTTCCCAGATGCATGCAGAGCGGAGATGCTGCGAGACTTTTTTATTGATGGCATTGGGCACGCTGGGGTTTTCAGGAAACTGATTGTGACCAAAGACTTGACCTTGGAAACGGCGGCTTTGATGGCCCAGACATTTATCTCAGGGGAGGAAGAGACCAGAATGATGTTTGACATGACCACATATCTGCTCCATCATCAAGATCACTTACTTCTACCTCCGTAAGATCGCTCAACTCTGCCCCTGCCTCAGCTCATCTGCTGCTGAAATCCTCATCCATGCCTTTGTTACTTCTAGACTTGATAATTCCAATGCTCTCCTGGCTAGCCGCCCATCTTCCACCCTACATAAACTTGATCTCATCCAAAACTCTGCTGCCCGTATCCTAACTTTCACCAAGTCCTGTTCACCTATCAACCCTGTGCTTGCTGACCTACATTGGCTCTCGGTATGGCAATACTTCAATTTTAAAATTCTCATCCTTGTTTTCAAATCCCTCTATGGTCTCGCCCCTCCCTATCAGTCACCTCCTCCAGCCCAACAAGCCTTCAAGATCTCTGCGCTCTTCCAATTCTGGCCTCTTGTGCATCCCTGATTTTAATCACTCTCCCATTGGTGGCCATGCTTTCAGCTGCCTAGGCCCTAAGCTCTGGAATTCCCTTCCTAAACCTCTCCACCTCTCTCTCTCCTCCTTTAAGATGCTCCTTAAAATCTACCTCTTTGTCCAAGCTTTTGGTCCTAATATCTCCATATGTGGCTTGGTGGCAAATGTTTGTCTGATATTCTCTCCTTTGACGTACCTTGGGACGTTTTACTACATTAAATGAGCTGTGTAAATGCAAGTTGTTGTTGTTAGCAATTATCAGGAAAGGTTAGAGAAACTCAGGCTTTACCATTTAGAAAGAAAACAATTAAGGTGGCACCTTATCAAAATATGCGGGGGAGAAATTGGCCTCCTCTGTGCCTCCTGTTAGTGCCTCCAGGGGGGCGATAACGGGGCGCTACCATGTTTCCGACCGGGCGCGGTGAAAGTACTGATGCCCGCAAACTTCCCTCGCAGGTTAGCGGTGGCGGTAAACCTTAACGCCACAATCTCCTGCGTCCCGGCGATCGTGATGTCATCTGGTGCACAGCGGCCCATTATCGCTCAACTTGGCTTCCGTCCCCTGCAGCATCGCTGGGTGTCAACACCGACAGCTGCTGGAGGCGTTGTGAGGTCAACCAGCCGCTTGGGGAGCGTTAGTTAAAGAGATTGCTGGTGAAGTAGGAAAAAAGTTTTCATCAACCTTCTGTTCACTTTAAAAAATTTTGTGCTGCCGCGAATGATCAGCCCTGCACTCTGTTAGAGTTCTTGGGGCTGATCGTCGCGGATCGCAGGTGCCATCACCAAGCAGTGGATCCATTCTCTTGCAGAGCCCGCAGCATCGGCCCTTCCATTTAAGGAAGGGAAATATTCTGTGATAACAGCAGCGCTGCATGGGACATTGTGCACCGCTCTACCGCTACTGCTCTCTTGCTTGGTTTAGTGCTCCAAGGGAAGTGGTAGCGCTTGATTTAGCGCTCCACTTCCCTCCTGGAGTACTAAACCGGAAGTTCACATCCGCTAAAATTGGGTAACGCCCAGCGATACCTTTGCACTCCCGCAAAAGTTATCACCCCAAATGGGGTGCTACGCAATTTTTAGCCCCATGTAAGTTCTTAACTGGTATAGATAAACAAAACCTTATATTATAACCTTAAAGTGCCAGAACTGTAGGATCAAAGGACATAAATAAAAATGAGTGAAAGTAAATTTGGAATAAATATCAAGAAAAAAGCACGCAGAATGATAAATCTACCAAGCAGGGTATTTGAGGAAAAAACATTGAGGTTAGTGAGATTTCCGTCTGAAACAGCCAGACATACCTTATCATGTTTGCTGCTGCTAAATGCAACTTTTATTTTAAAAATCAATAGATCTACATGAAGCAACATTACAATTGTTCCTTCTGCACCAGATAATGGATCAGCTGCAGAAAAAAACTTTCCTAACAGCCAATCTAGTGGCTTTAAGGTAGTTTTCAAAGCAGAGTGTCCCTTAAACTGTATTTACTCCAAACTTTTCAAAAGCTGAAGAGTAGAAGGTTTGTACTGAAACAGACTGGTCCTGTTCCTGGAGGGGTATCATTTGGTGCGTGCATAGTGCTCACCGCTCTGGAGGATTATTCTCGAATGCAATTTTTTGAAGATGTTTCACGTTCCACTTCATATCTCAATCTGCTTCTTTATTGTACTACGTCTGCGTGCGTGAAAATTGAAAGTGAATAATTTAAAGACAGAAAACTGTAATGTACATGGAAACAAAGCATAAAGAGGACAAATGGAATTCTGCATTTTATATCTAGGGGGTTTGAATACAAAGGTGATGATGAGTATGGTTAGACCATAGTTACAGTACTGTGTGCAGTTTTGGCAATCCAATTTAGAAACGATATTGGAGCCATAAAAAGTACAATGAGGACTTTTTAAATTATTCATTCTCGGAATGTGGGCATATCTGGCAAAACCGGCATTTATTACCCATTCCTAAATGCCCCGAGAAAGTGGTGGTGAACCTTGTTCTGTAGTGCATGTGGTGAAGTTGCTCAATGATGTTAGGTAGGGAGTTCTAGCATTTTGATACAATGATGATGAAGGAATAAATGATTATTATTCGGAGGATAACAAGGATGAGAGGATATAGGTATGACAAGAGACTTCAAAAACTAAAGTTATATTTACTGAAAGGTTAATGGAGGATCTATTGATGTGTTCAAAATTACATGATACAGTAAATATTGAAAGATTGTTTCCACTGATCAGTGACTCAGTAATAAGGGAAGCTAAACTCAGAATTAGGGCTAGAAGCATAAAGTGACATTTTCTTTTATGCGAAGAGTTATTAGGATATGGAGGCCCCAAAAATCCACAACCATTCTGTCATACTTCTGCCACAACTTCAGCAGGGATGTGCCAGAATGGCAGAAAACTAGGCCAGGTCACAGATACTCCAGGCTGGATATTAACTCGGAGGCGGGGAGGGAGTGGCGGGTCTGCTTTGAGGTCGGGAAACCTGGAAGGACAGGTTTCCCGCAATTCCTGCTAATTTTAACAGCATTTTTTATCTCCATTTCGTGGCCTCAGCCAACCAGATTGAGAGGCTGGTTGGCTGTCAGGCGGGTCGACCTTCGGCACCAGGCTGCAGCCCGGCAGTGGAGAGGAGAGAGGGATTGGATTGGCCTGGGGGTGGTGGGATGGGGGTGAAGATCAGACGCCAGAGAGAAGATCAGGATCAGGAGCAGAGGGGAGATCAGAGGTCAGAGGGAAGATTGGAGGTTGGGTTCAGGGGAGATCAGAGATCAGAAGAATGGTGGGGGGGTGGAGATCAGAAGAGTCGGGGGGGGGAGATTGGGAGATTTGGTGAGAGATCGTAAGAGTAGGAGGGGAAATCGTATGATCGGAGGAGACTAGAAGAGTCGGGGGGGGGGAGGGAAGGGGAGATCAGAAGAATTGGGGTGGAGATCAGAAGAGTCAGGGGGGATGTCCAATCACATGGTGAGGGGTGGTGAAGCAGGTAAACTGGATCCAGCAGGTAAGTGGAAAGGCCCTTACCTTCTGGATCCAGCAGTCCTCGCCTCCCAGAAAATTCAGCTGTCCAGGGTTAAATTGAAATGGTTCTTAAATATGAGGCATACAGCCTCATTATAATATTTAAATTGCCAACCTGCCTCCTGGGAGAGGGTTGGTTGCCCTCCCCCATCCTCCCTCTGTTAAAACTAGAAATGGGTGAGTTGTGAAGCGCTTTGGGACATCTGGGAGCTGAGAAAGGTGCTATATAATGCAACTTCTTTCCTTTCCTTAGGATGAAAGTGAAGGGGGTGAGGGGAAAGTTTCAGGATGCAATTGGTTAAGGAGAAAAGGAGCTTTGGCTTGTCTTTGTCTGCAGCACATTGGGACATCCTGAAGTAGTGAAAGGTGCTCTATAAATGCAGGTTGTTTCATAATATGAAAACACTGCAAGCACTTAATATGAAAAGTACATTCATAATTTGCTCATTGGTTTTAATAATGCAGGGCAGAATTCACTGTTGGTACAAAATGTTAAGAGGAAAATGCAGCAGAGCATGAAAGCAAAGTGCACCAAGACACTGAGTGGCAATTACACTGGCCCAGAACAAGTTGAACCAAAAGGTAAAACAATGCCCACATTTAATTCATTCCTACTGTGGAAGTTAGTTAAAAATGAGTGTGGCCAGGAGTGCCTTACAATTGGATTTCGAAGTCCACAACTCAGAAGATGAACTTGCAAACTTTTGCAGTGAACAATTGTGAGTTCTTCAGAGCCTGTGTGTTTAAAGATTCACTTGACCGCTACAGTGCGTGGCCGTGTTAGTCTCCACGATTAATCAGTGCTACTACCACCACAAGTTAGAAAACCTTCTGATACTTTATCAGCAGATGTTCAGCACCAACATATTACAAAATATGATCATAATTATTGGAAAATGTAAAATGAACCCCAAGAAGTACAAAATCTCATATTTTAAGTGAACTGATCTTGTATCATTTATAGTATTTGACAGGCAAGCACATCTGTGAATATTTGGAGGTACACTGCTCTAAAAAAAAAATGGCTCCAAAGGAAAAAAGAAAAGCCAGTAAAAGCACCTCAGCAACCCTGACAGAAACATTCCAGTTTCAGATTTTTTTCCCCAAAAATAGAAGTTAAAGATGAAGTAAGAAAGTCAATTGTATTTTTTGTGTGATCTTATTTTTGTTCTTTGTTCTTCATTTATTTAGCTTCCTGTTGAAGACGACTTCTTCATCGTTGCCATTTAACTGCAAATCTATCAGTTACTTGTGAATCTGTGCCTGATTCCAATCACTAAATGGCTGTAGCGAACACTGTGCTGTTCCTCACTCTTCTACTAAACTGTCAGATTGTCATTACTCATGGGCAAGAAGCATCTTCCAAAAATACTTCCAGTAGGAACTTTATTACAGAAAATCTAAAGCCAAACAAAATTCCTACTCCAAGCCCACCAAGACCTAAAGCTGTACTGCCCTATACGGATGGATATCAAAATACTGCTATCCCCTCGGATAAATCAACTGGGCCTTTATCTCCTCCTATGTGCATTAAACAGACAGAAATACTACATGCTTTCAAATATATCAATTCTGTGGTCTCCTGCATGATCTTTGTGGTGGGAATCATTGGAAATTCCACACTGCTCCGAATCATCTACAAGAACAAATGTATGAGAAATGGACCGAATGCTTTGATCACCAGTCTTGCCCTGGGAGATCTGCTCTACATCCTTATAGACATCCCAATTACCGTATATAAGGTATGATGGATATCAGAGAAGGAGCAAATAGGCTCTATCAAGAAAAGGCTTGGCTCTTTGATAGGTGGGGAGAATGAACAAGCTTTACCATGAGAAGGCCAGACTTTATTGGGTAGATAAAGTATCTTATCGAAACGTATAAGATTATGAGGGGGCTTGACATGGTGAATGCAGAGAGGATGTTTCCACTGATAGGGGAGACTAGAACTAGAGGGCATAATCTTAGAATAAGGAGCCGCCCATTAAAAACTGAGATGAGAAATTTCTTCTCTCAGAAGGTTGTGGATCTGTGGAATTTGCTGCCTCAGAGAGCTGTAGAAGCTGGGACATTGAATAAATTTAAGACAGAAATAGACAGTTTCTTAAACAATAAGGGAATAAGGGGTTATGCAGAGCAGGCAGGGAAGTGGACCTGAGTCCATGATGGGATCAACCATGATCGTATTAAATGGCGGAGCAGGCTCGAGGGGGCGTAAGGCCTACTCCTGCTCCTATTTCCTATGTTCTTATGTTCTTATAAGGCAGTGTAGTCCGGGAATGGCCAGGTTCTACCAGAAACAAGCCGAGCTGTTCTGTGGGAGGAAAGGAAATTGGCTAGAGTGTGTTTATTGTGGAGGGGTAAAGATTAAATGCTAAAGATATAAAATAATGAGACTCCAAGAAGGATGAGGCTCTTTATGGAGGAAGAATTAGACTATTTGGGGGAGGAGCAGGACCAGAACTGATTTTAAAAAAAAGTTAGACTTCATGGAAAAAAAGTATCAGGAAGAAAAGAAAGATAATAGTATTAGGAGAGAAGAACTAGGATCTTTTGGGAAGAATAATCAGGCCTCATTAGGAAGGAGAAATAAGCATATTTTAGAGAAAGTGATATGGCTCGATCAGGGAGCAGGATCAGGCTCTATTACACTGGCTTGGAGTAAACTAAAGCAGAGGTTGCAAAAGAATGTAACTGTACAAAGCCCACAAAAGTTATCTACATAAATTACAATGTTGTACATTATGAAAACAAGAGCCATAACAAAAACCATTCTGCAATACAACCCAGTCATATATATGAAATACCAGTTGGAATCAAAATCAGCACATCTCCATGAAATGGTGAGAACTTAAGTCAGATCACAGTGGAATTGTGTTGGGCTTCAAACTAGCTGAACTAAAGCCAATGGAATGTGCAAAGGCTGTTCAACCCACTGAGCTAATTCCTCAGACCAAGCAGAATCCACTGGTTAACTAGAGTTAATTGCTTATGTATCTGGAGTCAGCTATAGTTAACACTAAATTGTTGACACTGTCAGTGAATATTATTGATAAATCAGAACCATGGCCTGGCTGTGTATTAAGGATTTCTTAGTAATGCAGATAAACACACAATTAATTCAGGATTTCACTCCTACGTGTCTCACCATACTTTGTCGCCAACGGCTTCTCCCTCTGTGATGTGGTGTTCCATGCTGAGTTCCCTTCTCATCATTTACATGCTACCCTTGGTAACATCCGATTACATGGGATCAGCTTCTATATGTATGTTGTTAACACTCAGTTCCACCTCATTTTTGACCCCCAGGCTGTTGCCACTCTCTCCAATTGCCTATGCAATATTAAGATTTGGATCTGCTGAAACCTCCTCCAATTATATGTCAGCAAAATGGAAGCTATCCTCTTCAGTTTCCACAGGCACCTACATGCTTCTCTCCTTCACTCCATCAATCTTCCCAGATGCCAGCTCAGGCTAGGCTCAGAGCTGAGAACCACAGTGGTCTGCTTGATTACAAATGTGGCTACCTCCCCCAAATCCTATCTGTTTCTGAAATTATTTTATAATTTCCAAAGACTGCCTATCCCTGACTGCTGTCAAAAATCTACTCCACACCTTTATCACCTCAAGACTCGAGTCCACTCTGACTCTAATCTCTTCCAGTTGTATATTCCTGTACGCATCCTGAAATAGGGTTATTCCTCCTACCCCACTCCTTCTGCTTCACTCCTTCAGCAACTAAGCCTCCATCTTCTGGAACTCTTTCCCTTAATACATCTACCTTGTCACCTCCCTGGGCTTTCAAACACCTAATAAAGGCTCTTTTTTTCAACCATGCTTTAGCCTCAAAGACATTTCTCTTTTGGGATTGAATGTATTTTTAGAAGCAAGTCTCACTTGATTTATCAAGACACCCTGGTTAAAGAAAGAAGCAGTAAAACCTGTTATTCTGATAAGTAAACTATTCAATGAGACTTTGTCAGCTGTCCCTCACAATATTAATAATGAATATCAAAGCGGGAATAATCCCTGTTCCAGTTACAATGCTCCCTCTAAAAAGCATCTAGAATCTTTGCTGATAAAGCCTCCGATGGTGCAACTGGGTTAAGATCCTTTCACGATTCTTAAATAAAAAACCTTTTTTTCTTCAGTCTTTAAAATTTATTTCCTTTTGCACCGACGTTTGAAGAACATTGACAAATACAATGCCAAATGCATCCTCACTATATTGAAAACAGACTCATCAAACCATATCCTACTCTAACTCATTCTTTTCCAAAACCTTACTTTCCTCAATATTCCCTTCTTCCGATAATCTACAGGATTTTAAAACCCAAGTTAGACATATTACTAGAACCAATAAAATCTACTCATTTCAGCCCTTCTATAATGGCCGTAGTGGTGGCATATGGTTGGGAAAGAATAGAATTTTGTTTAGTTTGAAAACTAGGCTGAACCCAAATTCCAAGCAGATATTGCAATTCCTAAACACGGAGCTCATAAACTATATCATTGTGCCCCCAGGGTTGATGTTGTCTAAGTTTTGAACCATCTACAATGGCAAAAAGAGTATTTTCTGATGTCCAGGATATCAAGGTGAATAGAAGAAGCAAGATTCATGTCAATGATATATAGTTTCTCTTATTAAGATCCACTATCTCCACCGCTTGATTTAAAAAAGATCATTCACCCCTTTTGGATTACAAAGTAAATTGCAATACGACCAATACCAAATCCAAGCTGTTTCCCAAAGTACTCACATTACCCATTTGAATGAGCATCATTGAGTTGGTAAGTTGCTGTGGAAAGTACTGCAGATAAGATAGTTCATATCAAAAAGTTAAAGTAAATTTTTGAAATTGAAATGTAAAGGATCTCTATCTTGTCAAATAGGTCATATGCTGAAAAACTGCTGTTAAAGTGCATTGAAACAAACTTAAATACGTTTTAGAAAATGAACTAATTTCTAGTTGTTCCAAATTGTTTATATTTGCATAAAGTTTCATTAAATCGCTCCCAAATCATATAAACTGGAGAATAATCTTATCTGCAGAACTGGTAGTCATCAACCAAATGGTATGTAAGCAGGTTATCCTCCTGGGAACGCAAATAGAAGATCTCCTCCCTCGAGTTCTTACCTATATGGAGAATTTCCCCTTATGTACTCCTCTTACATAGAAAATCCTGCTCATGGATATACCTCACACATTGATACCTTCCTTGTGGGAACTCCACATAAGGCCTCTCATCTGAAGAGAGCAACTTCTCCATAGGAATACCCAAGGAAAACTCTCATGTGAGATATCTCCTCTGCTGAGTACTCCATCCTTCTTATATCCACTCGCAACAACATTAGATTGGATGTAAAACACAATCAAACAATATTTGCCGATCAATGTGAATCTTAGATTTACCCCCTTCCTCTAGATTTTGTTAGTTTTCCTTCACTTTATGGGGGATCAGAGGCAGACATTCTCTTCCAAGACTGCCAATGATGCTCTACATGTAACTATTTGGAGATGTGTAACATTTGTCTTGGGTAATTTATCATCTGATTGTCTTTCCATCTAACCCCAGGACAATTCAGCCAAGACTGAGAATGTTGTAAATTGTGGGAATGAAGCCATATAATTCATAAATCAGCATGGTGCCACTGGCAGTGTCTTGAATATTATGGGGCAAAGCTTTTCATGTGTTATGACTATTTATTCATTAAAAAAATATAATTATGAATATATTTTGTTCCATTATTGCATGTTTCTAATATCTTAATAGCATTCAATTTCTGTTGCTTTTGTTTTAAATAGCTGCTGGCTGTAGACTGGCCTTTTGGAGTTGAAGTATGTAAGCTTGTACCATTTATCCAGAAGGCATCCGTTGGTATCACAGTCCTCAGTCTGTGCGCACTGAGCATTGACAGGTAGAAAGAGCTCTCAGGCACTATTATTTTATTTGCACCTTATTCAAACAATTATCGAGCGAAATATGTGCTTATTACTGTGATGATCAGTTGTTTCAACAGTTTTTTACTGAATTAAATTAAATCACTACCTGCTAAAATGACTAACAGCTGTTGCCTAAAAGGTAATATAATGAACAAAACCTTTCCCTGGATTAAGTAGCCACTCTTAGCAACAGACATTAGCATTATCTGATTGGGATTAGGACAAAATATTTAAGTATTTTCACCCAATATACTATCATTGCTAGCCTTAGTAAAGACACTGGGCTCATTACCAAAGGTGCCATGCTATTGGTCCACCTCATAAACTCAACAACAGTAAAATAAAGCACTCACCCTTAACTCAATGCCAGATTTACTTTCAATTTCCTGCAACCAAATGTAATAAATGATTTTTGGAGCATACACTATTCATTTTTTATAAAGTTCTCTGAAAGCACTGAGAAATAGTAAAGGGGATTGCATGATCGTCACTGATGTTGTGAATGCATCCTTGAACATATTATGCCAAAATTCCAGTCACCAGACATTTGCTGAACAGCAACACTCTGTTCCAGCGTACACATTTATTTTAGAAAGAGTGGTGAAGACTAAATTTGCAACCCATAACGAGCCACTGTGGACTGGAAAATGAGATTATGTCATCTTTGCTAAGGATTTGCTATGACCTCCTGACTGTCAGCTGGTTTGATCATGCTCAGATGCCATAACTTAATAGCAGGTGTTGCATTATGCATGAAGGCATTTCATACACTGCAGGAACATGATTTGTGTCTTCAACATTGATCTTAAAGTGGCATCATTTCTATCGCAAGTTCAAGCCATGGAAAAGTCAGAAGCCACAAAAACCATTACAACCACAATGAAAATGTTCCCATTGTAATCTATCACAGCATGACTTTTCCAAGCATTTATTATATAAATGTGTGGTAAATGTGCCTCATATGTGTTTGATTATATTCACTCATGATTATCTGTGTCTGTGTGGATATGTTGGGCTAACACCCAAATACTCATTATGATGGTTAACTGTATATATAAAAGCATACCATTTACTTATGCATGCACATAATAGTACAATATAGTACATACAAGTGATAGTGCATATTGATATATTACTGAAAGTTTTGTGCCTGTAATATAGAATTGTATGTCTGTAATATTGAAATACGATCGATATGACCGGCCATCTTGAGTGTGGGGCAGGCTTGATGGACCAGCTGCTCTTTTCCTGCCTATCAATTTCATATGTTCATAAGACCATGTGGTTAGTGTGGATGAATTTTGGGTACTGGTCAGTATGTCACATGCTTAGCATGAACCAATCATCCCAACATGACACCACATATCAATCAGATATCTAAAAGAACACACAAGGCAGATGTGTTCCTAATTTTTACTTTTAATTTTCACCTTTTCAGCTTCCTTCAGTATTTTATGAAAGCTCTTTGCCTCAGTCTACTCCAGCTCTATCTTGCCCAATCTAACTGTACCTAACCTAACACATCCAATCCCAAATGATAGTCATGTTGCGATCCCTCCCTATCTAACAGCCTTCTGCCTGACTTTAAAACAAAAAATGGGTTGTGCTCACAGCATTCTTGGACACACTCTTATGTACTCTTACCTTTTCTGTACATATAAGGAGAAAGATGGCTTATGTTATGTCCTGTGGCCCATTTGGAACTCACACCCACTAATTCGTCCTCCACATTTAGTGAGTTTTTGGTATGCTGAGTTCATGTAAGTTAGTGTAAACTGAGGATAACGTATACGGAATGCAGGACCTGAGGTGATGATGCAGCTGAGGGATAAAGGTGAGATCTTGTAACTCAAAGTTAGAATGACGTGAGGCTGATCACACTGCCACTGAGCTCAGCAATAGTAATGCAAGGTTTCCTGCAGTCTTCGCATCATGATGTATGTTGTTTTTGAATATAGTTTCCTCTAATAAATCGATTAGCGTAAGACTCTGCATTTAGAACTCACACTCCTAGCACAGAGACAACAGCTCCAATCTATGTCTCTCCTAGCATTTTAACATAACCCTTTGAAAGTCTTCAGGGTTCCCTGAAAGAATGGCGGAGAGCATGTAAAAGCACTGCTCCAACATTGGGTAATCATGCAAGATTTTGGAAATTTGCAAAGTACAGTGAAAAGAGTGGTAACTCCGGTGTGTCTCTGAGAGCAGAGATCCTAAGCACTATTAAAAGCTTAGGTTCCAACTTACAGGAGGCTCTAACTTCTGGTCTTTAGAGGCTAAGGAATTGGCATGGTGGGCACCTTGATGGCAGGCTTCATACTCTTTTATGGTAGGCAAAGTCATTACTCTATGCAGATCCATGATCATCCATGAGAGGCAGCCAGTACCTGGGAATGATAGGAAGACAGACAGATGAGGACTTGATCTCTGGGTGATAACCTTGCCTGCCGCCTCAGTGCACTACAGAGGAAACATGTAGGGGAGAAAAACAGCCAGCCAACACAGACACCGATGTGCTGGTACTAATAACAGGCATCTCATGACCCAGCAGAAGCAGAAATGCAATGTTAAATTTATACAAAAGATTAGTGAGATCACACGTGCAGTACTGTGCATAGTTCTGGTCTCCAGGTTACAAAAGGATTTTCAGGTACCAGCAAAAGTGCAGAAAAGATTTACAAGGATGTTAACAAAATTGACAGGATGCAACTATGAGGAAAGATTGAGCAGGCTAGGACTCTTTTTTTCCTGGAAAAGAGAAGCACCTGTTCTATACATATATTCAGTGAATCAAGAGCTGCGGGTAAAATTCTCATGCATTTACATAATTTTGTAGCACAAGGCCAGTGTACACTAGACACGCTACCTGAAAAACTACCTACAGAATTGGGAGTTCTGAGATGAGTACACCGAGGTCTACACACCCAATTTTATGAGACTTGTGTGCTGCAAGATGGCGCCGCTCCCCAAGTGCTACATGAGGAAATCAGCCCTACAGTTCTATGAGCAGCACTATGGAAAAGCAACTAGTGTGGTTTTTTTTAATCCCATTAATGACATCCACTAGGTTGGTAAATTGCACTAATTATCAGAATCATTCTGCTGTGCGGAAATGATCATGAGGGAGCAGGTCTGTCACTAATACACTGAGCATCATCACTGTCTTTGTGAACACATTTCTCAAAAAGAAAATGTTTTAATGAGAAGCTTTTTGCCTCTTCTGTTTTCTTTTGCAGGTACCGAGCTGTGGCCTCTTGGAGCCGAATTCAGGGGATTGGGATTCCCTTGAGGAAAGCAGTGGAAGTGGCATCCATTTGGGTAATCTCGATTGTTTTAGCAATTCCAGAAGCTATAGGATTTGATGTGGTCTCGATTAAATATCGAGGAGAAGAACTGAAAGTGTGTCTGCTCCACCTATCCCAGTCATCAGTATTCATGGAGGTATGTGTCAAATGTAAAACTCTTCCAAACTTTTATATTAACTTTTAAAGAGAGTGGGTCAAGAAGAATAAGATAAATTAAAAATTTGGAAATGACAATCCAATTTGTATTGGATGTGAATATTTGACTTATTTAGTTCATTGTTACCTGCATTATACAGCTCAATCTGGATGTGGGAGGGAAAGGAGAGGTTCTAAATCCAGGTCCTGAAAGAGATAACCATTACACAGTTCTGACCCAGATACAAGGGCCCCAATATCAACAGGGAGCCGGGAGGCTGAAGGCTGAAATCAACAGAAGAAGCCGGCAAGGCTAAGGACGTGAAGGTCGGCAGGGCCTCATTAGCATATTATAAGGCTGCCTCCCGCCACCAAATGGACAAAGCTGGAAATTGTGGGACCTTGTTGTCGCCTTTCTCTCAACAGTAACTACACTTCAAAAAGTACTTCGTTCATAGAATCATAGAATTATTACAGCATGGAAGAAGGCCATTCGACCCGTTGAGCCCATGCCGGCTCTCTGCAAGAGCACTTCAGCTAGTCCCACTCCCCCGCCCTTTCCCCATAGCCCTGGAAATAAAATTCCTTCAGGTACTTATCCAACTCCTTTTTGAAAGCTGTGATTGAGTTTTCCTCCACCACCCTTTCAGGCAGTGCATTCCAGATCCTAACCACTCGCTGCATAGATTTTTTTTTTCTTATGTCATCTTTTGTTCTTTTGCCAATCACCTTAAATCTGTGTCCTTTGGTTCTCAACCCTTCTGCCAATGGGAACAGTTTCTCTCTATCTACTCTGTCCAGACCCCTCATGATTTTGAACACCTCTATCAAATCTCATCTCAATCTTCTCTGCTCTGAGGAGAACAACCACAGCTTCTCCAGTCTATCCACATAACTGAAGGCACTCCCCAGTGCTGTTAGGGAGGAAGCCCAAGGATTTTGACCCAGTGACGATGTAGGAACAGCGATATATTTCCATGCCAGGATGGTGTGTAACTTGGAGGGGAACGTGGAGGTGATAGTGTTCCCATATGCCTACTGTCCATGAGGTTGCGGGTTTGGGAGGGCCTTCACCACATGGACTGCAGTGGTTCAAGGTGGCTCACCACCACCTTCTCAAGAGCAATTAGGGATGGGCAATAAATGCTGGCCTTGGCAACGATGCCCACATACAAGAGGAAGTTTTGGTGAGTTGCTGCAGTGCAACTTATAGATGGTACACACTGCAACCATGGTGTGCCAGTGGTGGAGGGAGTGAATGTTTAAAGTGGTGGATGGGGTGCCGATCAAGTGAGCTGCTTTGTCCTAGATGGTGTCAAGCTTGAGTGTTGTTGGAGCTGTATTCATCCAGTCAACTGGAGAGTATTTCATCACATTCCTGACTTGTGCCTTGTAAGAAAGAAAAGACTTGGATTTATATAGCACCTCTCATGACCACCGGACATCTCAAAGTGCTTTACAGCCAATGAAGTACTTTTGAAGTTTGGTCACTGTTGTAATGTAGGAAACACGGCAGCCAATTTGCACACAAGCAAGCTCCCACAAACAGCAATGTGATAATGACCAGATAGTCTGTTTTTTGTTATGTTGCTGAGGGATAAATATTGTCCAGGACACTGGGGATAACTCCCCTGCTCTTCTTCGAAATAGTGCCATGGGATCTTTTAAGTCCACTTGAGAGAACAGACTGGGCCTCGGTTTCACGTTTCATCGGAAAGACGGCACCTCCGACAGCACAGGGCTCCCTCAGTGTCAGCCTAAATTTTTGTACTCATGTCCCTGAAGTGGATGCTGGAAAGGCTTTGGGGAGTCAAGAGGTGAGACACTTGCTGCAGAATACCCAGCCTCTGATATGCTCTTGTAGCTGCAGTATTTATGTGGCTCGTCCAGTTAAGTTTCTGGTCAACGGTGACCCGCCCCAGCATGTTGATGGTGGGGGATTCGGCAATGGTAATGCCATTGAATGTCATGGGGTGGTGGGTAGATTCTCTCTTGTTGGAGATAGTCATTGCCTGGCACCTGTGTGGCATGAATGTTACTTCCCACTTCTCAGCCCAAGCCTGAATGTTGTCCAGGTCTTGCTATATGCGGGCATAGACTGCTGCATTAGCTGGGGAGTTGCGAATGGACCTGAACACTGTAGTCATCAGTGAATTTTAATCTACATATAGACTGGGCAAATCAAATTTGCAGTAATAATGTGGAGGACGAATTAATGGAATGTATACAAGATAGTTTTCTAGATCAGTATGTTGAGGAACCAACTAGGGAGCAGGCTATTTTAGATCTAGTATTGTGCAAGGGTTAATTAATGACCTTGTAGTAAAGGGACTCTTAGAGAAGAGTGACCATAATATAATAGAATTATATATTAAGTTTGAAAGTGATTTAGTTAAATCCGAAACTAGGGTCTTAAATCTAAACAAAGCAAACTACGTAGGTATGAGGGGAGAGTTGGTTAAGGTAGATTGGGAAACTACATTAAAATATGTGATGGCAAACTAGCAATGGCTAGCATTTAAAGAATTAATACATAACTTACAACAAATATGCAATCCTTTAAATTACAAAATCCCACAGGAAAAGTGGTCCAACCGTGGCTAACATGAGAAGTTAAATATAGTATTAAATCAAAGGAAGATGCTTATAATGTTGCCAAAAAGAGCAGTAAGCCTGAGGATTGGGAAGATTTTAGAATTCAGCAAAGGAGGACTAAGAAATTGATAAAGAAATGGAAAATAGAATATGAGAGTGAACTAGCACGAGACATAAAAACAAGCTTCTATAAGTATCTAAAAAGGAAAAGATTAGCGAAAGTACATGTGGGTCCCATACAGGCTGAGACAGGAGAAATTATAATGGGGAATAAGGAAATGGCAGAGAAATTAAACAAATACTTTGTGTCTGTCTTCACAGAAATAGTGGAGAACCAAGGGTCTAGGGAGAATGAGGAACTGAAAGAAATTAATATTAGTAAAAAAATAGTACTGGAGAAGTTAATGGGATTGAAAGCCGATAAATGCCCTGAACCTGATGGCCCACATCCTAGGGTTTTGAAAGGTGTGACTATAGATATAGTGGATGCATTGGTTGTCATCTTCCAAAATTCCATGGATTCTAGAAAGGTTCCGCAGATTGGAAGGTAGCAGATGTAACCATGCTATTTAAGAGAGGAGGGAGAGAAAAATTGGGGAACGACAGAGCAGTTAGCCTGACATCAGTAGTAGGAAAAATGCTAGAATCTATTATTCAGGACGTGGTAACAGGGCACTTAGAAAATAATAGTAGGATTGGACAGAGTCAACACAGGTTTATGAAAGGGAAATCATGTTTGATAAATCTGTTAAGTTTTTTGAGGTTGTAACTAGCAGAATAGATAAGGGGGAACCAGTGGTTGTGGTGTATTTGGATTTTCAGAACACATTCGATAAGGTGTCCAAGAGGTTAGTAAACAAATTTGGGGTTCATGGATTTGGGGATAATATACCAGCATGGATTGAGGATTGGTTAACGGACAGAAAACAGAGAGTAGGAATAAACGGGTCATTTTCAGGTTGGCAGATTGTATCTAGTGGTGAACCGCAAGGATCAGTGCTTGGGCCTCAGCTATTCACAAGCTATATCAATGATTTGGATGAGGGGACCAAATGTAATATATCCAATTTTGCTGATGATACGAAGCTAGGTGGGAATCTAAGTTGTGAGGAGAATGCAAAGAGGCTTCAAGGGGATATAGACAGGCTGAGTGACAAGAAAATGACACTGAATATGTGGAGAAATGTGAAGTTATCCACTTTGGTAGGAAAAATAGACAAGCAGAGTATTTTGTAAACGGTGAGATATTGAGAACTGTTCGTGTTCAGAGGAACCTGGGTGTCCTTGTACATGAATCACTGAAAGTTAATGTGTAGGTACAGTAAGCAATTAAGAAAGCTAATGGTATGTTGGCCTTTATTAAAATAGGATTTGAGTATAAGAGTAAAGATGTCTTACTGCAATTATACAGGCCCTAGTGAGACCACACCTGATGTATTGTGTACAGTTTTGGTCTCCTTATCTAAGGAAGGGTATACTTGCCACAGAAAGTGCAACAAAGGTTCACCAGATTGATTCCTGGGATGGGGGGAATTGTCCCATGAAGAGAAATTGAGTAGACTAGACCTATATTCTCTAGAGTTTAAAAGAATGAGAGGTGATCTCATTGAAACTTACAAAATTCTTACAGGGCTTGACAAGGTAGATACAGACAGAATGTTTCCCCTGGCAGGGGAGTCCAGAACCAGGGATCACAGTCTCGGAATAAGGGGTCGGCCATTTAGGGCTGGGATGAGGAGAAATTTCTTCACTCAGAGGGTGGTGAATGTTCAGAATTCTCTACCCCAGAGGGTTCTGGATGCTTAGTCGTTGAGTATATTCAAGACAGAAATTAGTCGAGTTTTGAATACAGGTTGAGCGTCCGAAATCCAGAAACCGCGGTCGTTCCGGATATTGGAACGTCTTTGTCTGGGCCGAGGTAGGTGGGGTTGGGCAGCCGAAATAAGGGGGTGAGGTCGGCCTGCCGAGGTAAGGGGGAGGAAGGGAGGCTGAGGTAAGGGGGAGGGAGGGAGGGGGGCCGGGGCGAGGTCGGGCCGTGCAAAGTCATGGCGGGTGTAGTCGCAGCGAAGTCAGGCCAGAGGTCGGGCTGCCGAGGGCTGGAGGAGGTCAGGCTGCAGGGGGCTGGAGTGAGGTAGGGCCACCAAGGGCCGGGGCGAGGTCGGGCCGCCGAGGCGGAGGGAGTCCGGATTTCAGAACATTTTCCGGTTTCCAGACAACCCCGCCACAGATCGGCCCGATTTCCGTATTCCAGAACATTCCGAATTTTGGAACACCAGATTCTGAACGCTCAACCTGTATTAAGAGAATCAAGGGATATGGGAATAGTGCAGGAAAGTGGAGTTGAGTTACAAAATCAGCCATGATTTTATTGAATGGCAGAGCAGGCTCAAGGGGCCGAATGGCCTACTCCTATCTCTTATAAGAACATTAGAAATAGGAGCAGGAGTAGACCATTATATTCTTATGAACATCCCCACTTCTAACCTTATGATGGAGGGAAGGTCATTAATGAAGCAGGTGTAGATGGTTGGGCCTAGGACACTGCCCTGAGGAACTCCTGCAGCTATGTCCTGGGGCTGAAATGATTGACCTCCAACAACGACAACCATCTTCCTTTGTGCTAGGTATGGCTCCAACCAGTGAAAAGTTTTACCCGTTTGCCAAGGCAGTCTGAACACAGCTCCAATCTGAATTCTGGTATATCCAAGCCTAGCTCCAATCCAGATGTTAGGGTATACTGAATATTCTGTCGATCGGAAAATGAGTAATTAAAACACAAGCCTGATTTGGACAGTGTGGGAGGGAGTGCACAAATGCAACTCCAATCCAGTTAGCTTAGTGGTATATTTGATTTCTTTCTTCCCTGGTTAGGATCAGGTTCTGCTTCTTCTTACATTACATAGTATTTTGCATTTTATTAAGCCTTTTATTAAACCAATATAAAAGTTGAGTAAAATAACCTCTCTGGATCACAAATTGCTTCTGGTGAGATCCTGATATTTCTCAGTAAGGATGGAGCTAGTGTTATTTACCATCGTACATACATTTATTCATCTAAAAGGACCAGGCAATTCCCAACTCGTGTCCAATAAAATACCACAACCGGTGCTAGGATTTCTTTCAAAATTAGATTTCCAATTTCTATTTTATAGAGTGTAAAAGTAGGTCTGTGCTACACGTTGTGGATTGTGCTTATTGGAAAATTTAGGTAACTGTTGTATGCTCATACTATTTGGGTTATTTTTGTTCAGTTCTACAAGAATGTGAAGGATTGGTGGCTGTTTGGCTTTTACTTCTGTCTGCCTCTGGCTTGCACCGGTATATTCTACACTCTCATGACCTGTGAGATGCTGAGCAGGAGGAATGGGATGCAAATCGCTCTCAATGATCATATCAAACAGGTAAGGCATCTATCTGCAACACTCAGGTACATCAAAATACAAGTAGAAACTACCCAGACTAGAGAAAAGTAAGCTGGCACTCTGGAAACAACGTCTCAAAGTCTTGCCGCATTTAGAGTCCGCAAACTGTTGTTCATCTTTACGATGATGCACTTTACACCAGGATCCATAGCTCTATACTTCAGCCTCCTTTGGCCACAGTTCAATGTAATAAACCATGTGGCTAGAGATTTGTTTTGAATTTCAGTAACAGCTAATTTCCATCAAGCAGTAAGTTTTATCAGGCACAGCACTGACAACAGACTAAGTAATTAACCTAATGGAAGGGAGGAGACAATTATCTGTACTATCCAGTACTTTCCTCGCCAGCTATCAAACCAAGAACATTGTGGAAACAGGACCAACTGTGCAATTAATTGAAACGATTAAGTCAACACTTAGTGACTGGGACTGTAACATTAACTGTGCTTTCCCTTCCATAAAAAGAAACATTTTACAACTTATATTAGCTAATGGCTCTCTGCTCAAATGCCAGCACAATCTTACTAAAATGATCTCAGCTATTCTGTTCGAGTAATAGACCTAATAGACTTGGAGAAATGTTCACACGGTTCTTTAACTTTTCTCAGCGACGTGAGGTGGCTAAAACAGTCTTCTGTCTGGTGGTTATCTTTGCTATGTGTTGGCTCCCACTGCATTTAAGCAGAATCCTGAAGAAAACTATTTATGATGAGCAAGACCCCAACAGATGTGAACTGCTCAGGTAAGTTTCTGGTATATTTTAAAATGGCTTCTGTTTTGTGGTGTTCTGTACTATGGATCTTGGTCTTTCACTCTGGTTTCTCAGTTCAGGTATAGCACTGACAACAAACAAGGCGATTAATCAAATGAAAGCAAGACTGCCATTATATATACTACTGCAGTGCCCTCGACTCCAGGTATCAAACAAAGATACACTTCAGATAAGTGTCACACACACACACACTTCCTTCTGCTCTAAATGTTTTAGATACTCGCAATTATTTGCTCTTCTGTCAAAACTGCAGACACCTATCAAATGTACAAGTTGCACACATACTTGAAATTACGTCTCCTGAAATAGGATGCCTCCATTTTAGTTTTCCTTGCTGCAAAGAAAACTGAGAATGTTAAACTGGTAAATAAAATGGGACAGAAAAACACTCCACAAACATTAAACATATTTAAGGATGCACCAGAGGGGATGCATGTGAGCTTGAGAAAAGAGTATGGGACCATCGCCACAATTTTGGAGGTTGCTTGGGAATTGCGCCCGCCAGCACTGACCCCAGTAGTTTGTGAGGCCAGTGGACGAGCTCCCCATTTGCATGGCCCCACTAGCCCCATTATTCCAGTGGTGACTGCCACTATGACTGTGTCTGAGGTGTCCACCTTCCTCATGCTGCCAAACTTATTTAGTTAAATCAGTGTAACATGTCTGTACACGTATTAGAAAATAATGAAAATATCACATTTTCCCACGTTAATGGATTATCTTGCTAGACTTAGAAGCAAAATAACTCCCAACTACTCTCCTGCCTTCTAAACTTCTCACAGCCTTTGCTGGACCTAACTGCCTGTCTGTGTTTGTCTCTTTTTTTAAAATCTTCTTCCATTCACAACCCAAGACCAGAGACTTTCCAAATCAATGTGTTTACAGATAACAGACACAGACTAACAATGTATTTATGGTTTACAAACATGGGGAGAACAAGTTCAATGTCTAGTGTACTAGCATATTAACCATCTGTCATCTCTGCTTTTTTTTCCTAAATGTGTGAAGACATTTAAAAGTAACTAATTTTTCCAAAGTTTTTGTGTAGAAATTGTCAAAAAATCTCAAAACATAACATCCCATAAATTACATTTCTGATTCCTTAATGAGCCTGAGGTTAAATTTTATGCACAGACTCCCAACAAGCTCTACACTGGACAGCTGCATTGGGCAAGTTGGGCGCATCAGGGCATTGTAGGTTTTTCCATGTCCAACAGTATGGGAAGCCAATGCTTAATACACTCAAGCACAACGGTATTATCTGCTATACTGAGTCAACAAACTTGCCTACTCCATTTACATGTTTGAGGGGTGAGGGCACTTGTGTAATCTCAGACAGTCCAGGTTCAATCGAAACTGGACGACGTACCTCTTTAGGGCAAGTATAGCACATTTTGTGGCAGCAGTTTCCAAGTCAAACCGTACATGCAATTCTTTAACTGGATCTATTTGGCACATGTGAAGCAATAGACAGTCAATAAAGCTGTAGTGAGACAACATTTGAAATTATTGTGCTGCTCTGTATATTGCTCTTACAGAAAAATGGAAACATTAGATGAAGAGCAGCAAAAAAACCTAATTTGTTCCCAATGAAAGAGACGAAGCAGAGAATCCAAGGAGGGATGGGGGAGGGGGAGGAATTTTAACAATTTGTTCCGGGATGTGGGCGGTGCTGGCGAGGCCAGCATTTATTGCCCATCCCTATGACCTATGGAATGACCAATCTTACGTTGTGTACTCACAGCCATTAGGATTTGTGAAAAGACTATCCCATAATCATTTAATTTCAGACTCTTACAAACACCAGAGAAGAAGTCTTCATTCAATCTCTTTAGAGTTATTTGGAACCCAACTCCTGAATTGAGGAACAGTAGATTAATAGTATTCGATTAAAATTTCATTAATTGGAAAACGGGTAGGGAACAGCCCACGGCCACGCACTATCATGTGCTGGGAAAATACTGATGTTCAATTGTTAACAATAACTTGTATTTATATAGCGCTTTTAACGTAGTAAAAGGTCCCAAGGCGTGTTATAAGACAAAAAAAAAATGGCACCGAACCACATAAGAAGAAATTATGGCAGATGACCAAAGGCTTGGTCAAAGAGGTAGGTTTTAAGGAGCATCTTAAAGGAGGAAAGAGAGGTAGAGAGACGGAGAGGTTTAGGGAGGGAGTTCCAGAGCTTGGGGCCCAAGCAGCTGAAGGCACAAGCACCAATGGTTGAGCAGTTATAATCAGGAGTGCTCAAGAGGGCAGAATTTGAGGAGCGCAGTTATCTCTGGGGGTTGTGAGGCTGAAGAAGAGAGATGGGCCATGGAGGGATTTGTAAACAAGGATGAGAATTTTGAAATCAAGGCGTGCTTAACCAGGAGCCAATGTAGGTCAGCCAGTACAGGGATGATGGGTGAACGGGACTTGGTGCGAGTTAGGACACGGGCTGCGGAGTTTTGAATGACCTCAGGTTTACATAGGATAGAATGTAGGAGGTCAGCCAGGAGTGCATTGGAGTAGTCAAGTCTAGAGGTAACAAAGGCATGGATGAAGGTTTTAGTAGCAGATGAGCTGAGGCAGGGCGGAGACAGGCAAGGTTACGGAGGTGGAAATAGGCGGTTTTAGTTATGCCACGGATATGTGGCCGGAAGCTCATTATCAGGGTCAAATAAGACACCAAGATTGCGAACAGTCTGATTCAGGCTCAGACAGATGCTAGGAAACGCAGTTTGTGGCGGGGCCTAAGACAATGATGTTGATCTTCCCAATATTTAATTGGAGAAAAGTTTTGCTCATCCAGTACTGGATATCGGACAAGCAGTCTGGTAATTTAGGGACCGTGGAAGGGTCGAGTATAGTGGTGGTGAGGTAGAGCTGGGTGTTATCAGCGTACATGTGGAAACTGATGCCGTGTTTTCGGATGTCGCTAAGCGGCAGCTTTTAGATGAGAAATGGAGGGGGGGGGGCCAAGGATAGATCCTTGGGGGACACCAGAGGTAACGATGCAGGAATGGGAAGAGAAGCCATTACAGGTGATTTTCTGGCTACAATTAGATAGACAAGAATGGAACCAGGCGAGTACAGTCCCACCCAGCTGGAAGATGGTGGAGAGGCGTTGGAGGATGGAGTGGTCAACCGTGTCAAAGGCTGCAGATATGTTGAGGATGAGGAGGGATAGTTTACCGTTGTCACAGTCACAAAGGATGTAATTTGTGACTTTGATGGGAGCCGTTTCGGTACTGTGGCAGGGGCGGAAACCAGATTTAAGGGATTCAAACTGAAGTTCCGGGAAAAATGGGCACGGATTTTGGAAGCGACAGCACGTTCAAGGACTTTGGAGAGGAAACAGAGATTGGAGATGGAGCAGTAGCTTGCAAGCACAGTAGGATCAAGGGTTGGTTTTATGAGGCGAGGGGTGATGGCAGTTTTGAAGGAGAGGGGGACAGTACCTGAGGAGAGAGAACCATTAACAATGTCAGCTAACATGGGAGCCAGAAAAGGAAGTTGGGTTAAGTTATCAAAAGGACATTTTAACTTGCAACACGATTGATTTTTATGTTGGTTCTGTCCTCAGTTTTCTTCTGATTCTGGATTATATTGGGATTAATATGGCTTCGCTCAACTCCTGCATAAACCCAGTGGCGCTGTACTTCGTCAGTCAAAAATTTAAGAACTGTTTCAAGGTAAGTTTGGACTTTAAAATTACAAATCAAACATTATTTTAATTTCACTTCAATTATTTTCTTCTCTATGCAGTTTCTTGCAATCTACACCATCCCTCAAGAGGATGGCAGATAATAGTGACCAACTTCAAGGTCCTGACAATGCTATTCCATAACCAGACATATGGATGCACGTGACAGGACGTCCCTTCACTGGGAGTTTTCAGAATCCATTGATCACCTCAAATGAAATCAGGAACTAGGGGTCATAGTCTCAGGATAAGGGGTCGAGCATTTAGGACTGAGAAGAAGAAAAATGTCTTCACTCAGAGGGTTGTGAATATTTGGAATTCTCTATTCCAAAGGGCTGTGGATGCTGAGTTGTTGAGTAAATTCAAGACAGAGAACGATAGATTTTTGGACTCTAAGGGAATCAAGGAATATGGAGATCGGGCAGGAAACTGGAGTTGAGGTTGAAGATCAGCCATGATCTTACTGAATGGCAGAGTGAGGGGCTGCATGGCCTACTCATGCTCCTATTTCTTATGTTAACTTTTCTTAAAAATAGGGCAAACAGTTAATATTCACTGTGGGACAGTGCATGTGACATACACCATAAAAGTGGTTTATGTTGGCAGATCACCAATCACAACGCCACTTCATATTGCCCTTGAGAATGCAAACAAGGTCCTTGCCTTGTGGATGGATGTAACACTTTGGTTTATAGGCGGCAATATCTTCCTCACACCAAGGACCCTCTGCCTGGTTATACATTCCATCACCATCCCCACACAAACCACTGATCAACGGCACAGCTCTTATTGCTAAGTCACATAGAAACATAGAAATTAGGTGCAGGAGTAGGCCATTCGGCTCTTCGAGCCTGCACCACCATTCAATATCATGGCTGATCATGCAACTTCAATACCCCATTCCTGCTTTCTCTCCATACCCCTTGATCGCTTTAGCCGTAAGGGCCACATCTAATTCCCTTTTGAATATATCTAACAAACTGGCCTCAACAGCTTTCTGTGGTAAAGAATTCCACAGGTTCACAATTCTTTGAGTGAAGAAGTTTCCCCTTATCTCGATCTTAAATGGCTTACCCCTTATCCTTAGACTGTGACCCCTGGTTCTGGACTTTCCCAACATCGGGAACATTCTTCCTGCATCGAACCTGCCAATCCCGTCAGAATTTTATATGTTTCTATGAGATCCCCCCTCATTCTTCTAAATTCCAGTGAATATAAGTCTAGTCAATCCAATCCTTCTTCATATGTCAGTCCTGCCATGCCAGGAATCAGTTTGGTGAACCTTCACTGCACTCCCTCAATAGCAAGAATGTCCTTCCTCAGATTAGGAGACCAAAACTGCAAACAATACTCAAGATGTGGTCTCACCAAGGCCCTGTACAACTGCAGTAAGACCTCCCTGCTCCTATACTCAAATCCCCTCACTATGAAGGCCGGCATGCCATTTGCTTTCTTTACTGCCTGCTGTACCTGCATGCCTACCTTCAATGACTGATGTACCATGACACCCAGGTCTCATTGCACCTCCCCTTTTACTAATCTGTCACCATTCAGATAATAATCTGCCTTCCTGTTTTTGCCATCAAAGTGGATAACTTCACACTTATCCACATTATACTGCATCTGCCATGCATTTGCCCATTCACCTAACCTGTCCAAGTCCCCCTGCAGCCTCCTAGCATCCTCCTCATAGCTCGCACTGCCACCCAGCTTAGTGTCATCTGCAAATTTGGAGATATTACATTCAATTCCTTCATCTAAATCATTAATGTATATTGTAAATAGCTGGGGTCCCAGCACTGAGCCCTGCGGCACCCCACTAGTCACTGCCTGCCATTCTGAAAAGGACCCGTTTATCCCAACTCTCTGCTTTCTGTCTGCCAACCAGTTCTCTATCCACGTCAATACATTACCCCCAATACCATGTGCCTTAAATTTGCACACTAATCGCTTGTGTGGGACCTTGTCAAAAGCCTTTTGAAAGTCCAAATACACCACATCCACTGGTTCTCCCTTATCCACTCTACTAGTTACATCCTCAAAAAATTCCAGAAGATTTGTCAAGCATGATTTCCCTTTCATAAATCCATGCTGACTTGGACCGATCCTGTCACAGCTTTTCAAATACGCTGCTATTACATCTTTAATAATTGATTCCAGCATTTTCCCCACCACCGATGTCAGGCTAACCGGTCTATAATTCCGTGTTTTCTCTCTCCCTCCTATTTTAAAAAAAGTGTGATTACATTAGCTATCCTCCAATCCATAGGAACTGAACCAGAGTCCATAGAATATTGGAAAATTACCACCAATGCATCTACTATTTCTAGGGCCACTTCCTTAAGTACTCTGGGATGCAGACTATCAGGCCCTGGGGATTTATCGGCCTTCAGTCCCTTCAATTTCCCCAACACCATTTCCTGACTAATAAGGACTTCCCTCAGTTCCCCTCTCGTATTTTCGGGAGGTTTTTCGTGTCTAACTTAGTGAAGACAGAACCAAAGTATTTGTTCAATTTTGCCTCTCCCCTACTCTTCGGACACCAACTTGTCCATTAAGCACCCCACCGTCTTCCACTCAAAATCTTTGTCATGTACTGCCTCCCACGTTCCATGTTGACTCTTTTAATGAGATGTACTCCCTTAGCCTCTGCATCAAAGCAACTCCTCATTCTTGGTGACTTCAATTTCTACATTAATTTTCCTTATCTGCTCTCCTCCGATTTCACTACCCTCTTCCCCTCACTCAGTCTTACTCTGCACATAAGTTATTCCATCCATAACCACAGCCACCCCTTGATCTCACCATCTCTTGTGACCTCTCTGCTCCCCAGCTCTCAAGGCCATTTTCTGCCTATTTCCTCATCTCCAGTTCCACCCACATCTTCCTTCCTTTCCACAGCCCTGGAAAAAAATTCTCCCACTTGCTCAGTCAATAATTCACTTTCAACTCCCTCACCACATTACATCTCTGCTGCCGTTATCTGTTAAGTTACTCTCATCTTCCACCCTCCATAAATTCCAACTTGTCCAAAACACAACCATCTATAATTCTGTACCACTTATCCATCACTCTCATTGTCACTGACCTATATTGGCTCCTTTTTACCAAAGTATTAAATTTAAAATCCTCATTCTTCTCTTCAAATCCCTATCTCTGCAATCTCCTGCAATTTTATATTTCCCTCCTATACTCTGCAATACTTCAGCTCCAGCCTTTTGTGCACCCAACCACCCTTCACATCATCATTGGTGGCAGAGCCTTGTCAAATTGGCCCTAGTCTTTCAAACTCCTTCCCTAAACTTCTCCTATGCTCTCCAGTTGTGAAAACCATCTCAGAATGCATCTTTTCAATCAAGCTTTCAGTTACCTTTCTCAGTCTCCCCCCGGTCCATGGCACATGTTCACTCTCTTACTCCCTGTAAAATTCCTTGAAGCCTTTTCTACATTAATGGTGCTATATAAATGCAAGTTGTTATTGGATGAAGGTCGGGCTGCTTCCCCATTCAATGATTTCTAATATCACTCAAGCCCTTAGGAGATAACTGTAAGATGCCTCTCGGGAATAAGGAAAAAAATCATACATCTTCTAGCTGTTGGATGAAAAACAGTAAAAGGCTGAGAACATGTTATCTGCCACTTGGACAATAAGGGCAAAAACATGGAAAATGAATCAAAACTTTTAAATATCTTTCTAAATTGGACTTGCTTAGGTTAGAACATGTTGATTGCATCTGTTAATTTCCACCTAATTTATTTTCATATTGCCCACTCAGTCCTGCTTGTGCTGCTGGTGTCAGCGGCCAGTTCTGAGCACACCAATGGACGAGAAAAAACTGACTGCTGTCAAGTGGAAAGCCAACGGCCATGCAAACGGCCTGGATCGGAGCAGCTCGTGCTTCAGTAACAAGAACAGCTCAACTTGAACTTTTTTTTTAAATGTAGGAAAGCACTTCCTGGCTCTCCACTGCCATATAAAAGCGGTTTCATATCTGAACTCGTATGCATTATATTTTGGTCAATCCAATGCAGGTGTCTGTCTGCACAGTGAGTCTTTGAATGTTTGTAGTAATGAAAAAAACAAACGTTTTCTCTCGGGACCCCTACATTTCCATATCAAGCTACATCTTTATATTATCACCCACTTCAATGCTTATTTGCCAACGAGAACATCAAACTAAAAGTCCGAATAGGTTACCATTCTGGTCAGAGACTACTGTGGAATGATGACAAGAAACTGAAAACCAACCTTATTTTAGTAAAGATTTCTAACCATGGGAAGTTTAAGTACTGCCATTTTTCCAAGAAATTGTAAAAAGTCATGCAACTGTAAGTATGGCCTGATCTCCTGGGAGAGACCTTGCTCCTGGAAGTCATGCCCACTTTAACTGAAACCCTTTTATCTTCCCCAACGGCTATCTGTAAGGTTGTATTGCATAGGCATCTACAGACCAGTTATGTTGCAGTGTTTCGGCACCAGATCATTATTATTTTGTTCATGGAATTCTCAATTATATGTGCTCTGAATCTGTACTATACTCATATCCTAGTTCTGTATATTTTGTGTAAACAATCGCAAGAGTTAGGTAGATGTGTGTCAACAATCCTATCCATTTACAAACAGCACATTTTTCAATAAGAAAATAGCCGTTTCATTTGCTGTCAGTATTTTTTAAATAATCACGGTCAAACATTACAAACTAACCTTAAAAACCAGCTACCTATGACACATTATTGATAAATTCCTTGGATTGAAGTGAAAAGCCTCAAGTTCAATGCAGTAAATCCTTCAAGGCCAAAGCTAACTTTTGTAGTTAGCAGAAACCTGCGTTGCTACAAGAAGGGGACATGTCGATCACAAGCGATAAAGTAAAAGCTTACAGTGAACCTGGGACAGGTATTAGAAAAGAGCCATTGTTCCCAATTAAATTTAATTTTACCCATATTAACATGATATAGTTAGAATATTTTTGATCAGCTAGTTCTTATGGTCAATAATTTGCATTGATTTTGAGTAATTCAGAACTAATTATACACACTGTACTACTAAAAACACTATTATTGATCCAATAAAAGAGGGAGTCAAATTTTGTACTATCCCAAACACGTAGAGAAAGCATATTTTAACATCAAAACATTTTTCAACCTCGGGAAGCTAGCCAGGTGGCTATTTTCCTTCGGTGTCTTCATATTCTAAGGTATTCAGTCTACCTTTTGTTGTCAGAGCCGTGTGTCACTAACAAGGCCAACAATGACCTTGCTGAGTGAAATAAGGTACACAAACACACAAGTCTCCTTACATCCCAAGGTACATTACATGCCTTTGTCTGTTTATAAGCAACTGGCAACTAACAGGAATATACTGCACCAGAGAAAATGGAAAGATCAAAACACAAGTAAACATGATCTTGACTGAGACTTGCTGTTCAGCATTGCCACCTGTGTACCTGGAATTGCAAACTCAGTATCTTGAGTTAAACCAAGGGAAGATCAACCAGAGAATCTAAATATTTCCTTACTTTGCAACCAAAGAATCAGCTGAATCCAATTCGTGTGGCTGGGATTCCATGAGGGTTCATCAAAATATTCATTTTTATTTTTTTTAATGTTTACTTTTCAAAATATAAAAATGTACAGTTTTATATATGCATGTGCCTTATCAAAATTGATCCATTGCTTCTTCTTGTTTATGCTGCTCTTTGTATTCTTTCATACTGACCTGAAAGAAAAAATTAATCATCAGTGATGTGACAGCGAGACAGAATGCCTTGCGACAAGCTGACAGTCCTGTGAAAGTATATTTCTGTATTGCTGCAGTTAAATTGGGAAGAATAAGCACTTCCTAACAGATGTAGTCAAAATACATACTCTCACACTGGTGTAGTTAATGTAAATACACATAATTCAACTATCAGCAGTTAATCTACTCGAACTTCTTTCATTATACTGTGTTTTCAAAGTAAATTTAATAAAACAAGCTTTTCCTTCAATTTGAAAGAATCATTGTGGCAATTTTTGATTCTATCTAACTCAAAAACACAGAATGTTAACAGCTTACATTTATATAGCGCCTTTAACGTAGAAAAATTGTGGCGAGGTGTTTCACAAAGACACAAGGAAAAACAGATGCCAACCCAAAGAAAGAAAGATTAGGAGAGGTGACCAAAATCTTGATCAAAGAAATGGGTTTTAAGGGTGGTCTTATAAGAGAGGGAATTAGAGAAATGGAGGACTTAAGGGAACAGATGCCAGAGCTTGGGGCCCAAGCTCCAAAACACAGCCACCAAGAGTGGGGCTGAAGGGTGAGGTGGATGCACAAGAGGTTGGGTCAGAGGAATGCAGTCACCAACATAAGAGCATAAGAAATAGATGCAGGAGTAGGCCATTTGGCCCCTCGAACCTGCTCCGTCATTCAATAAGATCATGGCTGATCTGATCTTAGCCTCAACTCCACTTCCCTGCCTGTTCCCCGTAACCCTCGAATCCCTTATCATTCAAAAATATGTCTATCTCCACCTTAAATATATTTAATGGCTCAGCCTCCACAGCTCTCCGGAGCAGAGAGTTCCAAAGATTCACATCCCTGTGAGAAGAAATTCCTCCTCATTTCCGTTTTAAATGGGCGACCCCTTATTCTGAAACTATGCCCCCTAGTTCTAGATTACCTCACGAGGGGAAATAGCCTCTCTGCATCTTACCTGTCAAGCCCCCTCAGAATCTTATATGTTTCAATAAGATCACCTCTTATTCTTCTAAACTCTAATGAGTATTGGCCCAACCCTGCTCAACCTTTCTTCATAAGACAATCTCTTCATCTCAGGATTCAATCTCGTGATTCTTCTCTGAACTGCCTCCAATGCAAGTATATCCTTCCTTAAATAAGGAGGCCAAAACTGAATACAATACTTCAGTTGTGATCTCACCAATGCCCTGTACAGTTGTAGCAGGACTTCCCTACTTTTATACTCTATTCCCCTTACAATAAAGGCCAACATTCCACTTGCCTCCTAATTACTTGCTGTACCTGCAAGCTAACTTTTTGTGTTTCATGTACAAGGACCCCCAGATCCCTCTGTACCTCAGCATTTTGTAATCTCTCCCCATTTAAATAATTTTATTTTTTTTAAATCAAGGATAGTTGTAGGGTTGAAGAAGGTTAGAGATAGGGAGGGTTAGGCCATGAAGGGAATTAAAGACAATGAGGGCAATTTTAAGATTAAGTTTTAGACATTGGGGGACCAGAAGCCAATGAAGGTTAGCAAAGAGAGGGGTCACAGGTGAGTGGAGCTTGGTGCAGGATATAATATGGTCAACAGACAGAGTAAGCTGAAGTTTTTGTAAGGTGAGGGATGTGTATCCTTCTATAAAGCAATAGGCTATTAGGAACTGGGATACAATAGACAACAACTAGAGATGTTTATCCGAATCTGGTAGGCATATTTAAATAATGTGGCAATGACATGTTGATACCTAAATTCCATACTTGTTCCATCATTGCTACCTGAATAATGCTAGATGCAAGTCACACTAGTATGAAATGACCATCTAGCACTGTTGAGTACTTCACAAAAGTACATTAGAAAGGGCCTTGTAGCAACTAGAAGATCATGTGGGCTTCAAATTGTCTTGGGAGCGAGAATTCAACAAAGAGTTTTCTACTTCCCTTGTGAAGTCTTCGGCCTTTCCCAGGGCCGCTGCAGACCCAGTCTGCAGGGGTCGAATGGTAGGTCACTACGTCATTTTTCTTCAGACACGCCAATGCTGGGGCACCCAATTGTCATATAGATCAGAAAATAAAGTGATAGGCCAAGAACACTTTCCTCTCACCTCATTATAATGACAATGCCTATTATAGGTGCAGGTTCGCTTGTGTCATAAGCAAAGCCCCAATAAATCCCAGGGCAGAAAAGTGGGGGGCAGAGACCAGACCTAACAGGTCCCCACCCCATGTTCACCTCAAGACCATCATTTACTGCCCATCCCTAATTGCCCTTAATAAACCGCTGTAGTCCGTGAGGTGAAGGTAGCGGTTTGGTACAACTGAGTGGCTTGCTAGCCCATTTCAGAGGGCAGTTAAGACTCAACCACATTGCTGTATATCTGGAGTCACATATAGGCCAGACCAGGTAAGGACGGCAAATTTCCTTTACTAAAGGGCATTAGTGAACCGATAGATTCATGATCGCCATTACTGATACAAGCTTTTTATTCCAGATTTATTTAATTAACTGAATTTAAATTCCCCAGCTGCCGTGGTGGGATTTGAACTCATGTCTCTGGATCATTAGTCCAGGCCTCTGGATTACTCGTCCAGTAACGTAACCACTATGCACTGTGCCCCTAAATTAAAGAACACTATGCAGGCTTAGTCCACTAATACAGGAAAACCTTAATTTTAAACATATAGCTACTGCAAGTCAATGATTAAAACCAGTAATTGAATAGCCTCTGGCACAATCAAATGATTTTTGGATAATTTGCAGAATCTCATATTGACTGTTGCCAGGAAGTCTCAGCCATGCACTGAAACAGTTAAATGAATTTGAGACTCACCTCAAATGTATTCAGCACGTGTTGACAGACAATCATTAGTTCATTGAGACCCCTGCGAAAAGGCTCGACAGATGGAATTCCCCCTGGAAAATAATCCAGTAATTAACCCCTTCAAGTCCACTGTAGCATTTCTGTACACAATTCTAATTCACCATTTCCCTACAGACTCTTAGCAATTAAAATGCTTCTAAGCTTTTCAACCTTCCAGCTCTGTTCAGATATTTTAACATTGCTGCAGATTTCCCACAATTACAATATTGATAGGGTTATATAGCTAGTTTTATGGGAGTTTGCAGCATTTCAGGGACACTGTTCTGTGGAAGGCAGTGCTCACTGTCATACCGTTCCACTGCTGAAACTGCTCAATTAGAGGCATTTCTTTAGCAAAAAAAACAATGGCCTTTCCTCATACTATAATACCTGAACTCTGTAATGTAGTGTTCTCATCTGGAAATCATGGGTCCAAGTTTCCACATGATTTGCGCCTGATTTTTAGGAGCAACTGGTGGAGAACGGACTATCTTAGAAATCGCAATTCTCCACATTTTTTTTTCTACAGTTCTAGTCAGGTTGAACAGTTCTACTTTGGAACAGAATTTTTTCTTCAAAAGGGGGCGTGTCCGGCCACTGACGCCTGATTTGAAAGTTTCCACAGTGAAAACGTACTCCAAACTAAAGTAGAATGGAGCAAGTGAAGATTTTTGTAGAACTGAAAAAACCTGTTCTACACATTAAAAAATCAGGCGCAGGTTACAAATTAGGCGTCCAGAACGACGTGGGGGGGGGGGGGGGGGAAGGGAAGTCATTAAATTTATATTTATACAAATATTATACAAATAAATCCAACCTGAATAAACATTTATAAGCAAAGAAAAGATTAAATAAACCATCTTCCTACCTGTGTGAAAGTGCTTCAGGCAGGCCTTTCGGGACCGAAGGCTGAACGGGCCGGCCCGAGACTTCGGGCAGCGCCCGTCCCTAGCACCAGATTTACAGGTAGGTGGCGTTGGGTCGGGTCGGGGAGGTTCGGTTCGGGTCGGGGGGGGAGAGAGGGGGAGGGAGAGAGAGAGAGAGAGAGAGAGAGAGAGGGGGGGGGAGGGAGAGAGGGAGAGGGGGGGGGAGGGAGAGGGAGAGAGAGGGATGGAGGTCAGGTCGGATCCAGTCGGGAGCGGGAGTCGGGTCGGGTCCAGTGGGGGGTCGGGTCGGGTCGGGTCCAGTCGGGGAGGCGGAGAGCGGGAACAGGAGCTCGGGTCAGGTCGGGTCCAGTCGGGGAGCGGGAACAGGAGCTCGGGTCGGGTCGGGTCCAGTCGGGGGGGCGGGGAGTGGGAATAGGAGCGCGGGTCGAGTCGGGGAGGCGGGAACAGGAGCTCGGGTCGGGTCGGTTGCGGGGGGGGGGGGGGGGGGGGGGGGGGCGCGGGTGTCGGGTCTGGACCGGAGGCAGGGGGGGCGGGGAGCAGGTGTCGGGTCTGGTCTGGTCCGGAGGCAGGGGGGGGGGGCCAGGAGCGAGTGTAGGGTCTGGTTGGGGGTGGGGGGGGGGGGGGGGAGAGCAGGAGCTGGCCGTGGGAGGAGCCTTATTCACGCAGCCCCAGTGAGGCCATTCAGCCAGGGCAAGGGGCTGCGTGCTTCAGGCCCCTCCCACACAGTTCGCCGCCTGGAGCTACTGCACTTGCATGCCCACTGTAGCGCGCATGTGCAGAGGTCCCGGCAATGTATTCAGCGCAGGGACCTGGCTCCGCCCCCCCACAGCTCGTGCTGGCTGCGCCGAGGGCCAGAGGACCTGCAAGTAGGTGGAGAATACCGAGGATTTTTTTAGGTGCACTTTGTCGGGACTGCGTCGTTCTAGGCGCATGCGGAAACTTGGGCCCCATAAATCTAGTTGAAGAGCCAGGGCACTTGGTCAGTTATCAACAAGGTTGAAAGCAGGAGTGAAAACTAGTTAAAACTATTCAATATTATGTTTGATTGACCATTGTGCCATCAGGATTTACAGGCTTCAGCCAGCAAGCTCATATCGTTGTGCACTTTATAGTCATTTATTCATAGAATAATGCAAAGTCCAAGAAGGGATGTAGAATTCTTTCCTCAAATCTCCAGTCACAGATTTACATAAAAGGGAACATGTTCCCTCAGAATAGATCCAGACACAATCAGAGTTCAGGATGGTGTATTTCATTCCCTAATTCCACAGGGTGACCTTGACTGAACAAAATCCCAAATATTTATTTTGGCTCAGGGAAAGAAAGCCATTTAAATGAAAACCATGCATCTTTGCCAAGTCATCAATCTCGCTCAATGATAGGTACAGAATATTTTCATGAATTGGAAAATAAATAACCAAGGAAAAAAGCTCAGCGATAATTTGAATCCAGTGATTGCAGTGCAAGCACACAGTTTATTTGGCCTATTGTAAGAGTATATTCTTGCATGTTTAATAGGTTGCTTAGAAACCAAAATAAGCCAAATCACTTCGAAGCCCTATGCACCTTCAGCAATGCTGAGTGCAAATATAATCAAGTTCTGAATCTGTCTTGTTTAATGTAGAAGCCAATCTCTTTGCAAAAGCTACTCAATGTTCTGGTGTGGTATAACACACATCACCTTCACAAATGCAACCTTATAATTCATTTGCCCCCTCCGATATCTGCAGTAATAAAAATTAAGAGATAATTAACCTAGGCTTCCTCTGTGTAAATCTCTCAGATTAGGCTTGCTCTGTGTAAATCTCTCAGAAGGGGCTCAGGAAAGGTGCTCCGCATTAGAGAGCCAAGGCAGCTGAGGATTCTACCACCAATGGTGATGCAAAGGGAGGATAGGCACAAAAGTCCGGTCAGAGAACTGAAGGATATGGCAGGGAATTGTAATTCTAGAGAAGTATGCAAGAAAGAAAGAGGGCGGGACAGGGAGGTGAGGGGGAAAAAAGAAAGAAGAAGAAGAAGAAGAAGAAGAAGGAGAAGAGAGGCGAGGGGGAAAAAAGAAGAAGAAGAAGAAGAAGAGAAGAGAGGCGAGGGGGAAAAAAGAAGAGAGGCGAGGGGGAAAAAAGAAGAGAGGCGAGGGGGAAAAGAGAAGAGAGGCGAGGGGGAAGAGAGAAGAGAGGCGAGGGGGAAGAGAGAGAGGCGAGGGGGAAGAGAGAGAGGCGAGGGGGAAGAGAGAGAGGCGAGGGGGAAGAGAGAGAGGCGAGGGGGAAGAGAGAGAGGCGAGGGGGAAGAGAGAGAGGCGAGGGGGAAGAGAGAGAGGCGAGGGGGAAGAGAGAGAGGCGAGGGGGAAGAGAGAGAGGCGAGGGGGAAGAGAGAGAGGCGAGGGGGAAGAGAGAGAGGCGAGGGGGAAGAGAGAGAGGCGAGGGGGAAGAGAGAGAGGCGAGGGGGAAGAGAGAGAGGCGAGGGGGAAGAGAGAGAGGCGAGGGGGAAGAGAGAGAGGCGAGGGGGAAGAGAGAGAGGCGAGGGGGAAGAGAGAGAGGCGAGGGGGAAGAGAGAGAGGCGAGGGGGAAGAGAGAGAGGCGAGGGGGAAGAGAGAGAGGCGAGGGGGAAGAGAGAGAGGCGAGGGGGAAGAGAGAGAGGCGAGGGGGAAGAGAGAGAGGCGAGGGGGAAGAGAGAGAGGCGAGGGGGAAGAGAGAGAGGCGAGGGGGAAGAGAGAGAGGCGAGGGGGAAGAGAGAGAGGCGAGGGGGAAGAGAGAGAGGCGAGGGGGAAGAGAGAGAGGCGAGGGGGAAGAGAGAGAGGCGAGGGGGAAGAGAGAGAGGCGAGGGGGAAGAGAGAGAGGCGAGGGGGAAGAGAGAGAGGCGAGGGGGAAGAGAGAGAGGCGAGGGGGAAGAGAGAGAGGCGAGGGGGAAGAGAGAGAGGCGAGGGGGAAGAGAGAGAGGCGAGGGGGAAGAGAGAGAGGCGAGGGGGAAGAGAGAGAGGCGAGGGGGAAGAGAGAGAGGCGAGGGGGAAGAGAGAGAGGCGAGGGGGAAGAGAGAGAGGCGAGGGGGAAGAGAGAGAGGGAGGGGGAAGAGAGAGAGGGGGTGGGAAGAGAGAGAGGGGGTGGGAAGAGAGAGAGGGGGTGGGAAGAGAGAGAGGGGGTGGGAAGAGAGAGAGGGGGTGGGAAGAGAGAGAGGGGGTGGGAAGAGAGAGAGGGGGTGGGAAGAGAGAGAGGGGGTGGGAAGAGAGAGAGGGGGTGGGAAGAGAGAGGGGGGTGGGAAGAGAGAGAGGGGGTGGGAAGAGAGAGAGGGGGTGGGAAGAGAGAGAGGGGGTGGGAAGAGAGAGAGGGGGTGGGAAGAGAGAGAGGGGGTGGGAAGAGAGAGAGGGGGTGGGAAGAGAGAGAGGGGGTGGGAAGAGAGAGAGGGGGTGGGAAGAGAGAGAGGGGGGTGGGAAGAGAGAGAGGGGGTGGGAAGAGAGAGAGGGGGGTGGGAAGAGAGAGAGGGGGTGGGAAGAGAGAGGGGGGGTGGGAAGAGAGAGAGGGGGTGGGAAGAGAGAGAGGGGGTGGGAAAGAGAGGGGGGGTGGGAAAAGAGAGGGGGGGTGGGAAGAGAGAGGGGGGGTGGGAAAAGAGAGGGGGGGTGGGAAAAGAGAGGGGGGGTGGGAAAAGAGAGGGGGGGTGGGAAAAGAGAGGGGGGGTGGGAAAAGAGAGGGGGGGTGGGAAAAGAGAGGGGGGGTGGGAAAAGAGAGGGGGGGTGGGAAAAGAGAGGGGGGGTGGGAAAAGAGAGGGGGGGTGGGAAAAGAGAGGGGGGGTGGGAAAAGAGAGGGGGGGTGGGAAAAGAGAGGGGGGGTGGGAAAAGAGAGGGGGGGTGGGAAAAGAGAGGGGGGGTGGGAAAAGAGAGGGGGGGTGGGAAAAGAGAGGGGGGGTGGGAAAAGAGAGGGGGGGTGGGAAAAGAGAGGGGGGGTGGGAAAAGAGAGGGGGGGTGGGAAAAGAGAGGGGGGGTGGGAAAAGAGAGGGGGGGTGGGAAAAGAGAGGGGGGGTGGGAAAAGAGAGGGGGGGTGGGAAAAGAGAGGGGGGGTGGGAAAAGAGAGGGGGGGTGGGAAAAGAGAGGGGGGGTGGGAAAAGAGAGGGGGGGTGGGAAAAGAGAGGGGGGGTGGGAAAAGAGAGGGGGGGTGGGAAAAGAGAGGGGGGGTGGGAAAAGAGAGGGGGGGTGGGAAAAGAGAGGGGGGGTGGGAAAAGAGAGGGGGGGTGGGAAAAGAGAGGGGGGGGTGGGAAAAGAGAGGGGGGGGTGGGAAAAGAGAGGGGGGGGTGGGAAAAGAGAGGGGGGGGTGGGAAAAGAGAGGGGGGGGGTGGGAAAAGAGAGGGGGGGGTGGGAAAAGAGAGGGGGGGGGTGGGAAAAGAGAGGGGGGGGTGGGAAAAGAGAGGGGGGGGGGTGGGAAAAGAGAGGGGGGGGTGGGAAAAGAGAGGGGGGGTGGGAAAAGAGAGGGGGGGTGGGAAAAGAGAGGGGGGGTGGGAAAAGAGAGGGGGGGTGGGAAAAGAGAGGGGGGGTGGGAAAAGAGAGGGGGGGTGGGAAAAGAGAGGGGGGGTGGGAAAAGAGAGGGGGGGTGGGAAAAGAGAGGGGGGGTGGGAAAAGAGAGGGGGGGTGGGAAAAGAGAGGGGGGGTGGGAAAAGAGAGGGGGGGTGGGAAAAGAGAGGGGGGGTGGGAAAAGAGGGGGGGTGGGAAAAGAGAGGGGGGGTGGGAAAAGAGAGGGGGGGTGGGAAAAGAGAGGGGGGGTGGGAAAAGAGAGGGGGGGTGGGAAAAGAGAGGGGGGGTGGGAAAAGAGAGGGGGGGTGGGAAAAGAGAGGGGGGGTGGGAAAAGAGAGGGGGGGTGGGAAAAGAGAGGGGGGGTGGGAAAAGAGAGGGGGGGTGGGAAAAGAGAGGGGGGGTGGGAAAAGAGAGGGGGGGTGGGAAAAGAGAGGGGGGGTGGGAAAAGAGAGGGGGGGTGGGAAAAGAGAGGGGGGGTGGGAAAAGAGAGGGGGGGTGGGAAAAGAGAGGGGGGGTGGGAAAAGAGAGGGGGGGTGGGAAAAGAGAGGGGGGGTGGGAAAAGAGAGGGGGGTGGGAAAAGAGAGGGGGGGTGGGAAAAGAGAGGGGGGTGGGAAAAGAGAGAGGGGGTGGGAAAAGAGAGGGGGGGTGGGAAAAGAGAGGGGGTGGGAAAAGAGAGGGGGTGGGAAAAGAGAGGGGGTGGGAAAAGAGAGGGGGTGGGAAAAGAGAGGGGGTGGGAAAAGAGAGGGGGTGGGAAAAGAGAGGGGGTGGGAAAAGAGAGGGGGTGGGAAAAGAGAGGGGGTGGGAAAGAGAGGGGGGATGGAGCAGAGTTTATGCGAGAGCTGAAAATAATGACAGGTCTTCTGATGTTAAGTTGGAGACAGCTGTAGCTCATCTAACAGTTGCTATCAAACATGTACTCTGACAGCACAGACCAGTCATACGATCAAGAATGATATTGGTGAAGCAGACCTGATGTCATCAGCATGCAAATAGAAACTGACCCTTTATCTATGGATGCTGTAGATGAGGGACAACATGTCGTGGGAAGAAGGGGTAGCAAGCATGGATCCTTGGAAAACTCTGGAGATGACTATACAAGGGCAGGAACAGAAGCCATTGCCTGGGGTGCATTGGCTGAATTTTGATAGACAGGACTGAATTCTGATAGACAGGACAAGGGCAGTTCCATTAGATTCGACAATGTTGGAGTTGCGATGGAGAAGGAGAACTTCGTCAACCTATTCAAATTCTGCCACAGACTATGGCGAGGGACATTTCAGTGGACTGGAGAGAGATAAGGTATAGATAATACTTAGTGGAGAACATGAGCAGAGGCAACTACACGAGATTACCTCAATCTCCTTTGTAGAAATCAATGAGTTCTTCGCACTTAATTTCGGCAGTAAGTGTGGGGAAGGGTTTGGGTCTTGAACAGATGGTTAGATGTGTAGAAGAGAAACCGTAAGACTGCCCTTGCGGTATCCAGGTTCATACAAGAATAATGGCTAACTGAAAGGATTCTATAGAGATGCAAGTTCATGTTCAATCACACTTCAGCACAAGCCACTTAGGAGAGATTAAGTAAGGGATAAAATTAGAGATTTTTTAAAATTAAATTGCTTGAGATCGGTACAAGGTAATAGATACATTAGATAGAAATCCGGCCATGGTAATCAGCAAGCTATGAGCAACATAGGCATTGATATTGCAGGCACTCCACGGAAACATTTGAAAGCTTATTGACTAGTTGTCTGAATTTGTTAAATTCTCCAATCTTGTTGACTGAATAGCGATAATTTCCCACCATATGTCAATCACAGAAGCAGAAACATGCACTTGCACATACACATCACAAGCGCCATATATATGCACAACAGTCTCACTCAAATCAAGGACAGCAAGAAATATAAAACATAAAATAAAAGAATAATCAATAGCAAAATTCTCCTCAAGCACTTAGAGGGGTTCATAGAAACAATTGAAACAAATATATACGGGAATTACCTCTTGTTTGAATTCTGAAGTTAATTTTGCTTTCTGATGGATGAGTGATGCTGTAGCCGCAAAATTCTACCTCTGGGCTGAGAAAAATGGAAAGAAAATTAGTATTAAAATGTGAATAATAACAAAGATAAAAATACAATTTGCACCCAGACTATAAAAGACCTTTCATTTTCAAAAGATAATTTCTTGACTTTGGCTTAACTAACTTTTGACATTTTGACATGGTATTTCTGTAATTTTAGTGAATCCATGGTGACCAAAGTGGGACTAGGGAAGGGAAGGGAATGATCTGCATGAATAACAGCCACTGCTCCTTCAATTTGGGGTTTCCATATATAGATCCAGGCTATTGGATGTTGCCACCTGACTCTTTCAAATTACAATGCTCTGTTAAAATGGGGGTAGTTCACCTCAGCAGGTGGGGATGGTCAGATCTAAGGCACACCCTAAACTTTGTACAGGCTGGGGTGTTGCTGCAGTTCAGTAGCTCGCTGATACTAAACTTCAGTAACACCCCATAGCTGTTAATAGTTTGGAATAGAGACCTCAATCACAAGTAAAAATGAATGAGTGTTGCATTAACAAATACAATCAACGTGATAATTTGATGGGTCTATTCACAAAACATGTGATGCTTTACAGACTGTAGCTAAAAGATACTAACAGTTTCTAAATTGGAACACATTTTAATAATATTAGCCAACTGTAGGAAACCATTTGTTTCAGGTCAATATGGAATGTTCACCATAGTGCACAGTTAGTTATATCACACAATGGTACACTTTAGTGGACAAGATTTAAAAAAGGTTGTGGTTATAAGTCAGTGAAAGAATATAAGCTTAAAAGCCTGCTTAGATCTAGTTCTGTAAATTGCCTCTTTAGTCAGAGTCATTTCCGAAAACATTGTTTGCCCTTGTCCGCAAGTTCATAGCGGAACAATAGAAAATGGTTTTCCAATGAGACTGTCTCTATCAGTTATAGAATGTTCAAAGACAAGAGGTATAATCAGAACTCAGTAACTGATGCGCACACACTGCAGGAATGTTTACAGGCAAATATCACTTGCAAACCAGCCTGAACTCTTCTTACTCTTCTCTTCAAATGAGCAAACTGTTTCTCTGTATCTACCCTATTGAATACCTTAATCATTTTAAATAGCATGATTAGATCACTCCCAAACTTCTAAACTCAAGGGAACACAAGACATGTTTATATAACCTGTTCTCATAATTTAATACTTTAAGCCTTTGCATCATTCTGGGAATCAGCACAGTGCCCCTTCCAAGGCCTATATCTCTCCTGAGGCTTGATGCTCAAAACTGAACACAGTACTCCAGATGGGGTCTGACCAAGGCTCGGTACAGCTGAAGCATAATTTCCTCACTTTTGAATTCCAGTAGTCTTGAAGTAAGGTTCAACATTCAATTAGCCTTTTTGATTACTTTTTGTACCTGTGCTCTAGTTTTTACAAATGTGTATACAAGGACAGCTAAATCCCATTGCTCCTCCACAGTTCCTAATCTATCACCAGTAAGAAAATATTCCAATTTATCTTTCTCAGATCCAAAGTAGATGATCTCACACTTCCGAATGTTGAACTCCACCTGCCATAGTTTTGTCCACTCACTTAGTCTGCCTATGTCCTTTTGTAACTTCCTCCTCCCCTCCACACAACTTACTGAGCTTCCTACTTAGTCTCATCTGCAAACCTGAGATGAGTGTCGTATATCCAAGTCCTTAATATATATATAGTGAAAAGCACAGGCCCCAGCACAGAACCCTGGAGACCACCACTTATCACAGCCCAAACAACAACAACAACAACTTGTACTTATATAGCACCTTTAACATAGTGAAATGTCCCAAGGCGCTTCACAGGAGTATTATGCGATAACAATTTGACACCGAGCCGCATAAGTGGAAATTAGAGCAGGTGAAAGAGGTATGTTTTAAGGAGCGTCTTGAAGGAGGAAAGAGAGGTAGAGAAGCGGCGAGGTTTCGGCAAGGAGCTCAAGAGCTTGTGGCCTAGGCAACAGAAGGCACAGCCACCAATGATTGAGCGATTATAATCAGGGGTGCTCAGGAGGGAAGAATTAAGGAGCGCAGACATCTCAGGGGGTTGTGGGGCTGGAGGAGATTAGAGAGATAGGGAGGGTCGAGGCCATGGAGGGATTTGAAAATAAGAATGAGAATTTTGAAATTGCGTCATTGCTTAACCGGCAGCCAATGTAGGTCAGCGAGCACAGAGTGATGGGTTAGAGGAAATTGGTGCGAGTTAGGACATGGGCGGCGAGTTTTGCATCACCTCCAGTTACGTAGGGTAGAATGTGGGAGGCCAGCCAGGAGTGCGTTGGAACAGTCAAGTCTAGAGGTAACAAAGGCATGGATGAGGGCTTCAGCCGAGGCAAGGGTGGAGATGGGCGTTGTTACGGAGGTGGAAATAGGCAGTCTTAGTTATGCTGTAGATATGTGGTTGAAAGCTCATTTCAGGGTCAAATATGACACCAAGGTTGTGAACAGTCTGAGTCAGCCTCAGACTGAAGTTGGGGAGAGGGATGGAGTCAGTGGCTAAGGAACGGAGTTTGTAGCGGAGACTGAAAACAATGGCTTTGGTCTTCCCAATATTCAATTGGAGAGAAGAGAGCAAACCCGTAATCCAAACTCTGGGGCTAAAATTGCCTACCGCCCAAAACAAGTCGTACCTACCGCTCTTGAAGTGTTCGGGGCGGACAATCCGGAGATATTCAGCTTTTTGGATGATGTTGTTGTTGTGGGGAGAGGGGCGGAAGTGCGGTCGCATCGGAGTAGCCGCCACTAGTGGGGTGGAAGTGGAGACGGGTCGGAATTGCTAACACTTGAAGTCATCATGCTGTGCTGATGATGTCATCGCGCTGGCGCATCAATGTCCCTTCCCTTCAGTTAAAGGGAAGGGCCACTGTGAACTCTGCAGCCACTTCAGTGGCAAACACTGGGCCAGCAGGGAGGGTTTTCGGCCGGGCCAACAACCTGGCACCCAAGAGGGTGTGTCAGGCTACCTCTGTTGGCAGCCCGGCCGAATCTGCAGGCATAACTGTCAGCCCGACCTGGTAGTCGGCAGAAAAAAATTCATGGAGTCGTCAGCAGCACCACCTCCCCTTTAAGGGGGGAGGGGGGGGGGCCACGCCGCCAAGCCACAGAAAGGGTACCGACAGCTTGGCACCGACCGGTGACACTCCCGCGGGACAATTTTCAAAAGGGGCAGTTTCGGGAAGAGGCCGCCGCCGGTCGGTATGGGGTCGGCACATGCATGCCGTGGCAGGAAAATGGGCGGAGCGGTCCCCTACACCACTCCAAAACTGAGGAAGGGAAATTTCAAAAATGGCGGCACCCTCTGCGGAGACTCGGCGGCCAATCCGCACTGACCCGTGGCTGCTGCTTACAGGCAACTACGGGCCTTATAGAAAGGGGCAATTTCAGCCCCTCTATCTCCTACTTCCCAACAAAACACTAACCCTCTCTCCCCACTGCACCACTTAATTTGTCTCTCCCAGCTCACTGGCCCAACCCTGATTTACTTTCCTCCAGTAGCTCTCACTGCACAGACCAGTGGCCTCACTTTAGTTTTCTCCTATGGCTATCCCTGCATTATGAATGGCTCTGGATTCATTTTCCTCTCTAGGATCCTATATTTATTTTTATTTGTTCCTGGAATGTGGGAGGGAGAGAGGGGGAAGGGAGGTGGGTGGGAGGGAGAGAGGGGGAAGGGAGGTGGGTGGGAGGGAGAGAGGGGGAAGGGAGGTGGGTGGGAGGGAGAGAGGGGGAAGGGAGGTGGGTGGGAGGGAGAGAGGGGGAAGAGAGGTGGGTGGGAGGGAGAGAGGGGGAAGGGAGGTGGGTGGGAGGGAGAGAGGGGGAAGGGAGCGAGGGGGAAGGGACGAGGGGGAAGGGAGGGAGGTGGGAGGGAGCGAGGGGGAAGGGAGGGAGGTGGGAAGGGAGGTGGGAAGGGAGGTGGGAAGGGAGGTGGGAAGGGAGGTGGGAAGGGAGGTGGGAAGGGAGGTGGGAAGGGAGGTGGGAAGGGAGGTGGGAAGGGAGGTGGGAAGGGAGCGAGGGGGAAGAGAGGTGGGAAGGGAGCGAGGGGGAAGGGAGCGAGGGGGAAAGGAGCGAGGGGGAAAGGAGCGAGGGGGAAAGGAGCGAGGGGGAAGGGAGCGAGGGGGAAGGGAGCGAGGGGGAAGGGAGCGAGGGGGAAGGGAGGTGGGAGGGAGCGAGGGGGAAAGGGAGGTGGGAGGGAGCGGGAGGGAAGGAGCGAGGGGGAAGTGAGCGGGAGGGAAGGAGCGAGGGGGAAGTGAGCGAGGGGGAAGTGAGCGGGAGGGAAGGAGCGAGGGGGAAGTGAGCGGGAGGGAAGGAGCGAGGGGGAAGTGAGCCGGAGGGAAGGAGCGAGGGGGAAGGGAGCCGGAGGGAAGGAGCGAGGGGGAAGGGAGCGGGAGGCAGGGGGGGGGAAGGGAGCGGGAGGCAGAGAGGGGGGGGGAAGGGAGGGAGGGAGGGGGAAGGGAGGGGGAAGGGGGAAGGCGCGTGGGAGGGAGGGGGAAGGCGGGTGGGAGGGAGGGGGAAGGAAGGGAGGGGGAGGGAAGGAAGGAAGGAAGGGAGGGGGAGGGAAGGAAGGAAGGAAGGGAGGGGGAGGGAAGGAAGGAAGGAAGGGAGGGGGAGGGAAGGAAGGAAGGGAGAGGGAAGGAAGGAAGGGGGGGAGGGGGAGGGAAGGAAGGAAGGGAGGGGGAGGGAAGGAAGGAAGGGGGAGGGAAGGAAGGAAGGAAGGAAGGAAGGGAGGGAGGGAGGGGGAGGGAAGGAAGGAAGGAAGGGAGGGAGGGGGAGGGAAGGAAGGAAGGAAGGGAGGGGGAGGGAAGGAAGGAAGGAAGGAAGGGAGGGAGGGGGAGGGAAGGAAGGAAGGAAGGGAGGAAGGGAGGGAGGGGGAGGGAAGGGAGGGAGGGAGGGGGAAGGAAGGGAGGGAGGGAGGGGGAAGGAAGGGAGGGAGGGAGGGGGAAGGAAGGGAGGGAGGGAGGGAGAAGGAAGGGAGGGAGGGAGGGAGGGAGGGAGGGAGGGAGGGGGAAGGAAGGGAGGGAGGGAGGGGGAAGGAAGGGAGGGAGGGAGGGAGGGGGAAGGAAGGGAGGGAGGGAGGGGGAAGGAAGGGAGGGAGGGAGGGGGAAGGAAGGGAGGGAGGGAGGGAGGGGGAAGGAAGGGAGGGAGGGGGAAGGAAGGGAGGGAGGGGGAAGGAAGGGAGGGAGGGAGGGAGGGGGAAGGAAGGGAGGGAGGGAGGGAGGGGGAAGGAAGGGAGGGAGGGAGGGAGGGGGAAGGAAGGGAGGGAGGGAGGGGGAAGGAAGGGAGGGAGGGAGGGAGGGGGAAGGAAGGGAGGGAGGGAGGGGGAAGGAAGGGAGGGAGGGAGGGAGGGGGAAGGAAGGGAGGGAGGGAGGGAGGGGGAAGGAAGGGAGGGAGGGAGGGAGGGGGAAGGGAGGGAGGGAGGGGGAAGGAAGGGAGGGAGGGAGGGGGAAGGAAGGGAGGGAGAAAGGAATGTGTAGGGAGGGAGAAAGGAATGTGTAGGGAGGGAGAAAGGAGTGTGTAGGGAGGGAGAAAGGAGTGTGTAGGGAGGGAGCGAGGAAGGGAGGGGGTGGGCGGGAGAGAGGAAGGTGTGGGCGGGAACGAGAGTGAGGGAGGGAACGAGAGTGAGGGAGGGAACGAGAGTGAGGGAGGGAGGACATCAGTTATAGATGAAGATGATAACCGTCTAAACAAGTACCATTGCAATAAAGATAATAATTTGACTGCAAATGTTTCACAGACAAGTATGCTCACACGCTCCAATAGGATTTAAGAATAAAAAAAGCAGTATCTTTCTGAACAGAGATTTGATTTTCCAACCATGGATCTGGGTTGAGGGGGTCTATTGGTAGAATGGTCACTCCTTGGCCAATCTTTCCAGCAGTGTAGTTTCCAACTACTCTATTAAACAAAGGAAAACTACCTACTTCTTCATAATCATGTATCGTAGGGAATTCCCAAGAGTGTGATCCTCATCATGTAATACAAATGTAACACTGGAATCGTCACAGCCTTCTGCCTGTACCTGGAAGAGATGGAGACTATCAGTGATACGGCAAATAAATCTTGAACACAAGACCATGCTGATTCATTTATCCCACCCACCCATCACAGAAACAGCAAAAAGATTCCCTGTCCCCATTATCATTATTGCTCATTTCTCTGATCACAACAAATCTCTCAGGACCCCAACTGGGAAAAAGCCCTCAGAACCCTCTCCACTGGAAAACAGCTACGTAACACAAACACCTGACCATATTAAAGCACAGACTCAAGTACACAGACCCTGAAACATTCCAACTCCTTCTTCAACAATAAGCAATGTTCTTTGAGGAAATTATGGAAGGGCATTGATAAAAGAAATTTCATGGATGACTGTTGTGTACATGGATTTTCAAAAAACGCTTGATACATTGCCAAACAAGTGGATTGTTAATACAATTAAGGCACATGGTATTAAAGGGAATGTGACACCACAGACAGGAAGTTGGCTAAACATAAAACAGGCCGGAGCCTCATGCATATAATCAAATCTGGGTCCCATGATGTATTTAGCTCCCCGACACTTAGTTGGAGCAAGTCTGTGCTGACACCGCTGATCACAATGCATAGCGCAAGGCAGAAAATGGCCAGTTTGAAAACTACTTAAAGGGTTAAAGGGGCACTCGTCTGCTGTAACTTGGATTGCTGGAATCGTTTGGTAGCAATCTTGTTTGCATTTTTCTGCAGTATTTGGTTGTTTTTTTTTTAAACTACAGTTGCTGCACAACCTGAGGAAGCTCAAGGAAGTATTAGCTTCATCAGAAATTGGGAATCATTTTAGCCACTCCGTTCCGGTTAGAGGAGAAGCAGGAGGAGCAAGTACGAGGAATACATGGAGCTGCAGGGAATGCACAGAGGAAGAGGGGAGCTCATAGTCATCCTTATCCTACAAATAAGGTGTATAGGCCTACAGCAGAGGGGCTCAGCACTCCTCTGGTCTGCAGGAGAGCAGAATGCAGCACATGCATGGCGCAAGGGAAGTCCTCCGAGGCGGAGGAGATAGTGGAGCCCACAGCCCACATGGCCCCAGTATAAGCATCCTGAGAAATGCTGTTGTTGGTACTAGAGACAGGTTGGTCCCCCGCAGCGACCTGCAAGCTCCCGTCCGGCGGCCATTGCATTATTGCCACCGGCTGTGGGCAGGACTCCAATGTCAGAAATTAAAAGGAGGCTCGGGAGTTAGAATAGCCCGGGTCTCACTCTGGCATAGTCTTGCGCACTTTCCTTCCAGCCCAGCCCATGCACAACGCACTCCTGCCAAGGCTAAAATCGGGACTTCAGTTCTTTCCAGAAGCAATGTGAAGAACTATTAGCAGCACTGCAACACCAGCAGGAGCCTCTTGGTGGCACTGCTGCAACATAGAATAATCTCATTAAATGTTTACAACAAACACCTATTAAAATAATTTTCAAGATACAACTATTCACAGAATTCTCTTCCAGGAATGCCCAACTTCAAGAACTTCTCTGCTCAGACTGGATTTCCGTTTGTCTCTTTTACCTTGTTCACCTTCATTGCTTTCGGTTTCCCTTCTCATGTTTGATCAGATATCTACAAAAACTTGCCTTCACAGCCACATCTCTTTCCTCAGAAACTGTCCCTGGCTCCAACTTATGGATTCCAACTAAAATTTCACCCATCATGTTTTGGATCCACCCATGATTACACAAATCTCCATGATATTCAGTGTTCTTCAAACTACTGCTCTCGCTGCCTCCAGAGATCCATGCTCAACGCTATACACCGTCACATGTATGCTCTCGACCTCTCTCTTCAGCAGCACCACTCACTACCTCAGCTGTGCTGGTCCGCAGTTCCGTTTCATTATTCGCCTCATCTGCCGCTTTAACAAAAAACTTTTTATCTTCCTTTCAGGTGTCAAGGATTGCAAGCTTCAACAACTCTTGGATACCAACGCCCCTCTGGAATCTTCTTCCCCTTCACTTTCTTCTGAACCCATCGCTCCTTCAAATCTCACCCTTTGCCGTGTTTTCACTGTCCCCCTCGGACCTTCCCCTCTCTGACCCCGAACAATCAATCCTCAGCAATTATTTCAATTTAGTATATTGTATTCGCTGCTTATGATGTAGTCAGCTCTACATTGGGGAGACCAAGCACAGATTGGGTGGCTGCTTTACTGAACACCTCAGTCCGCAAGCGTGACCCTGAGCTTCCAGTTGCTTGCTATTTTAATTCTCCATCCCACTCTGACCCGTGTTTTCCTACACTATTCCAATGAAGCTCAAGGAACAGCAACCCACACACTGACCATGAAGGGTAACAACCTGCCCACATCAGTCTATTGTAGAACAAACACAATAAAGAAAAATGTTCAACCTTTGACCTGCCTTGATCCCCGTACAAGCAGAGTTATATCAGGGAACCCTGGTTAATATCAATGCACTGCTTTCACAAGCACCATGCGATCAGAATGTATAATAACTTCAGATAAAACATGCAAGTAAATATACATTTTTCAGAATTTAATAAACAATCATTTCAAATCAAGATTCACAATTTTAACTTCTTTACAGACTAGTCCTACACAGCAACTTTAATGGCTCGTCGTTAGTATAGGGTAAATCGGACAGCAGCTTCTGGCGTCCGCACATACAGCTAAATGTGGAGATCCAGCAGTTGCCGTCAGAGATACCCTGCTCCTCCACAGGATGTGCTGTTGTAGACCTCGCCGATAGACTCGGCCCAGAAAATCACTATAATGGCATGAACTTAGGGTACTTATCCACTAGTTCTGCACTAAAGACGGCTGAAATAGTTAGGGATGGAGAATTTAGGAGTGAGAGAGTTTTCAATGGTGTAATAAGTGATAATTACTGAACAACCTCTCTGGCCCTGAAAATTTTATTTTGCAACTATGGAGTCTCATTCCCTCGTAAGAAAATTAATGTTTCAGATTTGAATAAAAATGATTTTCTTTTACTTTTTCTGTTGTCTCTTATTTCTCTGCCTTACTCTCATTTGCATTTACCAATCTTTATTTTGCTTCCTGTACATGATTTAAATTTATATTTCCTGTTTTTCTACTTCCTGGCTTGCAGTCTGCATGTCTCAATGAGGATACTTCAATCTGATGGGTTGAAGTGTCTTGCTGGTTGTCCAATTCAGACGCTACAGATCCCCTGTGGAGGGCGCTGTGCTGAAAGAGAGGCTGTATTAGTAGAAAGCCCTGCGGACAAGCCCGTGAAAAGTCTCTAGGCAACTGTACACGAGGTGAACGGCGAAAGTCACCTGTTCATGTCCGCTGCATTTTATATCTTCTATTATGTAACATCAGCGAAAGAGGATGGACCCAGGGTTTCCCTCTGCTCCAACCTATGCATCCTCCACTACATTCACTGCAGCACCTGCCACTGGTTCTTCCAAAGCATCAATGCCAACTCTCTCATCGCCATCTCCTGACGACAACCCATCCACTATGCTCTCTGGGGTAAACTTACCTAACTCCTCCCCCTTGCTACATCTCTCTCCATATTTAAAAGTTATTTAAAATCTACCCGTTCAAACATAACTTCAGTCATCTCCCAACTCATGCTTAATGACTGCTTCACCCCTCACCTCCACAAGGTTTCTCTATGTTACATATATAACTACAAGTTGTTGTTGCCGAATTTAACCAGGACGCTGACGAGACAATGTTTTGCTGAATCCCAAAAATGATTCGGAGACCTCAGATAGCAAAATAAAGATAATCATTTTACTAGTGACACAGTCTGCAAGTTTTCTAAACCAATCAATGCCATTGTGTAACTGCAATATATCACAAGATAAGATAAAGGACCTTTTACCATTTCATCTCATTCAATAACAACCTGCCATCCTCTCAGTACAGTCTCTAGCTGGCCCATCATCTCTCTGCCTGTGGCTCTCAGAACATTTGCTGATCCACACGCGTACCAGGGTGTGGGATATTGACTGAAGTGGGATTCAGAGCTACTTGCTTTTCTTTACTTGCTCTGCAAAAGAAATGATGAATGGAAGTAGGTCGTCCCTGCTTGCATATAACAAGAGAAAGGGTCTTATTTAAAAAAGGTCCTGCAGTTTTTTTACCTCTCCATGCAAAGGTGCTTGACCTCTTCAGCAACTATCAAGTAAAAACAGATCACCGTGTACAAACCCATTTTTTCATGATTCAATGGTGTATTCTGTGGCAAAACAAGACAACAGTTGTGACAAGGGCCTTTGATCAAAATTAAGTCAGCAACAGTGACATAGTTTGCAGTAGTTTCACAGTACACAATGGCAATTGGAGATGTTTTAAATGTGACCATAATGTCATTTCTGTGTTTTCCTCAATCAGAAATAAAAATGTCACCAGCTCCATGCTGCTGATGCCTTCATCCGCCGTCAGGCTTGCTCTGGCACCTATCATCAAATTATACAGAAAGAGTGGAGTGTTGTTGTATGAAACTCAGCCATGGTTGTTGAAGTGTTAGAATAGAATGGTTACAGCACGTGTTGTTGTATAAAACTCAGGCATGGTCTCAGTCCTTTGCGTAAAACTGTATTAAAATTACTCTCCAGCACCAGGCTGTTGCTTTCTCGCTTTCCTCTCTTCAACTGTAGTCAGTGTGTGGAATGTCTGGCACGAGACCAGGGGGCCGAAATTCAGTGCTGCCAGAAAGCTGGCGGCGTTAACGCCTCCCCCCCCATCCCCATTGCGGCAGCCATTGGATCCAAATTCGGCTTTTTGGCCCCAAAAATGTCCTCCAGCGCTAGTTTGCAGCAGTGTGGGTGGATTAATTGGGGCGGTATTCCCACAGGGAAATTAACCCTCAGGGTGATTGGTAGCCAACGAGTCAGCTGCTTCCTGGCCTTCTGAAAGGCAAGGGTTTGCAGCTAGGCCCTGAGGAGGGAATTAGTGGTGTACAAGGATGGCTGGTGCTGCTGTGGTAAGAAGGGCTACAACATTTTCCGACGCCAAGCTGGAGACCCTGATGCAAGGTTTGGAGGGAAGGAGGCGAGTCCTCTACCCAGATGTAGGGAGACCAACTCGTCAACAGTTTAGTAATGTCTGGAGGGAGATTGTAGAAGAGGTGTCAGGGACCTCCATCCATAATAGGACACCGACCCAATGTAGAAAAAGGACGAACTTGGGGAAATTGATGGGATTGAAGGCTGATAAATCCCCAGGGCCTGATGGATTGCATTCCAGAGTGCTTAAGGAGGTGGCCTTGGAAATAGCAGATGCATTGTCATTTTCCAACATTCTATACTCTGGATCAGTTCCTATGGAGTGGAGGGTAGCCAATGTAACCCCACTTTTTAAAAAAAAGAGAGAAAACAGGGGATTATAGACCGGTCAGCCTGACATCAGTAGTGGGTAAAATGATGGAATCAATTATTAAGGATGTCATAGCAGTGCATTTGGAAAGAGGTGACATGATAGGTCTAAGTCAGCATGGATTTGTGAAAGGGAAATCATGCTTGACAAATCTTCTGGAATTTTGAGAGGGTGTTTCCAGTAGAGTGGACAAGGGAGAACCAGTTGATGTGGTGTATTTGGACTTTCAGAAGGCCTTCAACAAGGTCCCACACAAGAGATTAATGTGCAAAGTTAAAGCACATGGGATTGGGGGTAGTGTGCTAACGTGGATTGAGAACTGGTTGGCAGACAGGAAGCAAAGAGTAGGAGTAAGTGGGTACTTTTCAGAATGGCAGGCAGTGACTAGTGGGGTACCGCAAGGTTCTGTGCTGGGGCCCCAGCTAGTTACATTGTACATTAATGATTTAGATGAGGGGATTAAATGTACTATCTCCAAATTTGCGGATTACACTAAGTTGTGAGCTGCGAGGAGGATGCTATGAGGCTGCATAGTGACTTGGCTAGGTTAGGTGAGTGGGCAAATGCATGGTAGATGAAGTATAATGTGGATAAATGTGAAGTTATCCACTTTAGTGGTAAAAACAGAGAGACAGACTATTATCTAAATGGTGACAGATTAGGAAAAGGGGAGGTGCAACTAGACCTGGGTGTCATGAGTCATTGAAGGTTGGCATGCAGGTACAGCAGGTGGTTAAGAAAGCAAATGGCATGTCGGCCTTCATAGCGAGGGGATTTGAGTACAGGGGCAGGGAGGTGTTACTACAGTTGTACAGAACCTTGGTGAGGCCACACCTGGAGTATTGTGTATAGTTTTGGTCTCCTATTGAGGGAGTGCAGCGAAGGTTCACCAGACTGATTCCCGAGATGGCGGGACTGACATATCAAGAAAGACTGGATCAACTGGGCTTGTATTCACTGGAGTTCAGAAGAATGAGAGGGGATCTCATAGAAACGTTTAAGATTCTGACGGGTTTAGACAGGTTAGATGCAGGAAGAATGTTCCCAATGTTGGGGAAGTCCAGAACCAGGGGTCACAGTCTAAGGATAAGTGGTAAGCCATTTAGGACCGAGATGAGGAGAAACTTCTTCACCCAGAGAGTGATGAACCTGTGGAATTATCTACCACAGGAAGTTGTTGAGGCCAATTCACTAAATATATTCAAAAAGGAGTTAGATGTAGTCCTTACTACTAGGGGGATCAAGGGGTATGGCGAGAAAGCAGGAATGGGGTACTGAAGTTGCATGTTCAGCCATGAACTCATTGAATGGCGGTGCAGGCTCGAAGGGCCGAATGGCCTACTCCTGCACCTATTTTCTATGTTTCTACATCATTCATTTGATGAAAGTGAGTACCTGTTCCACCAAATGCTAACCTTCCATCTGCGAGTCTCTCCTTCATCCTTCCCTTATTTGCCACCTTCACTGTTTAGTCACTGACACAGCATTTCATGTGTGTGTATGTTTGCAATGGAGGGCCTCTCATGTGATGCATCATCACGGTGCTACAAACCAACTATTCTTTGTTTTGCAGGCCAAACTTGTTCATAATCGCTTTGAGCAAAGGAGGACTGGTGGTGGCGAGGCCGACATACAAGTCCTCACACCCTTGGAGGCGAGGGTCGAGGCACTCATCTGCAGACATGGTGCCTTCCCTGTGGCCCAGGGCACTGCCAATGCCGATGAGGGTAAGTGAAGGCCCTTCTTTAATGCTATCTCTTCCTGAATGCTGCAGCACCTACTGTGCCTTTGCCTCTGAAAGTATCATGACAGGCCTTCTCCCATTGATGCTTGCAGATGAAAGGCCGAGTGGCAGCCGAGGCGAGGGAGAGGATCCTGCTGAAGGACCGTCACCAGGCCTGGAGGAGACCCCTGTGAGTGCCAGCCAGTCGAGCATATTGACAGCACTGAAGACAGAGTTTTCAAGCATTGCTGACACCCTTGATCGGACTTCATTTTTTGGCGACCTCAGTGATGATGAAGAGAAAGAGGATAGTGTTGAGCACCACGTCACTGCTTCCACCCACAGCTCAGATACTGGGTGTGCGCGGTCTGATGTATTTAGTATCGTAGAGGGGTCTGCACTGGGTGTTGCAATGAGGAATAGCGGGCTGCAGCATGGTGACGGGGCTAGGCAACCTCAGATGCTGCTGAGGAGGACTCAGATGAGCCCATCGATGTTGCACGTACGAGACAAGGGTGGAGGTCATGGATTCACAGATGTTGGGGGCACTGGCAAGAATGCTAGAGAGACTGTGAGGAGCGTGGAGGAGTCCGCCTCCCGCATTGTCGGCAGCTCTGCGCACTCCATGGAGCCAGTGTGTAGGCGATGGTGGATTCCCAGAATGTCCTTGCGGATCCAGGTGTGATGCCGCAACCTGTAGGTGATGTGACAGCTGCCATTGCATCACAGTCGCGAGGGAACGAGCGTATCGGTGCTGCTTTGGAGAGGATGGCCGCGGCTCTGCAAGAGTCGACAGAGCATCCAAGTGCTGTCATATCTGGTGACTTTGACACTCTGGCTGCTCTCATGCAGGCTTGGGTCGATGCCACTCAAGACCTCAGTGTTACCTTCGCTGCTGGGTCCACCAAGGGCCACAGGGGACCTTCCGGTGTGGCACAACAACACCGACCTGAGCTCCCTCAGATTGGTGGTGGTGATATTGTGCCACCCCTGGGGAGAGACTCAGGTTCCTCGGGCAAGATATGGGTGATGCGCTCCCTCAGGATCGCAGCATTCCTGGCCCCAGACCTATCAATCTGCCAATGCCTCCACGCATGGCCTCGCCCAAGTCAAGCCAGGCTGAACCCTCCCAGGAGGGTGATGATCAGTCCCCAGCCAAGCCTTCCAGACCCAAAGTTGTTCGAGGCTTTCGAGAAGGACATCTGCAGCTTCCACACAGGGAAGACAGCAGCCTTCCCAGACCCAGGAGGCAGCCACAGGGGAGACACTGAGGCGAAGTAATAGGGTAGGGAGCATGAGGGGTTATTTGGAAATGCAAAAGGGTGGCAAATGATGTTTATATGTTACTTTTCTGCACTGTTTATTGTTCTGTTAGTTGTTGGGAGTGATATTGATTATGAATTAAATCTTTATTTTTTTGCACCTATATCTGCGCAGCTGTATAATGTGATGATGGACAATGATGCATCAAGGAACTCATTGGGATGGCCATGGAAAGTAGAATTTGAAGGGTCATGTGAGGATGAAATTATCGGAATCGAGCAGCAATCAGATGTGTCTGGACTTCCCCTGCAGGATTGGGATAGCGACGATGCCTCCTGGGTGGCTCAGGACGCTCTTCCTCCTCCTCTTCCTGCGGTGGTACTGCCGGTTCGGTCTTGAGATGCTGTCCACTCATGACAGCTAGGTTAAGCAGCATGCAACAGACAACCACAAAGATGGAGACCCGTTCAGGCAGGTACTGCAATGCGCCACTAGAGCGGTCAAGGCAACGGAACCTTTGTTTAAGCATGCCAATGCAGTGTTCAATGATGCACCTGGTCCCAGAATGAGCGTCGTTATAGGCATGCTCAGCTGCAGTCCTAGGGTTGCGAAGTGGAGTGAGCAGCCAGGTGGACAGGGGATATCCCTTATCTCCAAGCAGCCACCCACAGTTCTGGTTTGGGCTGGTGAAGAAAGTAAGCACACTGCTTTGGCGCAGGATGAAGGCATCATGGTCGCTGTCTGGATACCTGGCATCAACTGCCAGGATCCTTCGCTGTTGGTCGCACACCAACTGAACATTCAGGGAGTGGTATCCCTTTCTGTTGATAAACAGTTCGGGACAGTGTTGTGGCGCCCTCAGTCCGACATGTGTGCAGTCGATGGCCCCCTGCACCCTGGGGCACCGTGCAATCCGGACAAATCCAGCCTGGCACTCCACCTGTTTTTCCCTGGTCTAGGGGAAGGTGATTTATTGTACTCTTCGCTTGTACAGCGCATTGGTGACCTGCCGGATGGAGCGACGGGCGGAGAATTAGGAGATGTTCGAGATGTCTGCACTTGCAGACTGGAACAAGCCCGTTGCATAAAAGTTCAAAGCCATCGTTACTTTGGTCTCCACACTGAGCGCTGTCCTCAGCCTTGTGTGAGACTCCAAATCTGGCCTCTGGATATTGCAGAGCTCGGTCAAGATGTGCTTCGTGAATCTTAGCCTCCACACACATAGCTTGTTGCTGAGTTGCAGGAAGGAGAACGGACGCCGGTAGACCCTAGGACGATAGGGCCTCATTGGCAGAGGTATGTGCTGGGCTCCTCCCATGCCAGCTGCATGGGTGCCTTCTCTCTCTTCCTCATCATGTTGTGGAGCCTTTGCAGACTGCTGCTGGCAAAGCTCGTCACCCACTATTTGGCGAGGGGAGTCAATGTACCTCATCCTCTGCCTCATGCCATCTCCCTGCTGTCCAGCCTCTGGACGTTGACATCTGCAGGCCCTTCTACATCTTGGGCAGCATGGCTGCTGCTTTCCTTGCCCGCTGCCTGATGACTCGTTGGTGACGCGATGCCTCCTCCTGCGTGCCTCCCGGCCTCTGATAATCTGGAGCAGGCGTTCCCTGCCAAAACTGAGCCCATTTTGAGTGGAGGCACGACCCTCTGTGCAGCAGAGATTTATTCCCACCGGCCACGACTAATGAGAGACAGGAAAACATTTTTATCACTCAGCAAAAGTTTTCAGAATCCTGCTGCTGCTTTTGAAATATTGAACAAAAAGCTCTGATAAATTTGGATGAACAAAAAACCTCTCAACACACCAGCTGGCAATCACTGTGCACCAACCCTAAAAGCTGGTGGGAGCAGTCAGTAAAAGGACCAGCTTTTTAAAGCTGGAAATGGTTTCGGAGGCAGAATGGCAGCAGTGCGCACTTTGATTGCGTCATCACAGCTGCAAGCCCCATACCGCCACGAAAGTCTGTTGATCGGGGCTGTGGCCCACACTGCCGCAAAACCTCCCGGGCCAAATTTCTGTTGTGGTGGCCAGTTGATGGCAAAGCAGCAGCCATGGGATTCCGCCGCTTGACCGCCGCAAACGGGTGGCAACGGGTCTTACCGAGACCCTGAATTTCAGCCCCCAGAAGTCAGTGTTACTTCTATCTATGCTACTGAATTCATATTTTTGAATATGGTAATAGCATTCTCTCATTGATATTTCCTTTACCAATGAACCTCCCAAATTCAAAGACAAATCTAGCGCATAGATAAAAACAGAACTGACTAGTAGTCAGAGAGCAAGAGTGCAATAGAACAACTGTACAATGCAGAGGACTACCCTACTGTATATACCAGCACAGCTCTCCAGGGCCAGGACTTGAAATCTTGATCAACCAAAGTTTTCTTGCACCAAATAGTTCCTGATCCCTGTGGACCTCGATATCTCAGACTCAACCATAGCTATTTCCTCACAGATATCTAATGTATCTCTACGCACAACGTATATTTCACCAGTCTATCCAATATCACTATTTATATGAATATGTGCAGTTTTACATACAAAAGCATCACAGCCCACTAGATGCTAGTAGCTGGAACAAACGGAATATCATTTTGCATTACTTATTATATTAAGTCAACCCAATAACAACTTATTGGTATCAGACCACCGCTGATAGTGGTACCCGCCTTTAAGCACTCTCCTCTGCCTTGCTTGATGTGAAACATCTTGTATCTGACAAAAACTGAACACAAATACTTGCTCTGGTTTAAATTGATGCATTGCCTGCTGGAGACAGGTCAACACCAACTGGATTTCAGTGCTGCCCAAATAAGAACGTAAGAAATAAGAGCAGGCGTAGGCCATTTGGCCCCTCGAGCCTGCTCTGCCATTCAATATTATGACTGATCTGATCTTGGCCTCAATTCATTTTCCTGCCCGCTCCCATAACCCTGGACCCCCTTATCACTCAAAATTCTGTCTATCTCCACCTTAAATATATTCAATGAACCAGCTTCCACAGCTCTCTGTGGTCGAGAATTCCAAAGATTCATGACACTCAGAAGAAATTCCTCCTCATCTCCGTTTTAAATGGGCAACCCCTTATTCTGAAACCATGCCCCCAGTTCTAGATTCCCCCATATCTACCCTGTCAAGCCCACTCAGAATCTTATGTTTCAATATCACCTCTCATTCTTCTAAATTCCAACAAGTATAGGCCCATCCTGCTCAAACTTCCTTCATAAGACAACTCCTTCATCTCAGGAATAAGCGTAGTGAACTGCCTTCAATGCAAGTATATCCCTCCTTAAATAAGGAGACCAAAACTGGTCTCACCAACACCCTGTACAGTTGTAGCAAGACTTTCCTACTTTTATACTTCATCCCCCTTGCAATAAAGGCCAACATTCCATTTGCCTTCCTAATTACTTGCTATACCTAAATGCTAACTTTTTGTGTTTCATGTACAAGGACCCCTAGATCACTCTACACCGCAGCATTTTGTAATCTCTCCCCATTTAAATAATAATTTGTTGTTTTTTTTTCCTACCAAAGTTTTCCAACTCCACATTTTACTCCATCTGCCAATTTTTTGCGCACTCACTTAACTTGTCTATATCTTTGCAGATTCTTTGTATTCTCTTCACAATTTGCTTTCCCATCTATCTTGTATCAGCAGAAAATTTGGCTACATTACACTCAGTCCCTTCATCCAAGTCATTAATATAGGTTGGAAATAGTTGAGGCCCCAGCACTGATCCCTGTGGCACCCCACTAGTTACAGTTTGCCAACCTGAAAAGGACCCATTTATCCCCACTCTCTGTTTTCTGTTAGTTGGCCAATCCTCTATCCATGCTAATATATTAACCCCAACCCATGAACTTTTATCTTGTGCAGTAACCTTTTATGTGGCACCTTATTGAATGCCTTCTGGAAATCCAAATGCACCACATCCACTAGTTCCCCCTTATACACCCTGCTCGTTACATCCTCAAAGAACTCCCAAAAATTTGTCGAGCATGATTTCCCTTTCATAAAAGCATACTGACTCTGCTTGATTGCATTATGGTTTTCTAAATGTCCTGCTACTACTTCCTTAATAATAACCTCCAGCATTTTCCAAATGACAGATGTTAGGCTAACTGGTCTATAGTTTCCTGCTTTCTGGAATAGGGGCTTTACATTTGCGGTTTTCAAATCTGCTGGGACCTCTCCAGAATCCAGGGAATTTTAGTAGATTACACCCAATGCATCCACTATCTCTGCAGCCACTTCTTTTAATACCCTAGGATGCAGGCCATCAGGTCCAGGGGACTTGTCCACCTTTAGTCCCATTAATTTGCCTAGTTCTTTTTCTCTGGTGATAGTGATTGTTTTAAGTTCCCCCTCCCTATAGCCCTTGATTATCTATTATTGTTGGGATGCTTTTAGTGTCTTCTTCCGTGAAGACCGATACAAACTATTTGTTCAAAGTGTGCCGTTTCCCTGTTTCCCATTATTAATTCCCCAGTCTCAACTATTTTAGTTGTGCACTTTAAACAAATGCCCCCTGCAAGGGGGGGGGTCACACTCCAAAATAATTTTTTTCCCAGTGCCCCCCCCTTTTTTTTTTTTAATTCCCCAGTCTCATCCTCTAAGGGACCAACGTTTACTTTAACTACTCTCTACCTTTTTATGGCTCCAAGTTTCCACATGATTTGCTCCTGATTTTTAAGAGCAACTGGTGGAGAACGGAGTATCTTAGAAATCGGAATTCTTCACATTAAGTTTTCTGCAGTTCTAGTCAGGTAGAACAGTTTCACTTTTGAACAGAATTTTTTTTTCAAAAGGGGGCGTGTCCGGCCACTGACGCCTGATTTGAAAGTTTCCACAGTGAAAACGTACTCCAAACTAACTTAGAATGGAGCAAGTGAAGATTTTTGTAGGCTTGAAAAAACCTTGTCTACACATTAAAAAATCAGGCGCAGGTTACAAATTAGGCGTCGGGAATGAGGTGGGGGGGGGGGAGGGGTGGGTGGGGAGGGAAGTCATTACATTCTACAATAAATCCTTAGTTATACTTATACAAATATTATACAAATAAATCCAACCTGAATAAAAATTTATAAGCAAAGAAAAGATTAAATAAATCATGTTCCTACCTGTGTGAAAGTGCTTCAGGCAGGCCTTTCAGGCAGCGGTTTGCCGTCGGGACCGACCGACGGCAGGGGGAGGCAGGGAGAAGGCTGCAGGAAGCTTCATTACTTGAGGCAGCCGTTTGCCGTCGGGCCCGACCGACGGCAGGGGGGGGGGGCGGGGAGGGAGGGAGAAGGCTGCAGGAAGCCTCATTACTTGAGGCAGCCGTTCCCGACGGCAGGGGGGGGGGGGGGGGGGGGGGGTGGAGGCAGGGAGAAGTCTGCAGGAAGCCTCATTACTTGAGGCAGCCATTTGCCGTCGGGCCCGACCGACGGCAGGGGGAGAAAGCTGCAAGAAGCCTCAGTGCTGATCATGGAAGGGCAATGTGGTTTTATTAAAAAATTTTAAAAATTGAACAGCTACAAAGAATTTGAATAGTCTCAAACAAGTGCATGTGTCCCGTTTATCACAGTCTATCTTTAATTACAGAATGCACTCCCTCACCCTCACACACAGAAATATCAAGAAAATTAAAATACAAGCCTTTGCAAGGGTTCAATAAACAAATTTTCACTTTTTCTGCAGCACTTTTTAAAATAGCCGAGTGCCAATGTTTCCTTCAGACTGCGCATGCGCGAACGCTCCAACACGCACGAGCAGGGTTGCCGGCACGAAAAAAACTAATTTAAATTGTACCTGCCCCCTCCTACTTACAAAATCGGCGCGAGTGGTAGGCTCCGCCCCCTGGGCGCCGCGCCAAGCAGACATCGAGCTGCAAAGCGCTCGAGAATAGCGCGTCTTTTTTCAGGCGCCGTTTTCGGCGCGAAAAACGGGCGCCCAGCTCGGAGGGGCGCCTGTTTTGCCGCGTGTGGAAACTTGGGGCCTATATATCTAAGCTCTTACTTTTTGTTTTTATATTTCTTGCTAGTTCTTCTCTCTTTATTGCTTTTTTAGTCATCCTTTGTTGGTTTCTAAAAATTTCCCAATCCTCTGGCCTACCACTAATCTTCACAACATTGTATGCCTTTGTTTTCAATTTGATACCATCCTTAACTTCCTTAGTTAGCCACGGATGATTCATCCTTCGCTTGGAGTCTTTCTCTCTCACTGGAATATATATTTGCTGAGAATTATGAAATATCTCCTTAAATGTCTGCTACTGCTTATCTAGTGTCTTACCCGTTAATCTAGTTTCCCAGTCCAACTCTTTCTTCATACTTTTATAATTGCCTTTATTTAAGTTCAGGACACTAGTTTGAGACCCAAGTTCCTCACCCTCAAACTGAATTTCAAATTCTAACATGCTATGGTCACTCTTCCCTAGAGGATCCTTTACTATGAGATCATTAATTAATCCTATCTCATTACACAGTACCAGATCTAGAACAGCCTGCTACCTAGTTGGTTCCACAATGTATTGTTCTAAGAAACCATCCCGAATACACTCTATGAACTCGTCCTCAAGGCTATCTTTGTCAATTTGATTTGTCCAATCTATGTGAAGATTACAATCACCCATGATTATTGCAGTACCTTTCTTACAAGCCTCTATTATTTATTGATTTATACTCTGTCCTACAGTGTAGCTACTATTAGGGGGCATATAGACTACTTCCATCAGTGACTTCTTGCCCTTATTATTTCTTATCTCCACCCAAGCTGAATCTACATCTTGATCTTTTGAATCACTATCATTTCTCACTACTGCACTGATCTCATCCTTTATTAACAGAGCAACCCCACCTCCTTTTCTTTTCTGCCTATCCTTCCAAAATGTCAAATAACCCTGAATATTCAGTTCCCAGCCTTGGTCACCTTGCATCCAAGTCTCTGTAATGGCTATCAGATCATACCCATTTATTTCTATTTTTGCCATCAACTCGTCTATCTTGTTACAAATGCTGCGTGCATTCAGATAAAGAGCTTTTAATGTTGTCTTTTTACCATTGTTCTCTACTCTGACTCTACTTTCTTCTTCTTAGGTGGTCCCTCGAACGAAGGATGGATGACTTGCTTCCATGCCAAAAAGGGATGAGTTCGTAGGTGTTTCAATGAAGGACCTAATATTCCAGGTCCTGAACTGCATATTGAAGAGTAGAAGATGTTTTTTGAGTGGATTTTTTTAACATGTGGTGGCCGTTGCACACCAGCCACCACACGAGCTTGGATCGCAGTATGCGCTGGCCCATGCTGCCCTTGGGCCCACGCCGCTTCTGGGCTCCGAACTCTCGCCTCTCCTGGGCCTTGATCACATTGCTTTCCAATCTCTCGTCGCTCCTTCGCTCCGACCTCGCCGCTCCTGCCCACACTCCAATCACGGACCTGGGTTATGGTGACGTCCAATCCAGTCGCCCTCTTCACAGCCGTCGCACTCCTGCACCAGCTCGCACTGTACCCTTTCGTGGTATGCCACCTAACAACTCATTTTTAGAGTGGAGTCAAATCTTCCTCGATTCCAAGGGACTGCCTATGATGATGATGCTCCTAGGTCGGGCCATAAAAGGAGTGGCCTAGGAGCAGTGTGGTGGCCCCGACCTGCATGGGAACATCTGGTTATCTTACCCCTATCACTACCCTGCACTATTGCCTTCTCTTTGTTCTTTAACTTTTTCAATTTCTCCTTATGAACCCTTCCCCCTCCCACTATTTAGCTTAAAGCCCTATCTATAGCCCCAGTTATTCAATTTGCCAGGACACTGGTCCCAGCATGGGTCATGTGAAGCCCGTCCCAAGGAACAGCTCCCTCTTTCCCCAGTATTGGTGCCAGTGCTCCATGAATCAAAACCCATTTCTCCCACCCCAATCTTTGAGCCACACATTGATCTCTCTGATCTTAGTTACCCTGTGCCAATTTACTCGTGGCTCAGGTAGTAATCTAGAGATTATTACCTTTGTTTTTCTGCTTTTTAATTTAGCTTCTAGCTGCTCATACTCCCTCAGCAGAACCTCTTTCTTTGTCCTATCTATGTTGTTCATACCCACGTGGACCACAACAACTGGATCTTTCCCCTCCCACTCCCTCTCCAGCTCAGAGGAGATAGCCTTAACCCTGGCACCTGGCAGGCAACATAGTCTTCAGGATGCATGCTCTCGGCTGCGGAGAACACTATCTATGCTCCTAACTATACTATCTCCTACCATTACTACATTTCTTTTTACTCCCCCAACTTGAATGACCCCCTGTACCACGGTGTTGTGGTCAGTTTGCTCATCCTCCCGTAGCTGTTGGACAAATGCAAGGGTCGAGGCTCCTCCAATACTACCTTTTGGATCCCCATACCTACCTCAGTCATAGTCACACTCTCCTGTCCCTGACCACAGACCAAATTTGAAGTATTTAACCTAAGGAGTGTGACTGCCTCCTGGAACACAACGTTCAAGTAACTCTTCCCCCCTCCCTGATGTATCAGTGTCTGAAGCTCAGACAAAGCTCATCAACTCTGAGCCGAAGTTCCTCGAGCTACCAATACTTATTGCAGATGTGGTCGCCGTGGATCAGATGGGGGAACCAGTGGATGTGGTATATTTGGATTTCTATAAGGCATTCGATAAGATGCCACATAAAAGGTTACTGCACAAGATAAAAGTTCACGGGGTTGGGGGTAATATATTAGCATGGATAGAGGATTGGCTAACTAACAGAAAACAGAGAGTAAGGATAAATGGTTCATTCTCTGGTTGGCAATCAGTAATGAGTGGGGTGCCGTAGGAATCAGTGCTGGGACCCCAACTATTTACAATCTATATCAACAACTTGGAAGAAGGGACTGAGTGTAACGTAGCCAAGTTTGCTGACGATACAAAGATGGGAGGAAAAGCAATGTGTGAGGAGGACACACAAAATCTGCAAAAGGACATAGACAGGCTAAGTGAGTGGGCAAAAATTTGACAGATGGTGCAAAATGTTGGAAAGTGTGAGATCATGCACTTTGGCAGAAAAAAATCAAAGAGCAAGTTATTATTTAAATGGAGAAAGATTGCAAAGTGCTGCAGTACAACGGGACCTGGGGGTACTTGTGCATGAAACACAAAAGGATAGTATGCAGGTACAGCAAGTGATCAAGAAGGCCAATGGAATCTTGGCCTTTGTTGCAAAGGGGATGGAGTATAAAAGCAGGAAAGTCGTGCTACAGAGTATTGGTGAGGCCACACCTGGAATACTGCATGCAGTTTTGGTTTCCATATTTACGAAAGGATATACTTACTTTGGAGGCAGTTCAGAGAAGGTTCACTAGGTTGATTCCAGAGATGGGGGGATTGATTTATGAGGAAACGTTAAGTAGGTTGGGCCTCTACTCATTGGAATTCAGAAAAATAAGAGGTGATCTTATCGAAACGTATAAGATAATGAGGGGGCTTGACAAGGTGGATGCAGAGAGGATGTTTCCACTTATGGGGGAGACTAGAACTAGAGGGCATGGTCTTAGAATAAGGGGCCACCCATTTAAAACTGAGATGAGGAGAAATGTCTTCTCTCAGAGGGTTGTAAATCTGTGGAATTTGCTGCCTCAGAGAGCTGTGGAAGCTGGGACATTGAATAAATTTAAGACAGAAATAGACAGTTTCTTAAACGATAAGGGGATAAGGGGAGCAGGCAGGGAAGTGGAACTGAGTCCATGATTAGATCAGCCATGATCTTATTGAATGGCGGAGCAGGCTCGAGGGGCCGTATGGCCTACTCCTGCTCCTATTTCTTATGGTGCCACATGGAATGGTTGAAACAAATAGTATTGATACATTTAAGGGGAAACTTGATGCATACACGAGGGAGAAGGAACTAGAGGGGAAGGGGTAATTAGAGTCGGATGGGGACGGCTCCTGTGGAGCACAAACACCAGCATAGACCTGAGGGGCCGAACGGCCTGTTACTGCGCTGTAGATTCTATATAATTGTAGATTCTGTGTAGCTATTAGTTCAATAAGCGTAATTCTCTTACACGCGAACTTATTACTCTACAGATAGTCTGTAGGCTGTATAGATTCTCCCAGTACATCAATACATTATGCTCACCACTTCCAAGACCGGTTTCTTTGCCCCCTCGGTCGTTGCCATGCTCACGCTGCCGCTCTGTCTCAATTCGGTTCCACTGTAGTCGGCGCACACATTGTACGTCACTCCAGGTCGCATGATCCGCACGGGATGCTGGGAGTTATAGTTTCTTGTGAGCCAACACATCCACTTCGTCTCGAAGACCCTCTCCGCGCAGGATGCTGCGCCGCGCAGTCATCAGAAAGTACAAATTCCATTTTTTTCAGAATAAAAGTTCCCTTTCGGACAGCTCTCGCGCGTTAACAAGGCTCCGATTAATGCCAATCATTATTTCTGGGCACAAACTACATTTACCACAGTTCCGGCCTCGGCTGCTGTTTTGTGCTGCGTGGCAACGCTTCAGACCTGCACATGCGCAGTATGTAAAGGCAGGGATCGCCAATCAGTGAATGCGCAGTCAGACAGGACACCTGACCGGAAGTGTGTACAGAGGGAGTTGTTTCAGGACAACAAGGCCTGGGACAAGAGGAAGCAGTGGCTCGGGGAGGTAGGTAGCCCTGGCAAACTGGGATTTTCAGTTGGACTGCAGCAAAAGTGTAATAGTGGATGTAAGGTTTTCCTTTTCTGTCCACTTTCACAATGAAAATGCTTAACAGTATCGTTATAGCACAGCTTCCAATCTGAGATATTTATTTAGGGTGCACACTCAGTCAGGTGTCAAAGATGTAATTAATTAATTGAGAGTATAGACTATAAGCTTTGTATTGTTACAAAGTACTTCGTTTATTCTATTTGTTGTAAGACTTGCCATTAAACAAACTATGTATATTGTTGTGAAATGCGATGGTTGTGCAGAAATGAAAGAGTCACTCGAAAGGGGAATGAGTTGGAAGATCTGTTTCAGACTCTTTTTCCAAACTTGGGTTTTGTGTGGGAGAGCATTTAGAGCTATATAATATGAAAATGAGTTGCTGATAATTATAGGTCTGTCACTGTTGGGAGTAATTTGTGATGAATTAAGCCATTATACCACTTGTATAAAACTCTTACAGTCCCTCCTTTGGTGTTTTAGTGCCAATATACTAAGTAATCTTGTGAAGGGTGAGATAAAATGAGATGTTGTCCCTATTTGTGTTTTTTTTGTGATGACTAACTTTTTTGTTTTTACTTTTGTCCTGAGTTTGCATAATTTACTGGGGTACATTATGGCTTGGTATTGGTTCGGTATAGTTAGGGTCTGTACTACTGTGTGTTGGATAACTATCCTCTTTTGGATTGGCTGTTGAGTCTATGTTGAAACAAATAACAAGGTTATATTTTTTAGAGAATGAAAGCAAAACTTGAAATTGAAAATCTAATTTTTGGACCTACATTAAAATAAATACTAGGCAAGGGGAGGAGAGGGTAGTAGGGTCAGAGGTTGGTTGTTCTATCAGTGCATGAGATTTGGACAAAGTAAAATGTGTTTAAAGTCCTTCATTGCCTTGCTGACCATATCTCAATGTCTGACCCTACTACCCTCTCCCTCCTTCCCAAACACACTACCTCTGATTTTGGCCTTTTTTTTGCATTCTCCTCCCTTCACCGATCATTGGCAGCTGTGTCTTTAGCTACCTAACCCTCAATCTGAAATTCTGCCTCTTGACCTCAGTTTCTCTTTCTTCACCCTGCCTGCCCCCCCCTTTCAGAACCTCCTTAAAACCTATCCCTGACCAGACATTTGGTGACTCCTAATATCTCCCTTGGCTTTGCATTTGTTTTTTTTTTTGTTTACAGCTTTGTTTTGTCTGAATTGCTTTGGGATATTTTTCTACATTAAAGATGCTATAGAAATAAAAGTTGTTGATGTATTGCAAGTTTCTGTCAGAATATTCATGGCTGATGTCCCATTCTCGGCCTGAAAATTAATGTTAAATACTCTGTTCCATTTTGTATGCCAGTTTGAGTTTGTGCTGCATATGCAATATTTTAAGTCTGTGTTCAATTTGTTTAGCCACCTCCTGGGTAGGTATGTATAGATCAAATAAGTTTAAAACTATTTTCACCCCTTAAGATGTGAATGCAGATAAGAATGTGGTAGGAGTATTTAATCTGTTTATGAAGTGTAGTGATTGCAGGTTAACTGCAATGCAATTTTGTGTCTTGTAGCACCTTTTCAGAGGAGCCATGGCTATCTTGTTTGCAGTAGTTGCAAGAGGCACTACCATCCTTGCAAAGAATGCCTGGTGCGGAGGGAATTTTTTGGAAGTGACTGAACAGATACTATCGAAGATTCCATCAGAAAATAATAAGCTGACTTATTCCCATGGAAAGTAAGTCTGTGAATCCTGGGTCTGAGAAGGGTGTAAGTACTAGAATCAGTGATATATGTATAGTCTTAGAACTTTACAAGTGCTGAATTATTTCCAGTATGTATTGGAGCATTGCTTTGTGAGCATTACATTCTACAACAACCCTTCATGTAAGCTAACCCCATTTTTTCTCAATTTTATGGTTACTAAGGGTGTTCTTGTTTTTGTATCTTCACACTCTTTTCTATTGGAGACTATTGTGAAGTAGTGGAATGATTTACTACTGCTAAGCCAACAATACACTTTGCTTACTACGGTGAGGGATTTAAATGCTTTCCCATTTTAGGCACCCGTCAACTAGTCTGGGGTTGAGTTATAACAGCTGTTAGATGCAGAGTAACGTTGTTTTGACTCTGCTTCATTAGCGTTGCTCAGCATCAAAAAAATACCCCTCTTGTACCAATGTAACATTTCCCATATCAGCTTATCTGTGGCCTTTGAGTAAGAATGCAAAGTTAATGCATAACTTTGTGCATTTATGTAATGAGCCCAAATTCATTTTACATTGATATTGGGGAGGAGAGACTTTCATCCACACAATCAGAGCTGGGTTTGAACTCATGATTGAGGTGAAAGGACAATGCATGGCATTGTACCATTAAATCCCTTCCAAGCTTTATAAGTTTGTTTTAAAATATCTTAAATGTTCTATAACGTGAAGCTGTATGGTAAAAACTTGCTAGTTGTAATAACCAATTGCTAACCTGTAACAGGATGTGGATTCATGACTTTTACTAGAGCTTTCTGACTCCTTCCAGTGTCACAACCTTGTAATACAATCCTTGCCAGTGTGAGGTCTGGTCTATCACCAAGACCACTGTCTTCTACATTTGGAAAATTCTGTTTTATTGTCACCTTCATCTACACCTTGCATCATCTGATAGTCAACTTTTCTAATGCTGGTCTCATTGGTCTCCTCCACCCCTCACAAGCTTCACTTAATTGAATTCAGTTCCCGAAGCCTTCTCCTTCACTAAATTCAACGCGCTCATTGACTTCCCACCCTTCCTCCAAGGCTTTCCTGGTTCCTTGTGCCCCAGGGAATCAATTTGAAAATCCACAAACTCCCCGCAAGCTATTTGAGTATTCTTCAGCTATGCCAAGCATGTACCCTGCTTTCTTCTGACACTGAGCTAGTGCTTGTTCCCTGACTTACTCTTTTTTTTCTCTCTCTCTCTCTCTCTCTCTCTCTCTCTCTCTCTCTCTCTCTCTCTCTCTCTCTCTCCCCTCCACTTTCAACCATTATACATCTGTCCACTAGCATTTGTCTCCAAAACCACTTCAACTTGCTACATCTCCCTGCCGTCAAAAGTCTCAAATCTATCTCTCTGACCGCATCTTTCATCTCCTGACTTAAATTTCTTAACTTCTTGCTAGATGGACACCTCTCGCTTTGTAAATTGCTCAGACATTGTAAGTGAAAACGTTGCATATAACTACAGATATTGCTCTGTTATACAGGTATGAGCTAATGTTCATGTGCATCTAAATAGTTGCAGAATTATGCATTTCTTCTTCCCTTCCACCCACTTGTCACACTGCAAATTATTGTAGCAAGTTCTGTGACTAATCATTGCTAAGTGAATACTATAAACTGTTCAGTTTAACCAGCTGTTGTTGCATACTAACCAATTTCTTCTCCTTTTCCACAGTTATTTATTTCATTATATTTGCCAAGATAGGATAATATACTTGTGTATCACAGATGATGTAAGTATGAAATGGAAACAAGTAACCTTTGGGAGTTTAGCAGCATGTGGTTAAACGTGGTGTGTCTGTGTATGGTGGTTGTTCAAACGGCACTCATTTTTGGTTCTGCAAATGAGTTTATGCTTTTAGTGAACAGATTGTTATTTAGAAATTGCATTGACCGTTTTCTTGGTATGTTGTAAGAATTCAGTTTAATCCAGATGTCAGTCTCTAGGCGTTTATGTCTTGAGTGTAGTGATAATGTTAGGTAGGGGGAGGAGAGGATAGCCCTATTGGTGTTGGGAATTGTGCTGACATTCACTCTTGTGTTCTCCATAGTATAACTATAAGAGTCCTTTGAAACTTTTCAAATGCTAGAGATTCATTTAATTAATTAAAAATATTGGCCCAGAAATTCCTCGAGGTCTTCCCCCGGGCAATTGCCTCCTCGCTGGAGATTTTTTACAAATTTACCTGGTGGTCTAGGAGGTGCCCTGATTTCCGATGGGGAAGCCTTCTCCTCCCACGCTGCGAAGCGCGCTCCCGCCCAGATGGTTCCGACGCAGAAGATGCAATCACGTGTGGGTAGTTCACAGGTTCCCATTAATAGCACTGAGACGCGCGTATTTACGAGTTCTCAATGCTATTAATGGGAACAAAACCAATTACACAATAATAAAACAGACCACACATATTTAAAATTAATTGAAATTAAAGTTATTATGCCTTTGTAAAAAATATATTCCCGATTTTTAAGTTTTTAAAATTATGGTTAAAAATAAATTTCCCGTAGTGGGGAGGGTTTTTAACAAACTGTTTATAATTTTATTTTACAATTTGTGTTTTTTAAAACACTTCGTGTAAAAATAGGCTATGCACCTGCTTTTTCAGGCGCAAGATTTTTGAGGACATTTGCTGGGCAAGATATGGGTAAATGGCCCAATCTTGCCCGTACAAATGTCCTCGCTCCCGATCTGGCTATGCATTGCGTGCTGAAAACCGGCTTTTCCGATGCCTTCCTGGGTCCATAGAAACTTCGTAGGGACCCGGGACGTCGGAATTTCCACACCATAGTTTCTATTTCACTTTTATTGGAGTTATCCCTGGAGCCCTGGCCAATATTTATCCCTCAATCAATATAACAAAAACAAATTATCTGGTCATTATCACATTGCTGTTTGTGGGAGCTTGCTGTGCGCAAATTGACTGACTCGTTTCCCATATTCCAAAAAGTATTAAATTGTCTAAAGCGCTTTGAGATGTCTGGTGGTCGTGAAAGACGCTACATAAATGTAAGGTTTTTTTTTCTCTTCAGGATTTTGAACGATCAAGAGCATTCACCTTTCTAAATGAAATAAAGAAAAGATTTCAGACCACATACGGTTCAAGGGCACAGACAGCATTGCCTTATGCAATGAACAGTGAATTCTCCAGCGTCTTGGCTGCACAAATGGTGAGTGCGCCAACTTTCAATTTACGCCGTGTAAGGATGAATTAGGAACAGGGAAAGGACAGTTGTGTTCCCTGTGAGAAAAATCTCCTGATTGAAAGATGGACAGTTTGTTCTCTCTACCAGTTAAAACATCGAAATGTAGAAAGGCTGCTCATTTCTTCCAGCTCCTATTTGTGCCTTAACTTTCTTTCTTGCTGTCTCGCCCATCCTCATGTCCCACTACTCTCTGACAAATCAAGAATTGTTTTGATTTCTTCCTTTTATACTTCAATTCAGTCAGTTAATTTTTTGCCCCTAGACAGTCTATTCCAAAAATTTTAAGGAGTAACTTGTTTGCAGCTTCTTGTACTGTAATCACCACCTCTTGAGTGCTATGGTATGTTATCCTTTATTACAAAGGGATTGGAGTATATGTGTAAATAAGTCTTGGTACAGTTATATAGGGCCTTGGTGAGACCACACCTGGAGTATTGTGTACAGTTTTGGTCTCCTTACCTGAGGAAGGATATACTTGCCTTAGAGGGTATGCCACAGAGGTTCATTAGATTGATTTCTGGGGTGAGGGGATTGTCCTATGAGGAGAGATTGAATACACTAGACCTATATTCCCTCAGTTTAGAAGAAATGAGAGGTGAGCTTTTGATAAGGTCCCACATGGTAGACTGGTCATGAAGGTTAAAGCCCATAGAATACAGGGCAAAGTGTCAAGTTGGATCCAAAATTGACTTGGAGGTAGGAAGCAAAGGGTAATGATTGGATGTTTTTGTGACTGGAAGGATGTTTCCAGTGGGGTTCTGCAGAGCTCAGTACTGGGACCCTTGCTTTTTGTGGTATATATCAACGATTTAGATTTGAATATAGGGAGTATGATTAAGAAGTTTGCAGACGACACAAAAATTGGCTGTGTGGTTAATAATGAAGTGGAAAGTCATGGGCTGCAGGAGGATATCAATCTACTGGTCAGATGGGCAGAGCAGTGACAAATGGAATTTAATTCCGAGCATGGCAAATGCAGTATAATGTGGATAAATGTGAGGTTATCCATTTTGGGGGCAAAAAACATGCAGGCAGAATATTATCTGAATGGTGGCAGACTAGGAAAAGGGGAGGTGCAAGGAGACCTGGGTGTCATGGTTCATGTAAAGAAGGCAAATGGTATGTTGGCCTTCATAGCTAGGGGATTTGAATATAGAAGCAGGGAGGTCTTACTGCAGTTGTACAGGGGCTTAGTGAGGCCTCACGTGGAATAGTGTTCAGTTTTGGTCTCCTAGTCTGAGGAAGGATGTTCTTGCTATTGAGGGAGTGCAGCGAAGGTTCACCAGACTGATTCCAGGGATGGCTGGGCTGTCATATGAGGAGAGACTGGATCAACTGGGCCTTTATTCACTGGCGTTTAGAAGGATGAGAGGGGATCGCATAGAAACATATAAGATTCTGACTGGACTGGACAGGTTAGATGGAGGAAGAATGTTCCCGATGTTGGGGAAGTCCAGAACCAGGGGACGTAGTCTTAGGATAAGGGGTAGGCCATTTAGGACTGAGATGAGGAGAAACTTTTTCACTGAGTTGTTAACCTGTGGAATTCCCTGCCGCAGTTGATGCCAGTTCACTGGATATATTCAAGAGGGAGTTAGATATGGCTCTTGCGGTTAAGGGGATCAAGGGGTATGGAGAGAAAGCAGGAAAAGGTTACTGAAGGAATGATCAGTCATGATCTTATTGGATGGCAGTGCAGGTTCGAAGGGCCAAATGGCCTACTCCTGCACCGATTTTTCTATGTTTCTAAGTGTGAGGTGATGCACTTTGGGAGGGCTAATAAGGAAAGGGTGTACACATTAAGCGGTAGGCCACTTAATAGTGTAGATGAACAGAGGGACCTTGGAGTGCTTGTCCACAGATCCCTGAAAGTAGCAGGCCAGGTGGCTAAGAAGGCATACGGAATGCTTGCCTTTATTGGCCGAGGCATAGACTATAAGAGCAGGGAGGTTATGCTTAAATTGTATAATATATTGGTTAGGCCACAGCTGGAATATTACGTACAGTTCTGGTCGCCGTATTATAGGAAGGACGTGATTGCACTAGAGAGGGTGCAGAGGAGATTTACTAGGCTGCTGCCTGGAATGGAGAATCTTAGTTATGAGGACAGATTGGATAGGTTGGGTTTGTTCTCATTGGAACAGAAGAGGTTGAGAGGAGACCTCATTGCGGTGTACAAAATATTGAGGGGTCTGGACATAGTGGATAGTAAGGATCTATTTCCATTGGTGGAGGGGTCTATTACGAGGGGACATAGTTTTAAGGTGGCTGGTGGAAGGATTTGAGGAGGGGGCTTCTTTACGCAGAGGGTTGTGAGGATCTGGAACTCGCTGCTTGGAAGAATGATGGATGCAGAAACCCTCACCACTTTTAAGAGGTGGTTGGATGGGCACGTAAAGTGCGGCAGCCTGCAGGGTTATGGACCTAGAGCTGGTAATTGGGATTAGATTGGATGACCTTTTGTTAGTCGGAGCAGATATAATGGTAAGTACTGCAGGGAATAGAATACGGCCAGGGTGATCTCCTGGACTAGTTTCGATTGCCTGGATGGGTCGGAGAGGAATTTTCCCAGATTTTTTTCTCCCTAAATTGGCCTGGATTTTATATAGTTTTTGCCTCTCCCAGGAGATCACATGGCTCCGGTTGGGGTGGAGTGTAGAATGTTTTAGTATAAGGGGTGTCGCAGTTGTGGTGAGGCAGATTGGTTAGGCTGGGTGCTCTTTGCCTTTCCGTCAATGTTCATAGGTTTATATGTAACCTTTAGGCCTCTTGACCAAGGGCCGTGTGACTCTTTGTCGGCCGGTGCGGACACGATGGGCCGGAATGGCCTCCTTCTGCGGTGTAAATTTCTATGTTTTTATCTTATTGAAACATATAAAATTCTTAAAGGGCTTGACAGGATAGATGCTGGGAGGATGTTTCCCCTGGCTTGGGAGTCCAGAACCAGGGGTCACAATCTCAGAATAAGGGGTTGGCCATATAGGACTGAGATGAGAAATTTCTTCACTAAAGGGTTGTGAATCTTTGGAATTCTCTACCCCAGAGGGCTGTGGATGCTGAGTTGTTGAGTATATTCAAGACTGAGAACGATAGACTTTTGGATACTAAGCGAATCAAAGGATATGGGGATAGTGTGGGAAGGTGGAGTTGAAGTAGATGATCAGCCATGATTTTATTGAATGGCAGAGTAGGCTCGAAGGGCTGAGTGGCATACTCCTCTTATGGTATGTTCTATCCAGTGATACCCTCCCATGGAATATGTGCAGGTATTCCTCCGATGAGAACAAAATCATGAGTAACTGATGCTTGAATATTGTGCCCACACTCTTTGTCTAGGCTTACACATGGAGAATAGGACTAGAGTCTTCCTGGCCCAGTGTAACTGGGTATGTGCCTTCAGGAGAAAGAGAGATTTATTATCGCTCTGCTCTGAATCTGTTGTCTCTATCTTAAGTCTAATGGCAACTGTTATCACTACTGCTTTAAATAATGTCTGTAGATGAAATATTTTAGTTAAATTGGATAGTCACTTCTGTATGAATAATATGCCATAAAGTGAGGATTGTATGAAGACTAGAATGGTATAAACTAGGACGGTTGTGTGAGGAACAGGATGACATTCATTGATGGAGAAAAATATGGTATGATTCCAAACACAATATATAATTGAGTTGTTCATAGAACTGGAAACTATCCCATTATTGACCCTGGTCTCTATGTACATCAAGTTTACTTTGTTTCTGTAAATGGTCTTGAGTGAAGACATTAACTCTGAAGTTATGTGAACTTACCCATTGATCCTATAGTGTAATAATGGGTTATCTCAACAAAATCATTCATTATATTATTGAATAGGTTTACTGTAACTGTAGATACAAGAGATTCTGTTTTTTTTTATATAGTTGATACTATTGAATGTTACTGACCACTTATGATGTCACTGCCTCCAGCACAGTTTATCCAATATTACCCTGATTTTATAACAAAACATTCTTTGGCATAGGGAACAAGGGAAACGGGAAGAGATGTTGATACTGGGTTCAAATTCTGGGTTGGCAGGCATTCAACACAAGCTGTTTTCCTTGTAATTGGATGTCTGAACAACAACAGCTCCAATGTAGAGTGTCTACTTTGGTGTTGTGAATATGCATTTGAAATTTTGAAATAGAGGGCATTGAATTTGTCACATGTGATTTTAGAAACACTTGTCAGAAAACAAGAACTCGGATCGCATTTCGGAGACTCAAGCACAAGTAGATGAGTTGAAAGGAATCATGGTCCGAAATATTGGTATGTATGAAAATGGAGGTGTATATAGCTTTCAATTTTCTTGAGTCTTAAGTCATTGCACATGACGAGTTCTCACAGGCTGGCTGTTTTATAACTAATCAAGTAAGATTTGTGATAACTCCTTATTGAAATACACCAGTACCTTTGTCCCAAGAGAGTTGTAGAACTTGTGTGGTGACTTGATCCCCATGATAATGCTGCTTTAAGGCACAATGTTAATGTGCTAACATGAGGTGTAATTGGACTATCAGTTGTTACTATTTTTGTATCTTTGCCTGTTTCCAGTGTTTGTGAGTGTCTTAAATCAATCTTGTATAATTAAAATCCTCATTGCGAATCTTCCCTGTTGACTTCAATATGTGTGCTTCGTTTAATTTAAAAAAAAATACAAAATGCTGGAAACACTTAGTAGGTCAGGCAGTATCCATGCAGAGAGGAAGATAACTTTAACGTTTCAACTGATCTTTTTTCAGTCCTGATGAAAAATTGTCGACCTTGCCTCCCTCTCTACAGATGTTGCCTGACCTGAGTGTTTCCAGCATTTTCTGTTCTTATTTCAGGTTGATATCTGCGGTATCTTGCTTTTAGTTAAATTTTCAAGTCTTTTTAATTCTTTGTTTTCAGTTAGTGTTCCTAGAAAGTGGAGAATAGTTTGTGCCAAGGACGTTAATGATCGGGAATTAGAAAACACATTGTGCAAAGTGTAGTGGTATTTGTATTAAAGCGAGGCGGAGAGATCTCGTGATTAAATTTTTTTTAAATTATGACCACAGTTGCAAGATTGAATCAGTTTTTTATCACTTATCAGTGAGGAATTCTAAAATGACCTTGAAAGAGAACTAACCTTTAGTCCACTATCACACACACAAATAACGTGACTTTTGTGAACATTTAGTAAAATGACTAGTTCAAAGAAAGTTGAGTAAATATGAAGGAGAAACTACTCAAACTTGCATTATTCTAACTCTATATCTTTGATTTATTGATTGCTTTCCAAGCTCAGCAAATACTCGCCTAGCTCCCTCTCATTACACAAGATTGCTATAATATTCTCCCAACTTCTCTGCTATCCTATCCTTGTTCAATTTCCCCTTTCACATAAATTGTTCCATCCATGGCCTCCTCCTCAACCTTGCCATCTCTTGTGACCTCTATGCTCTTGATCACTGACTAGGCTGTCTCTGACTTTAGCCTAGTGTGTCTTCATGCCCACAACTCTTTACCAACCCCAACATCTGTCCCTGGGGGGGAAACTCATCAGTGAACAGAGTCATTAATTCACTCATGAACTCATTGCTGCTGCTTCTCTTGGTTGTCTACTCATTATGTTACTTCTGCCACTGTTAACTGCTCCATTGCTCCCTCTACTCTGCCTTTGTTCCCACCAGATCATCATCCATCCTTACTATGTTCCTCTGCTACAGTCCCCATCTTCACACACAACTAATCTAAACATTCATGGCCAGATTTGTCTCTGCTGTGTTAAGCCCTACTGTGCCTCACAGCCTCAGGAATATCCTCCTCTGACTCCAGGATGATCCTGAGGGGGGAGGACTATCTATGGCTCCTTTGCTGCATGATGAGTCACTGACTCAAACTCATCTCATCTCCCCAACCCTTGCAGCTTCCCCTCAATACTTAAGTGCAGAGTGTATATTTGTTTTTCTATTGAGACAATCTGTGTACCATCTGCCTTTTCTTCCTCTCCCCAATGCTGTTGACCTACCTTCCCTACCTATAATCCTCTTGTCACTCTGCAATTTCTCTCCCATCTCCTTTCCACCCTTTCCAACCCCTCTCAGCTCATCTCTTCTAAGATTCACCTCCCACTCCCTTCATCCTTTCCCCATTGAACGCTTGACTGCTTAATTACCTCCCTGATGCTCATGCTTGCTGAATCATAAAATGGCTCGGGAACATTTCCTTCCCTTACAAAACCAGGGATACCCTCAATACAGCCGTGCAGTCCAACTAGCATGCCACCTCTACCATCCTTTTCCCCTCTAAGGCCCTCGAATGTGTCATCACCACCCAGTTCCATCCCTATCTCTCCCAAAACTCTCCAAATCCCCTCCAATCAGTTTCTGTCCTGCTCACAGCACCAAGACTACCATTGACATGTCATCCCTCTGACCTGTCCACAACATTTAATAAATACGACCACCACATTTTCCACCATTATCATTCTTTTGTTGCCCAACTCCATAGGGCTGAGATGGCATTAACCACTCTTGCATATCTGAACCCAACCACCATATTTCCCTCAATGTTGCCTTTTTCTGCACTATTCAGAGATGAGTTTCCCCCCGCCCCATAGACCTATATTCTTCCTCATCTATATGATTGCCATTGGTGTACTGTTTAACACAGTGGCACTTCAAACCCAACCTCCTACCCATCACCAAGACCAATTATTTGAATCTCTGCAACATCACCCACCTCCACCCCTACCTTACTTCCACTGCTGCTGAAATCTTTTGTGCATGCTTTTGTCACCTCTAGATTCTTATCTTAAGTCCTCCTTGCTGGCCCCCATCTCTTTCAACCCCCCCCCCCCCGGCCCCAAACTCAACTCCAATTTGTTCAAAACTCAGTTGCCTGTAACCTGTCCCATGCCACGGCCCACTCCTGCCCTTGCTGACCTACGTTGGCTCTCTCTCCAGCAGCGCATTGAATTTTAAAGCCCTCCTCTTCAAATCCCTCCAAGGCCTCACCTTACCCTAACTTTGCATCCCATCCTACACCCTTCATAACATCCACCACACCAGGTAAAGCACTGTGGGATGTTTCCTACATTAAAGGCAAGTTTTTGGAATTAATTTGAAATCTGTTAGCATGAACAAGTTGCTGAAAACTATGCTGTGGATAAGAATAAAATTGGATTTCAGTCTGAAATATGCTGATTTCATAAATCTTCTGTCACTTTGTTGCTTTGATTTCTTTGTGACATGACTTGACCTGGAAACTGTTCCAATGCACAGATTTGGTGGCACAAAGAGGAGAAAAATTAGAGTTGCTGATTGACAAAACTGAGAACTTAGTGGATTCTGTGAGTATCTAGTGCCTTTCTTAGAATAACTTGAACTAAAATACAAAGCCAAATTTTGAGCTCTAGGATGATTTCTAGAATGTTCACCTTGTAAACATGGATGAATTCTGAATAACCACTGTTTATGGTTGAGGGTGGAAGAGTGTAATATTGAGTGTTGCTCATTAATGGGAGAGGGGTCCACGTGAGTGTTCAATTCCATGGTTAAAAGTTCATCTTTGTTCCCTGATCACCTCCAAAAACTATATTTTGTGTAGAACGGGAAGTTATGATCATGGCCCCTTTACATTACAAGGCTGCCATTAATTTACTTTACAATACTGCTGACAAAGTAATGAGGTGGAACCCCTGCCCCTCGAGGTACCAAGAATTATCAAGGTGACTTACCCCCTTGCTCTCTTCCGACCGCCGCGTGCCCCCCCCCCCCATGTCTTTGGAGGAAGCCAATAGCACGTGTGTTCTGTTTGCTGACTCTACAGATCTTCCGTCGACCCTGGGGAAGATTTGGGCCAGAAATCAAATTGTGCATCGAGGCTTTCAAGCAATTGTGCATATAGAGATTAAACTTGTCTGTGAAGTGCAGTCTTGGTCTGGAAATTGGGGAGGGGTGGAGAGAATAGTTTGAAACTGCAAATATGACTGGTGCATTATTTATGAATTCTTATCCTTGCTGTGTTGATTTTCTCCTTGTAATATGTGCAGTTATTGTATTGGTGTTTGCCCTTGGTTTTCAAGCACTAAAAGGAAGGTTTGAGTGGTGAACACCTCCTGCCTTGCCCCCTGCCCCTGCCCCCCCAACACAAGATGTGCTCATGCAAAGCATTCATTTTACATATTTTCTCCGCTCTGTTTGGAATCAAAAATCAAATGTAAGTTTTTTTTTTGTAGTCAGTCTCATTTAAAACCACCAGCAGAAACCTGGCTAGAGCGATGTGTATGAAAAACCTCAAGCTGACGATCATTGTTGCCATTGTAGCAATCGTAAGTACATTTCTCTCTTGTTTGTAATGTAGGTGCCTTTAGGGCTTACAAAACAATGTTCATGAACTCTTACAATGCTTCCCTTCTCTGAAATCCATTAGTACAAAAAGTCCCCTGTTGGGGCCCTGTACATGGTGTTTGGAGTGTCGTAGTCTAAAATTGGTTCCTCAGCTGCATTGCCAAACTCTTAATTTTTCCTTCCCCTTTGATATGGCTTACAAAGGGATTGAGTTTCTAATGGAGAAAATGGAACAGGTTTAATTTTGATACAGCTGACCCAGCTATAGGTTCAGTCTCCTCAATGTGTACTTCTTCTAGGCGGTCCCTCATATCGAGGATGACTTGTTTCCACACCAAAAAGGGATGAGTTCACAGGTGTTTCAATGAAGGACTTGACATTCCAGATCCTGAACTACATTTTGAAGGGTGGAAGATGCCTGTGCATGGATTTTTTTTTTAAACGTGTAGTGACCGTTGCACACCAGCCACCCTTGACAGAGCTAGGTCTTGTACCAGTGGCAAGGATTAGCCAAGATGACTGAAGACCAGCTGTGCTGCATGGACCTAGTGTAGGCTGGCTCATGCTGCCCCTGGGCCCTCTTCTCTTCTGGGCCCCAAACGCATGCCTCTCTCGTCGCTCTATAATCTCTTGCCGCTCCTTTGCCCCAACCTCGCCGCTCCTCTGCTGCTTGCCGCGCCTCCTGCTGTACCTGCCCACGCTCCAATCAATGACCCCAACCCCGGTGACGTCCAATCCAGTCACCCCCTCCAAGTCGCCGCCCGCCTGCGCTGCTACCCGAAGTGCTGTCGCACCTCCGTTTCTTCCACGTTCAAATAGCCCTAGTCAAGGAATAAATCTGCACGTGACAATTTCCATGTCAAAAATGCTAACCGTGCAAGTTTTCTGTGTGTCTTTTTTCATGTTACAATTTTAATTTCTCCTTTTTATAGCTCAAAATCCAATATTTATTTCTCTTCCTGGAGAATGGAATTTCCATGAGAGTCTCATTCAAAGTTTTTTGAGGCAGGTGGTGACTTAGATGAGGGCTGATTCATGTAGTTTAAAAGACTGCTTACTCCAAGTGAGAACCTCTGCAATCTCAAAGTGCTGAAGTAATTTCATATGACCTCCCATGTGCACACTGACTATGTAATTTATATTTAAGTCCTTCTTGTGATGGGATTGTTTTGAGCCTTTAAAATGTTATTTCCCCTCTTTTTTTTAAATAATGCCCAATTTCCTTGGACCTAAGTGGAGTGAGGAAAGTACCAGCACAGGACAATGTAGAGAAAAGCACCAGCACGATAATTAAGTTTTACTGCTACCAAGTTTCCACAAATGTTATGAAAGGTATTCTTGGTGGTGAAAGCTCTCAATTGTTGGTGTTGAGCTACTTAAGTATTGGTTAAGGGCCTATTCAGAATGTTGTGCTTTCCTCAAACATAATCAGTAGTGTCTGTATTTTTTTTAACTCTTGCTGAAATCAAGAGTATTAGAGAAAAAGTCTTTCAACTCAAGTGCGTCTACTCAGTTGGCCTAACATTCAATTCTTAATAGAACTCTCAATTCCCATTCTGTAACTACTGCAGTTGTTCATTGCTGAAGATCTTTTTTAATAAGCAAGTTCTTTGCCTGGAGCTTTTTATTGGGGGAAAAGTGGATTTCAAGAAGGAAGAACACGAAAATTAGTATTTCTCCCCAGATTGAACTGCACAATAAATTTAGTGTAATGGAACCTCTGTATATGTCTTGAAGTCAGAAAACCCTATCGCTTTCAGTGGTATGATTTTTGTCCCTGCTTTACGTGTAATTTCTACTTGTGGCTCAGTGTCAAATTTTTATCTCCTGATAATCCTGTACTTGTGATACTTGACATTTCACTACGTTCAAGGTGCTATATAAATACAAGTTGTTGTAATGTTGACAAGTTTTCCTGCTCAGTCTTTCCTCTCCAGTGTGCTGCTCATCTGTTGTAAGTGCTATTGTGTCTTGTTTAGTGAAGGGATGGGGGGGACGCAAAGGGAAAGTAGCCTGTGTAAATGTGCTTTGTGATATTAACTAAATATCTTATGTTGCAGGTTGTCATTTACATCATTGTGTCTGCAGCATGTGGCGGTCTGTCATGGCCAACCTGTGTCAAGAAGTGAGTTAAGAACCATAGTCCTATTGGTCAGAGAAAAACTGAGAAACCTAGTTTTAACCACTGGCACGAGGATTTCATTGGGGATCTGCGTGTAATATTTCATCTCTTCTGCCTCCAAATACCATGCATTGAAAGGCTATAGTTTCTGCTTGCCTTATATTTCAGACATTTTTATACTTTTCATATTAATTGAAGGAGTTACTGCATTGCAACTGAAATACAAAACCATATTTTATTCTTGAGATTGTATTCAGTGATTGTGAAATAAAGATTGTTCTAATAACTTTTAAAACATTAATATAGTGCATTACTTTGATTTAAATCAACCTGTTGAGCACTTTCTAAAATTGTATGCAGAGATTCTACTGTCATCACTGTCCTTTAGAGCAGCACTAAGCCAATTGTGATTATCTTTCTTTTCTCTTCTGTTCCCTCCCCCACCCCCCACTTCCCGCAGTAAAATCTGTTGAGAATGATGCAACATCCTGAATTGTCTGGGTGGAAACAGGGAATGATGATGCTTCCTCTGAACTGTCCAGGGGTGTTGAACATCTGTCCACCTCTATGTAAATTGGGGGACTGGAATGCTAAATAGCTCTGTTTCACAACAGCTTAGAAAGTGTATGAAGTGTTGCATATCTTCAGAACTGAGGTTCAGTATTAAGCAAAAGTAAGGACATGCAGAAAGAAGCCATAATAAATGGCAATCCTTCCTGGACTAATGTAAAAATGTAAATAAGTTTCTTATGCCAGTCACCTGGCCACTATTTATATACAGTACATCTCAGCAAACAAGTTATAGCAGGTGTGGTGCAAATACTGTGGTTATTGTGTACCTAAATGACTAGTAATGCTGCTGTATGTAGAGCTTCTATTAACCAAACTTATTTGTATATATTTTTTTTTATAGTTCACATTGTGTGTGTCTGTGCTGCTTTGATCCCTTTACAGACTGAATAAGAGTGTCAATTTAAATGTTTGAGATTTTTTATAAAACAGCCTGAACTGGATTCTTGAGCAGCCCCTAGATGCAGTCTCTATCCATGTTTCTGGACCCAGAGGCAAAAAGCTCCTTTAAAATTGTGACACCACAAGTTCCTGTCATTATGTAGACTTGGACAAATCACTAAGCTTTTCAATAGATAGAGAATATCCAGGGACTTGTGATTTCATTGTTTTTTAAAAAGTGGCGGCACTGCCTTTTCATACCAGAGATCTGACTTCACAGCCATTTCAAGGGAAGGTCACCCCTCTCTCCATATTTCTGATGTGAAGGATTGGGTGACCATGAATAAGAACACTGCCCCTTTCAATTGTGGGATATAAATTTATATCTAGCTCAGCTATGAGATGAAACTAGTAAGGCTCCTAGCTAGAGTGGACGGCCAGTTTTAGTCCAGTTCCCAGTGCATATATTTCACTGATAGAATCTCATCAGAACTACATGCAAGAAAGTCCTTTTATTATTTTTCATTTGATTTGCATCGCCAAAACACTTGAATCACAATTGTGCCAATCGTCAGGTAAAATGCTGTGGAGAATGGTTCCTGTTAATCAATTGGTCCATGTTTGGTAGAGAGGAATGTAGCATTTATATTGTTTTGTATCAATATTGGAATAACAAGATGGGAGGGTTGCATCAAAGTCTCAGCCTGTGATTATAAATAGAATTTCTTAAGAGCTATTGTCAAGCATAAATCATAGCCTGCCAGCAACTGGGTTCTCAGTTAGGGCCAAAACACTGTGTTCTCATATGTTGTGCTTGTATTTTAGTTCCATGTTTTAATGACATCGGTTAATGAATACCCACCTCTAAAGAATCTGCTCAATGGGCTGTGGCATTAGTGTTGCAACTTATGTTTGGGCTGCCATATCCTTGCCTTTAACAAGCACAAATTTACAAAAGGAGGGCTTTATTTGAGTTAACTTGTGATCTCTGGGGCAAGTGTATTACTTTAAGTTGGTGACAATTACTTGTTTTACCCAGATTTATGCTTGGGTTCCTTCTATGTTTTTTTTCGTACTTTTAAATGCATCTCAAGCAGTGTGTAGACCAAAGCAACACTAGATGACATAAAAGCGGTATTTAATTTTAATTAATGGTAATAACCCTAGTCCTTCATGTAGTTCACTGGTACGTCCCATGCCTCATCATACTGATATGCCCACACTTTCACTAACACTTTCCAATATATTCCATGGTTTATAGGTCTTGTTAATAGAAGATTCATGTGAAACCAAACTGCACCCATGCCACACCATCCTCAGAGGATGAGTATTCAGATCACTGTTCAAGTTTTAAAACTGCACAAAACAGGAATGTATGAAATCATAAAATCTGCTCGTTAACGTTAGATAACAATTGTAATTATATAAATTGTGGCTGTGTATGAGAAGCTTTTGCCCTTGTACTTTGCATTATATTGAATGGTAAAAATAAATTGTTTAAACAGAACTATGTGGATTGAATTTGTTGACATTTTGTTTGCTTTGACAATTATTGCTGTACAGTAGTTAAATTTAAGTGTGTGTGAAGCTGTGGAGTATAAGCCTATCTGGACACCTTGGTTTCTCTGGAGCACACTGGTGACTCTGTATTTGGAGCGTTGTCCAATTCTGCACAAATCATCCCGTGGAGGGAGGTGGGGGGGTAGATTTTATTGCATATAGCCACACATTTGCATTGGTAATTACATTACTACAATCCATATTTTTAATGACTAAACTCAATTATTGAGGTACTGGATCATTGGTTAATTGATCCTTTACAAAGCAATAAACAGATATTTTGTGCTTGAATGTTAAGCTAACAAGGGTTTAATATGGCCTCACTTTAAAACCTTCATATGTAGCTTGTTTCCTGTTGTGTGCTAAATTGCATTTTTGAAATTTGAAACTATTTGCAATCAAGTGTATTGGTGGTGATAGCATGAATTTTAAAGTATGATTAATCCTTGGCCTGCTGCAAAGCTCGAGGAAATAATTGAGCTTTTCAGTTTGTGCAACACACACTCAAACTGCATTTACACTATGATCATAGCAACAATGTGATTGCAGTTTTGCTTTGCACCAATAATTAGTCTCAATGTAGCCTGAATCCAGAGTCATAGCATGCCCTGATACCAGATCAAACTTGAAGGAATCTATGTAAAATTTGAGAATGAGGATTGACAACATTGAACAGTTTACCACACTATTCTCCTTCAATGCCTCTCCTGTCATCCAATTCCATGGAACTACCCTTGCACTCCTACCCTTTTGAGAACCACTTCAGCAATGGTAAATACAAGTTTTTCTCTTGTCCACCATCACTTCCAGATCCCCCAAAATCTATCCTTTGCCCCATCTTCTGAATCTATTTGCTACCCTTGGTGACTGCATCCATATGAATGAGATCCACTTTCACGCAGTGATGATACTCAGCTCTACCTCAATGTCTCCATGCTGTCAAATTGCTTGACCAACATAGTCTGAGATGAATAATTGATTCCTCCAGCTGATCAGGAAGACAAGCTATGGTCTTTGGAGTGATACCTTGCTGCTCCATTGCACCCCACTCTCTTTCTCTCTCTCTCTCTCTCTCTCTCCTTTTCCCCCCCCCCCGCAAAACTGCAAATTTCAAGAAAAGGACTTAATAGTAGGCCATTTGACCCCCTTGAGCCTACTCTGCCATTCAATGACTGATCATCGACCTCAACTCCCCTTGCCTACACTAGCCCGATATCCCAAAAATCTATCAATCTCAGGCTTGAATATGCTCAATGACTAAGCTTCCACAGCCTGAGTAAATACATTTCTCCATCTCAGTCCAAAATGGTTGACCCCTTATTCTGAGACTGACTCCTGATTCTATCCTCCCTGCATATACCCATCAAGCTTTAAGAATTTAGTATATTTCAAAGAGATCACCTCTCATTCTTTTAAATTCTCAAATTATAGGCCTAGTCTCCTCAGTAGGACAATTCCTCCTATCCCAGGAAACAGTCCAGTGAATCTTTGTTGCACTCTCTTATGGCAAATATATCCTTCCTTACACAATACTCCAGATCGGGTCTCACCAGGGCCCTATATAATTGCAGTAAGAGGTCTTTAATCTTGTACTCAAATCCTCTTGTAATAAAGGCCAACATTTTAATTGCTTGCATGTTAATTTTGTGATTCAGGTAAAAACAGTAGTAGTGATGTTGGGGAGGGCATCAAACATGAAATTAGGGGTGCATGCAATAAAGGTACAGCAGTTGTAATGGGTGACTTTAATATGCACATAGATTGGGCTAGCCAAACTGGAAGCAATATGGTGGAGGAGGATTTCCTGGAGTGCATAAGGGATGGTTTTCTAGACCAATATGTCGAGGAACCAACTAGGGGGGAGGCCATCTTAGACTGGGTGTTGTGTAATGAGAGAGGATTAATTAGCAATCTCATTGTGCGAGGCCCCTTGGGGAAGAGTGACCATAATATGGTGGAATTCTGCATTAGGATGGAGAATGAAACAGTTAATTCAGAGACCATGGTCCAGAACTTAAAGAAGGGTAACTTTGAAGGTATGAGGTGTGAATTGGCTAGGATAGATTGGCGAATGATACTTAAGTGGTTGACTGTGGATGGGCAATAGCAGACATTTAGAGACCGCCTGGATGAATTACAACAATTGTACATTCCTGTCTGGCGTAAAAATAAAAAAGGGAAGGTGGCTCAACCGTGGCTATCAAGGGAAATCAGGGATAGTATTAAAGCCAAGGAAGTGGCATACAAATTGGCCAGAAATAGCAGTGAACCTGGGGACTGGGAGAAATTTAGAACTCAGCAGAGGAGGACAAAGGGTTTGATTAGGGCAGGGAAAATGGAGTACGAGAAGAAGCTTGCAGGGAACATTAAGGCGGATTGCAAAAGTTTCTATAGGTATGTAAAGAGAAAAAGGTTAGTAAAGACAAACGTAGGTCCCCTGCAGTCAGAATCAGGGGAAGTCATAACGGGGAACAAAGAAATGGCGGACCAATTGAACAAGTACTTTGGTTCCGTATTCACTAAGGAGGACACAAACAACCTTCCGGATATAAAAGGGGTCAGAGGGTCTAGTAAGGAGGAGGAACTGAGGGAAATCTTTATTAGTCGGGAAATTGTGTTGGGGAAATTGATGGGATTGAAGGCCGATAAATCCCCAAGGCCTGATGGACTGCATCCCAGAGTACTTAAGGTGGCCTTGGAAATAGCAGATGCATTGACAGTCATTTTCCAACATTCCATTGACTCTGGATCAGTTCCTAGCGAGTGGAGGGTAGCCAATGTAACCCCACTTTTTTTTTTTAAAAAAGGAGAGAGAAAGCAGGGAATTATAGACCGGTCAGCCTGACCTCAGTAGTGGGTAAAATGATGGAATCAATTATTAAGGATGTCATAGCAGCGCATTTGGAAAATGGTGACATGATAGGTCCAAATAAGCATGGATTTGTGAAAGGGAAATCATGCTTGACAAATCTTCTGGAATTTTTTGAGGATGTTTCCAGTAAAGTGGACAAAGGAGAACCAGTTGATGTGGTGTATTTGGACTTTCAGAAGGCTTTCGACAAGGTCCCACACAAGAGATTAATGTGCAAAGTTAAAGCACATGGGATTGGGGGTAGTGTGCTGACGTGGATTAAGAACTGGTTGTCAGACAGGAAGCAAAGAGTAGGATAAATGGATACTTTTCAGAATGGCAGGCAGTGACTAGTGGGGTACCGCAAGGTTCTGTGCTGGGGCCCCAGCTGTTTACATTGTACATTAATGATTTAGACGAAGGGATTAAATGTAGTATCTCCAAATTTGCGGATGACACTAAGTTGGGTGGCAGTGTGAGCTGCGAGGAGGATGCTATTAGGCTGCAGAGTGACTTGGATAGGTTAGGTGAGTGGGCAAATGCATGGCAGATGAAGTATAATGTGGATAAATGTGAGGTTATCCACTTTGGTGGTAAAAACAGAGAGACAGACTATTATCTGAATGGTGACAGATTAGGAAAAGGGAAGGTGCAACGAGACCTGGGTGTCATGGTACATCAGTCATTGAAGGTTGGCATGCAGAAAGAAAATGGCATGTTGGCCTTCATAGCGAGGGGATTTGAGTACAGGGGCAGGGAGGTGTTGCTACAGTTGTACAGGGCCTTGGTGAGGCCACACCTGGAGTATTGTGTACAGTTTTGGTCTCCTAACTTGAGGAAGGACATTCTTGCTATTGAGGGAGTGCAGCGAAGATTCACCAGACTGATTCCCGGGATGGTGGGACTGACCTATCAAGAAAGACTGGATCAACTGGGCTTGTATTCACTGGAGTTCAGAAGAGTGAGAGGGGACCTCATAGAAACGTTTAAAATTCTGACGGGTTTGGACAGGTTAGATGCAGGAAGAATGTTCCCAATGTTGGGGAAGTCCAGAACCAGGGGTCACAGTCTAAGGATAAGGGGTAAGCCATTTTAGGACCGAGATGAGGAGAAACTTCTTCACCCAGCGAGTGGTGAACTTGTGGAATTCTCTACCACAGAAAGTAGTTGAGGCCAATTCACTAAATATATTCAAAAGGGAGTTAGATGAAGTCCTTACTACTCGGGGGATCAAGGGGTATGGCGAGAAAGCAGGAAGTGGGTACTAAAGTTTCATGTTCAGCCATGAACTCATTGAATGGCGGTGCAGGCTAGAAGGGCTGAATGGCCTGCTCCTGCACCTATTTTCTATGTTTCTATGTTTCTAAAAGACCCCTCGGAACACCAACATTTCCTAATCTCACCATTTAAAAAAAAATACTGCTTTTCTATTTTTCCTACCAAAAGATCCTATAGTTGCTGCTTCCCTGTCAAACTGATTGCTTGACATAACTGGTGCCCCAGTTACACCTGTAACTCAGGTTAAATTAGGTTACACATTAGACAACACATACATGTTTTTAATTGAGAGCGTTAGGGGCCGATGGGCATCAGGCACTCTCCCCTCCTGTTTTTGGTCATTACTAATATAAGCCTCAACAGTGTTACAGATGACTTGATGGGAGCTTGCATTTTTTTTCCAAAAAAAATCAGTATGTTGAGTAATCCCACCTCGCTTTGATGCAGCTGCCTTCTATTCTCGATATACAGTTTATCAATATGTCCACTTCCTCACGTCCACTCAAGTGTTAAAGGTTGTGAATTATTTCTCTATGGTATGGTTCTCACCTGCATTGAAGAGAGCAGCAACACCCTGTTACATTAAGATGTGAAAGCTTTCAATGATATATATAGTTTAATTTTTTGTGACATTTCCACACATTCTAAGTGACATTCATAACTACTGTAAAGCTCGGCTGGTAATCCTATAGCAATCCATGATAATGACGGAGCAAGCAAGAGCACAGGAGTTGCATAGAATGTACAGCACAAAAACAGGCCATTCAGCCCAACTGGTCTATGCTCCTTGCAAGCCTCCTGCCATCCTCTTCATCTAACCCTACCTGCATAACCATCCAGGCCTTTCTACTTTGTGTTTATCTAGCTTCCTGTTAAATGCATCTATGTTGTTCACCTCAACTACTCCTTGTGGTAGCACATTAAACATTCTAACCACTCTGTGGGTAAAGAAGTGACTGTATATTTATAGCCTAGTTTTGGTGTTCCCCACAAGTGGAAACATCTTGCCGAATCTACCCAAACAAACCCTTTCCTAATGAAGACCTCTATCCAATCACACTTCAGCCTTCCCTTTTCTAAATAAGAGCCCCAGCCTGTTCAACCATTCCTGTTCAGTATAACATCGCCATTCTGATATTCTTGTAAAAATGTTTTGCACCATCTCTAGTGCCACTATATCCTTTTTATAAGATGGAGACCAACACTCTACACAGTACTCCTTGTGCCCAAGTGTGTTGAAATTTTCAGTATTTAGTACAGGATAAACAAAACTGCAGTCAACTACTGTGATTTAATGTTTTTCCAGATTAAGGGAAAATTAAAATTGCATTGACAAGTTATTTTTTTTTGAGACTTTGATGTGCTTGTTGATTCATAAATACTCATCATACTTCTGGTCTTAAGTTTATTTTAAAGACACTATTCATCTCTTCACTTTAATTCGCTCCATTCTGTAGCACTTTTATCTCTATTACTTTGTATATTTCTTAAACTCACCAAATTAAAACTGGGAAGTATTAAAACCTAACTACAATTGGACTTTGTGCTAATGAAACAAAGTATATAAATAAATAAATAGTTGGACTAATTCAAATGAGACACCCTTCACCTCCCTTTTCCCTTATAAAAATTGGTGTTTTCTTAAAGCAAACATTACTGTTAACTCCTCTAAACCCAGGTTTCATCATTAGCAATCATTAAAAGTACCGTCCCAACCTAAAATGTTGATTTCTGCTTAGGACTGAAGATAGTAAGATACAAATTAAACCCCAAAATGTTGCTTATTGAAACAAATTTTAGGAGGTCATAACTCAAGAACCTTAATCACTAAATTAATCAGACCTAAAGGGAGGATGCAAGTCAATAGTTTCACCAAGAAGGTTCAACCTTCCTCCAATTCTGCTCAAAGTTGGGAATCTGAGGGTACAATCCTGCTCCAGTTCCAAGTCTCAAGAATGTTCTTGATCTAATAGCTACTGTTAAGGAAAATGCTGACTTAGTTACAGTTGGGACACAGAAAATGTGCCCCATTAATTCTTTAATGGAGATAATAACTCAAAATCTGATTCTTGCTTTGCAATATAGGACATTGAGCGCCAAATGAAGCTTTGTATAGTTTAACTGGCCGTCAGTCCCACACTTTAAATGACACTGTATGGCCTCAAACCAAGTCTCAAAGGAGCTTTTGCAACTGTTAGTACAGGTAGAATGTGTTATTAATCTGGGCACAATAGAATACAACTATAGAATAGCATTTTGAGAAACTGTATACAGAAAATTTCAACTATGTTTTAGCTTCTACTGGACATTATCTACTTGCTTTCTCCCAGCCATTACCTGCTTTAGGATCTTCACACAATGTAGATTTATAGACTCTGGATGTCACCATCTTCATGTATGAATGATTTTAAAATCACTGGTGCAAATATCAATGTTGTAAACACTGCAATTTTAATGCAGCTGGATGTTCCTGTTTTAATCCATTTTAATAGATAATGCAAGTAAGAGGAGTCATATGTGTATAACTGATCAAACAAAAGAAATTCTGAGACCATTATAATCCTGATGAATCAGATGATCCAAGCACAATTGTCAGATTACTGTACAAGGGTTTGTAAAGTTATGTCGAATGAACCTAATTGATTCTTTTGAGCAAGTAACTCAAGTAGTAGACAAGAGAATGCCTATGGGGATGTAGTTTATATCAACTTCAAGGCATTTAATAAGGTTGCACAGAAAAGACTGTTCAACTAAAATTAAAGCTCATGGAATTGAAGGCAAATTATTGACCTGGTTAGGAGGTAGAAGATAAAGTAGGGATAATAGGTATGGAGATAGACGAGCAAATATGTAGGCACATTTAAGAAATGCAAAAACTATAGGGTAGTAATAGTAGGGGATTTCAACTACCCTAATATTAACTGGGATAAAGTTAGTGTGAAGGGTACAGAGGGTGCAGAATTCCTAAAATGCATTCAGAACTTTTTTTAGCCGGTATGTTGCAAGTCCAACAAGGAAGGGAGCATTTCTGGACTTGGTTTTGGGGCAAGTGGAAGGGGTATCAGAGAATTTAGGTGCTAGTGACCATAATTCAGTTAGATTTAAGATAGTTATGGAAAAGGACAAGGAGAGATCAGGAATAAAAGTTCTAAATTGGGAAAGCGCCAATTTTGCCAAGCTGAGTGGTGATTTAGCCATAGTGGACTGGTAACAGCTATTTGAAGGTAAATCAGTGTCAGAGCAGTGGTAGGCATTCAAGGAGATCCAAAGGGTTCAAATCAATTATGTGCCCTTAAAGAAAAAAAGGTGGGACTAACAAATCTAGAGCCTTCTGGATGTCTAGGGACATACAGGGTAGGATAAAGAAAAAAAAAGGGAGGCTTATGACAGATACAGAGGGCTAAATACTGCAGAATCTCTAGAGGTGTATAGAAAGTGCAGGGGTGAAATTAAAAAGAGCATGAAAAATTCTTGGCAAGGAAAATCCAAAGATGCTTTATAAATATATTAAAAGCAAGAGGATAACAAACAGGTAGGGTGTATTAGACACCATGAGGGTAATGTGTGTATGGAGGTGGGAGACATGGGTACGGTTTTTAATGAATACTTAAGTGTCTGCATTGTCCCTCTCTTTTGTGAAAGCAGACATAATCAGGGAGGAGGAGTGTGAAATATTAGATGAAATAAACAATGAGAGAAAGGAGGTATTAAGGGGTTTAGCAGCTTTGAAAGTGGATAAGTCCCCAGGCCCAGATGAAATTTATCACAAGCAAAAGAGAAAATAGCAGAGGCTCTGACCATCATTTTCCAATACTCTCTGGCTTCAGGTGCACTGCCAGAGGACTGGAGAATTGCTAATGTGGTACCTTTGTTTAAGGAGGGAGAAAGGGATAGACCGAGTAATTACAAGCCAGTCAGCCTAACCTCAGTGGTGGGAAAATTGGAAAAGATTCTGAAGGACAGGATAAATCTTCATTTAGAAGACACAGATTAATCAAGGTCAGCACGGATTTGTTAAGGGAAGTTGTGTCTGACTAACTTGATTTAATTTTGCGAGGAGGTAACCAGGAGGGTCGATGAGGGCAGTGCGTATGATGTAGTGTATATGAATTTTAGCAAAGATTTCAATAAGGTCCCACATGGCAGACTGGTAGCAAAAGCCCATGGGATCCAGGGCAAAGTCACAAGTTGGATCTTAAATTGGCTCAAAGGCAGGAAGCAGAGGGTAATGGTCGATGGGTGTTTTTGCGACTGGAAGGCCGCTTCCTGTGGAGTTCAGCAGGGCTCAGTACTGGGTCCCTTGCTTTTTGTGGTATATATCAATGATCTAGACTTGAATATAGGGGGCATGATTAAGAAGTTTGCAGATGATACTAAAATCAGCTGTGTTTGATAATGAAAAAGAAAATTGTAAACTGCAGGAAGATATCAATCAACTGGTCAGGTGGGCAGAACAGTGGCAAATGGAATTCAATCCGGAGAAGTATGAGGTAATGCATTTGGGGAGGGCTAACAAGGAAAGGGAATTCACATTAAATGGTAGGACACAGAGATTTAGAGGAACAAAGGGACCTTGGAGTGCATGTCCACAGATCCCTGAAGGTAGCAGGCCAGGTAGATAAGTTGTTTAAGGCGGCAAATGGAATGATTGCCTTTATTAGCCGAAGCATAGGATACAAGAACAGAGGGGCGGGGTTACGCTTGAACTGTATAAAACACTAGTTAGGCCACAGCTAGAGTACTGCGTGCAATTCTGGTCACCGCATTACAGGATGGATGTGATTGCACTGGAGAGGGTAGAGAGAATGTTGTCTGGACTGAAGAATCTTAACTATGAGGACAGATTGGATAGGCTTGGATTTGTTTTCCTTGGAACAGAGGCTAAGGGGAGACCTCATTAAGGTGTTCAAAATTATGAGGGGCCGAGATATAGTGGATAGAAAGGACCTATTTTCCTTAGAGAGGTCAACAATCAGGGGGCATAAATTTAAAGTAATTGGTAGAAGGTTTAGAGAGGATTTGAGGGGGAATTCCTTCACCCAGAGGGTTGTGGGGGTCTGGAACTTACTGCCTGAAAGGGTGGTAGAGGCAGAAACTCTCACCCCATTTAAAAAGTACTTGGATGTGCACTTGAAGTGCTGTAACCTGTAGGGCTATGGACCTAGAGCTGGAAAGTGGGATTATGCTGGATAGCTTCTTGTTGGCCGGCACAGACACGATGGGCTGAAATGGCCTCCTTCCGTGCTGTAAATGTCTATGATTCTATGAAATTGGAAGTGACTAATGGTGTCCCACAAGTATCTGTGCTGGAGCCCCAACTATACACTATATTAGATAATCCATACAGAGCCATATCAAGTTTGCTGATGACTCAAAAATTGATGACATAGTAAGTAATGTAGACAGAAGCATAAAATGACAGAGACATTGATAGATTGTGTGTGGGCAAAACTGTGGCAGATGGATTTCAATTAAGTGAAGTGTGAGGTCATCCATTTTAGTTCTAAAAAGGGATAGATCAAAGTGTTTTTTTTTTAAATGGTGAAAAGCTAAGAACTGAGGCCGGGGGGGGGGGGGTCCCAAAGAGATTTAGGGGTCCATGTACACAGATCACTAAAATGTCAGTTGCAACAAAAAAATTCAAAGGCGAATGGAATGTTAGCCTTTATAAATAGAGGCCTAGCATTTAAAGAAGTTTTGCTCCAGCTATACAAAGTTAGACCACATCTATGCTATTTGCCTCAACTACTCCTTGTGGTAGCATGTTACACATTAAATACAATGGAGCTATTTTCTTCTATCATACACAACCCCCATTACAAAAAGGACAAGAGCAGCAATGTCATGGAAACACCATATGGTCTTGGACATATTGCTATTCCTTCATTGCTGGGTCAATATCCTGGAATTCTCTACCCAACATAATTGTGGGAGCAGCATCAACACAAGGACTGCAGCAGTTCAATGAGAAGGCTCACCGCAAGCCTCGCAATGATGTAGGCAATAAATGCAGCCTTTCCAACAACCATGACTAGAGAACAAATTGAGTTATTTTGCTTGCTGTATATTAATGTGATAGCACTGTTTCCCAATGCCCCTGCAATTGTCTTGTTGCGATTAGGTCAGAGGTTCTGGGAGTATGTCAATATTTGAAGGGAACCAGCTGAGGTCGAAAATCATTGCTGCAAATCAAGATTTTTTAAAAAAAGAAGAAAATGTAATTTAAAAAGTTTCATTTATCTAAGAAATTCAAATGGAATGCCTTTTACACTTTAACATTTACCCAATCAATGCCAGCATAGTGAAGAAATAAAAAACACAAGACTTCATGCTAGAATATAACTGAAAATAAGCAGACTTTTAACGCTTCTATCTTATAAAGACTCCGCAATACACAAATTCAAAGATCCTTCAGTAACGTCCTTTAAGAACTAAAACACAAAATGAAAACACAGCTGGTTGTGTAAATCAGCTGCTTGTGTAAATCAGCTGCTTGAAAACAGCAACAGCAAAATCCACATCACAGCACAGACCTTACTACTAACTCACAAGAGGGGGAGGGGCTAGTTGCATAAGAAACATTGTCTGAAGACTGGATCCCATACTTCAGCCACTTTGCTACTAACCATCCCACAATTAATATTTTCCTCAACCCCAAGGAAATATGATTTCTACCCTCCAAACCTGGCTAGGGAAATTGTGAGAATGAGCCATATGGCTAAATTAAAGCCAGTCAAAATTTGTTTTGGATTATAACATGCAATAGACTCCTGGATCATGTATATTTCCCCCCCCCCCCCCCCACAAAGCTAACTGAAAAGCTTTAACCACTAAACAAAGTGGCTGCACCTTTTCCTAACTGCAGCAAGGTGTCTGACTGACTGCTTACCAAGTTCATTAATGACTCTCAGTTACAAGCCAAGCACACAGTGCTTTTGATAGAGGAGATAACACTTTCAGCATTTCATTACTCATCCCCAACCTTAGCCAGTTTCTTGTTCAATGGATTGGCCAGGGGCTGCTGGAGGCAACAAATGATGAGCTGGAGAGCAGTTCTTCCATCAGGTAACAAAATTCCTTTACAAATGCTGCAACTATATATGTGGAGGCATGTGGGGAATTGGGGGAAGGAGAAGAGGGGAGAGAGAGAATGTGGCAGTGAGCATATAAAATATTCTATATTTAAGCAAGTCAAAATACCAAGAAAAACTTGTGCTTCAGTTGATGCAAAATTATCACAGTCCAAACCGTCCCAGATGATCAAAGTTTTAATAGTCCATTCAGGTATGCAGTCAATCAATTAAGTACTTGTCAAACAAAGAAAAAAAATTGTCAGACTGTCATATAAGTTAAAAATTAAAATTGCAAGACAGATGGGTTGAGTTTCTCTGTCTTTCCCACCCTGCCATTCTTGGGTTTCACAAGCATCTTCCCAACTGATCTTTGATCAGATGTCTTCTGGCTTCACTTGGAGTCAGTTCTAGGCGACAAGTGAGTGTGATGCAGTCAACTTCGCCGTGGGTTGAAACCACCACCAGACATCAGAAAGTTAGTGTGCAAACACAAAACATCTTGGGTCTTTGTGCAGCAAGGGTCTCTGGCTCTGCAGTAGGAAAACTGGTGGCTGCTCCCAAAAAAATACCAGCAGCTGGGAAGTGAGAAAGAATAATCTAGATTGATTGGTCCTCTCCTCCATATAATTTACGCCATAAATCAATCATTTTAAGCTCCCACTGCACAATTCAGTCATGCAGTAGATTTATAAGCCCATGGAATTGTTAGAGGGAGAGCAGCTTAATGTTTTTGAAACATTTTTAGTATTTACTGCACCACATTTCTCCTAATGAATGCTGCCTTTCAAACTTTCATTTCATCACACCTGGCTATAAATCTCCATACCTTAGGGAAGTGGTCAACAGTTTAATTGAACATTGCACATTTGGGGCATTGCAAAGATGTTTAGATACTCCTCAACCTTGTGACAGTTGAGAAATGTTCCCAGTTGCTCCTGTACAATGTAACTGGCAACCACTGGAGAGGAACATAAAAGTCCTGTTGTCCATGCAACATATCCTGGCTAATTGCACACACAGAAAAATGTTGTGGCTTTTGTGAAGCAATCTTTACATAAATTGAATCTCAGTATAGAACTGAACAAAGGAATGTTCAAATACTTGGCAACTACAGACATCTCCAAGCACAGACCCCAGTTATTTTGCCTTCTCCTGTTATACACTTTCATTTAAATTCGGAATGAAAAAAAGTTTAGATGATAAAGCATCAAGGCAAAATGTGATTGCTTTTGCTATTTAAAGGTCTTGTTACATAATTTTACCCTCATGTTCACTTGTCAGTTTGGAGAGTTTGGGTTTGCAATGCATAAATATGTAAACTAGTAAATTTAAGGTACCTAATGGCACAACCTGGCTTTATACAACTGGGCTGATGATGCAATCAACAGGAGCCCAGGAATCAAAATCCTGGCACAGTTGGCCACTAACATTTAAACCAGTCTTTAGAAAATATTGTTTCATTGTCAGAAATTGGAGTCTTCTTTCCCCATGTTTGATTTAAATTAGACTTCTGCCCAGCCAGCTGGGCTTTCACTTCATTAGGTGCCAGCAGTTTGTGAATCTTTGGGCTTTCCTCAGTAACAGCCTTCTTTCCACTTGTCTTCGGTCACAGTGCTGTGCGCCTTCGGTAGCTGCAGAGCTCTGATAATAGAGTAGTTAAGTTAATTCCAAATCATAATAAAATAGAATACAAAACCAAGCTCACAAAGCTTAAAAATGAAGTAGAGCAGCTAGTTTGGCTTCAATCCAGTGTATTGTAGGAATCTACTGGTGATGGCCAGTCGCCAAGCAGCATCTTACTGGCACAAATGTGCTACCCCTGTGCTGGATTATCTTCTCTTTCCATCCATCTCTAATCTTTTTACTATACATCAATTGCATGACTATCTGAATATTCCCCAATTACCCTGCCTTTTATTGAGTTCTTTGCCATTTCCTAGTTTTTCCCCAATCTTTAATAAATTCTTCTTCATCTCTGGTATTTAGAATTTTTTTTATTGACCAATAATGGTTCAGAACTAATGAAACATGTAGGAAAGGGAGAAAACAAACTATTGATAATATGCATGTTGAGGGATGGAAATCTTTTGCAAGTTAAAAAGGTCAGTAGTAAAATTGGTTAAGCATAGTGATGTTTTGATATTGTCGTCTTAGGACATGAGTGTTTCAGCACAGAGTTTCGAATGTGATGATTTTCTAAAGAGTCCCACGTTTGTTTGGATAGAGCGCCATATGAAACCTGGTTACAATGTGAAGCAACATCATTATTCCTATAAAAAAAAGTGGTGCATTAGCAGACCATGGACAGGCTGCTAAGACACAAATGATGCCGCTTATTTAAGCTGCTGGGCCCTGAATGCTGCATTTTAAGAATGTCCAGCTAGGCTAATGTGGAAAACCAAAATAGACATGTTTTCCAAGAATTGACATCATGCACTGTATAAACAGAATACCATGGGCAGGAGGAGGAAAAATAATTAACTTTTAACTACTTTAAATTAGAGGAGACACAAGGACATGTTGAGGATAAACCACATTTAGAGACTGGAGGAGGGAGGGGCACGCATGGGGTGCCACAGGTTTCCTCATTCTTCGTAAACTATTGAAACTCACCATGTGTTAGATAGCATGCACACCATGGCTCACATCTGAAAAATGGCTAGAGTAGAAAAAACCTAATGCCAATATAACAACCCCGGAAGGAGCCAATCCCATTAGCAGAGAGAACATTGGTGTTTAAAGAAAAAGAAAATAAATCCTCTTGCAAATTTGAGTGAAACAACAAACCATATATTTGGAGAGATTATCTGGAACATTGTCCCTTTAAACAGAATTCACATCTTGAACAAGATGATCCTTTCCCATTCTTATTCCCAAGGACAGATTTTTAGCACATAGCTGCACAGCCTTTAAACTGAGTTCAAATGTTTCCTGCAGATCAGCAGCAGAAAATGCTAGAGCAACCATAATAACAGGAAAACAAGCAAAGAACTAAAATAACTTCCAAACACGATGGCTGCACAAAATGATGACACTTAAAAAGAACTCGCAAGGACATGCACTATCAAATTATACTCTTATCTTTAATCATCAATACATTACACGTACCTCCTTGCTGGCTGCAAAAGCTTGCTCTTTGAAACCGTGGCAGTGGCAGTGGCAGTGCAAGTGCCAGTAACTCGTGACTTGGCAGGGGTGCTCCTGGGCACAGAAGCCGAGCTGAAGGATCTTCCAGTTGAGGCAATGCCAGCTGAAGTGCTTGAACAAGTGGGAGACTGGATTCTACGAACAGTGCTCCCAGAACCTGGGTATCCTGTTGCTTTCACTGGATGCCTGGTCGTTAAAGGAGAGTTACTATTTGCAATAGCTTTCACTGGCTGTCTGTTTGAGGGGGGAGTCTGGTTGCTGTTACCAGTGGTGTACCTGAGCTTCCCTGTAGATGGACCTAGATGAAATGAGAAAAGAAATGGACAAGGCACTATTATTCTCCTTAAGAGTATCTTCCATGTAAACCTACTTTACATACCTTTGGAACATATGACTACTAAATTTAAAATATGGAGTGATGAACTGGGAAATTTTCAAAAGGTGAAAAGCATTACCAAAAATTCCCACCATATCACAAACACCGTAAATGGAATAAACATTGCTGAATGTATCCATTTAACTGTACTAAAACTTTTGATACTTCTGATAGCTTGTGCCGCTCCAACATAAATTTAAAACTTCTAGTAAATTTATTGGAGTAGGTTTTCTTTCGTTGCTAATTTTAGCAAAAAAGGTAAATGGAAGTATAAAGTGCTACCTGCTTTACATTAAAATTTCTTGCTGAAACTAGAAAGAAAAGAGGAAAATGTGATTCATGGTCTCACTTAACCTATTTAAAAGTTAAAATTCACCTTGAACAAAAAGTTTATAAAATGTATAAATTTTAAACAAAAAAACTTCAGTTAGTTACAAATGTGATTTTTGTGTGTGTTGGTGAACAAAGCAGGTCAGTGCTGCGGGATAGACCTTTTTCCATCTTTTGTTACTGAGAGTCAATATCAAGCAGTTCCAGCATGGGTTTGTAAATTTTTTCCATTTCCCACAAAAGGGGGTTACTCTTGGGCTGCTGTTGGTGTCTTTTTTTAACCTGGCTACCTGAGGGCACTTGAAAGTACTTTTCTTTTCACACTCCCTATGCAGCACAGCTCATTTGGACAACTAGACAGTGGCAGCAGGTCAGGCAGCTTCTGTGGAGAAAGTTAACGTTTCAGGTCGATGACCGTTAAACATTAACTCTGTTTCTTTCTCTCTCCGCAGATGCTGCCTGACCTGCTAAGTATTTCCAGCATTTTCTGTTTTTATTTCAGATTTCCAGCATCCGCAGTATTTTGCTTTTGTAAACAGTGGTAGATTGAACCTGCATTATCCCACATTGCGACGCTGTTTTAACACGCACAACTGTGCTACTGATTTTGGATATCATTTGTAGAAGCAGCAAGTGCTGATGACATCCGATATACTGACTTGAATATGTTACTTAAGTAGGCTGTGAGAGAGATTAATTTAATATCAGTACACAAATCAGTTACTGATTCATGGCTGCTTCAGTGGGTATGGCTTCACAGCACAGGATAAATAGTTCGTTGTTTTATTTACACTGTGGTTGATGGATGTTGAGGATTGCCAAGGGCTCTGGTCAGTCACTCTGTTCTTCCTCCATATCAATTACCACTTCTACTCAGCATTCAATCCTATTCACACATTTGCTGATGGTTTCACTATCAGCAGCTTCCTTCACACATTATTTGCTCTCAGACTGCACAGCCTTCATTTCTCTTCGTACAATAATCAGTAGTTGTATCTTGATCTCTTCCATGATGCCCACTGCCACCTGCTGACATGCAAGGCAGGCATGTTTATGCCAGAGTTTCTGTCTAGATCACAATGTTGAGGAAATTAGTCAGTCACTGTGCTAACCAGGTACCACACTGTAAACACTACATCCAGGCCCGTTGGCACAGAGTTTTGCTTCATATCCCTCCAGGCCCATTTAACTATTAGACGACCATAATGATGAGGCCAATCTAGTCCACGATCAAAGGCCTTCTCCATCTCAATTGCCAATTGTGAAATTTGAGAGTGCCATATTTATTAGCTTGAGAGCGAGGTTTGTTTCAGGAACAGATCACATCAATCCTGATGCCAAAGCTGCACAATCTAAAATCCTTCAAATATCCAAATCCCACATGTGAAACTATAAAGTTCCTCAAATGGATTGATGGTCCTGGTGATTTCCTAGTTGGACTGGCTATTGTTATTGGGTGTTTAGGATAACAAATTAATAGAAGCCTTTTTTGATGTTTAATTTTACTTTGAAATTTTCAACATATAGACACATAGAAAATAGGTGCAGGAGGCCATTCGGCCCCTTGAGCCTGCACTGCCATTCAACAAGATCATGGCTGATCATTCCCTCAGTACCCCTTTCCTGCTTTCTCTCCATACCCCTTGATTCCCTTAGCCGTAAGGGCTATATCTAACTCCCTCTTGAATATATCCAATGAACTGGCAACAACAACTCTCTGCGGCAGGGAATTCCACAGGTTAACAACTCTGAGTGAAGAAGTTTCTCCTCATCTCAGTCCTAAATGGCCTATATCGGGAACAGTCTTCCCTCATCTAACCTGTCCAGTCCCGTCAGAATCTTATATATTTCTATGAGATCCCCTCTCATCCTTCTAAATTCCAGTGAATAAAGGCCCAGTTGATCCAGTCACTCCTATGACAGTCCAGCCATCCCGGGAATCAGTCAGGTGAACCTTTGCTGCACTCCCTCAATAGCAAGAACGTCCTTCCTCAGATTAGGAGACCAAAACTGAACACAATATTCCAGGTGAGGCCTCACTAAGGCCCTGTACAACGGCAGTAAGACCTCCCTGCTCCTATACTCAAATCCCCTAGCTATGAAGGCCAACATACCATTTGCCTTCTTCACCGCCTGCTGTACCTGCATGCCCACTTTGTGACTGATGAACCATGACACCCAGGTCTCGTTGCACCTCCCCTTTTCCTAATCTGCCCCAATTAAGATAATATTCTGCCTTCGTGTTTTTGCCCCCAAAATGGCTAACTTCGCATTTGTCCACATTATACTGCATCTGCCATGCATTTGCCCACTCACCTAGCCTGTCCAAGTCACCCTGCAGCCTCTTAGCGTTGTCCTCACAGCACACACCGCCACCCAGTTTAGTGTCATCCGCAAACTTGGAGATTACACTCAATTCCTTCATCTAAATCATTAATGTATATTGTAAATAGCTGGGGTCCCAGCACTGAGCCCTGCGGCACCCCACTAGTCACTGCCTGCCATTCTGAAAAGGACCAGTTTATCCCGACTCTCTGCTTCCTGTTTGCCAACCAGTTCTCTTTCCACATCAGTACATTATCCCCAATACCATGTGCTTTGATTTTGCACACCAATCTTTTGTGTGGGACCTTGTCAAAAGCCTTTTCAAAATCCAAATACACTGGTTCTCCCTTGTCCACTCTGCTAGTTACATCCTCAAAAAATTCCAGAAGATTCGTCAAGCATGATTTCCCTTTCATAAATCCATGCTGACTTGGTCTGATCCTGTCACTGCTTTCCAAATGCGCTGCTATTTCATCCTTAATGATTGATTCCAACATTTTCCCCACTATTGATGTCAGACTAACCGATCTATAATTACCAGTTTTCTTTTTTTTAAAAAAGTGGTGTTACATTAGCTACCCTCCAATCCATAGGAACTGATCCAGAGTCAATAGACTGTTGGAAAATGATCACCAATACATCCACTATTTCTAGGGCCACTTCCTTAAATAGTCTGGGATGCAGACTATCAGGCCCCAGGGATTTATCGGCCTTCAATCCCATCTGTTTCCCCAACACAATTTCCTGTCTAATAAGGATATCCTTCAGTTCCTCCTTCTCACTAGACCCACTGTCCCCTAGTGCATTCGGAAGGTTATTTGTATCTTCCTTCGTGAAGACAGAACCGAAGTGTTGGTTCAATTGGACTGCCATTTTTGTTTCCCATTATAAATTCACCTGAATCTGACTGCAAGGGACCCAAGTTTGTCTTCACTAATCTTTTTCTCTTCACATATTTATAGAAGCTTTTGCAGTCAGTTTTTATGTTCACTGCAAGCTTCCTCTCATACTCTATTTTCCCCTTCTTAATTAAACTCTTAGTCCTCCTCGCAGTCCTCAGGTTTGTTGCTTTTTCTAGCCAATTTATATGCCTCTTCCTTGGCGTTAACACTATCCTTAATTTCCCTTGTTAGCCATGGTTGAGCCACCTTCCCCATTTTATTTTTACTCCAGACAGGGATGTACAATTGCTGAAGTTCATCCATGTGATCTTTAAATGTTTGCCATTGCTTATCCACCGTCAACCCTTTAAGTATCCTTTGCCAGTCTATTCTAGCCAATTCACGCCTCATACCGTCGAAGTTACCTTTCCTTAAATAGTTTCCAAATTAACTGTGTCACTCTCCATCTTAATAAAGAATTCTACCATATTATGGTCACTCTTCCCCAAGGGGCCTTGCACAACAAGATTGCTAATTAGTCCCTTCTCATTACACATCACCCAGTCGAGGATGGCCAGCTCCCTAGTTGGTTCCTCGACATATTGGTCTAGAGTTCCATCCCTAATACACTCCAGGAAATCCTCCTCCATCGCATTGCTACCAGTTTGCTTAGTCCAATCAATATGTAGATTAAAGTCACCCATGATAACAGCTGTACCTTTGTTGCACACATCCCTTATTTCTTGTTTGATGCTGTCCCCAACCTCACTACTACTGTTTGGTGATCTGTACACAACTTCCACTAGCGTTTTCTGCCCTTTGGAATTCCGCAGCTCCACCCATACCGATTCCACATCATCCAGGCTAATGTCCTTCCTTACAATTGCATTAATTTCCTCTTTAACCAGCAACGCCACCCCACCTCCTTTTCCACTGCCTATCCTTCCTAAATGTTGAATACCCCTGGATGTTGAGTTCCCAGCCTTGGTCACCCTGGAGCCATGTCTCCGTGATGTCAATTACATCATATCCGTTAACTGCTGTCTACGCAATTAATTCGTCCACCTTATTCCGAATACTCCTCGCATTGAGGCACAGAGCGTTCAGGCTTGTCTTTTTAACACACTTTGCCCCTTTAGAATTTTTCTGTAATGTGGCCCTTTTTGTTTTTTGCCTTGGGTTTCTCTGCCCTCCACTTTTACTATTCTCCTTTCTATCTTTTGCTTCTGCCTCCATTTTATTTCCCTCTGTCTCAGTGCATAGGTTCCCATCCCCCTGCCATGTTAGTTTAACTCCTCCCAAACAGCAATAGCAAACACTCCTCCTCGGACATTGGTTCCGGTCCTGCCCAAGTGCAGACCATCTGGTTTGTACTGGTCCCAATGTCCCAGGAATTTTAATCCCTCCCCTCTGCACCACTCCTCAAGCCACATATTCATCTGAGCTATCCTGCGATTCCTACTCTGACTAGCACGTGGCACTGGTAGCAATCCTGAGACTACTACTTTTGAAATTTAGCTCCTAGCTCCCTAAATTCATCTCGTAGGACCTCATCCCGTTTTTTACCTATATCGTTGGTACCTATATGCACCATGACAACTGGCTGTTCACCCTCCCTTTTCAGAATGTTCTGCACCCGCTCAGAGACATCCTTAACCCTTGCACCAGGGAGGCAACATACCATCCTAGAGTAAACAGAAGGCAAGGGACCAAAATATACCACAAGTTTATTCTGGCAGACTAATTTCACATTTCTGTTAAAGTTAGAGATTTATGCATAGCATGGTTGATCAGTTAAGGTTTCCCTACTTTTCAGAATAGATCCAACGTGACATACCGGCTGGAGACTGCTGCAACCGTGAAATTCGACTGTTGGGCATTTGCAGATTAGATTCAAAGCTTCGACTATTTCTGCCCGTGTCAGAGCAGCGAATCCCAGACTTGGCAAGGTTGGGCATACTGCGACGCATTTCTTCTGTAATGGAATGAAGTGAAACAAGACTGTTAGCCAATCCAGTCTACATGTGACGCCAGTCCCACATTATGTGGTTGACTCGTAATGCTCTCAGGGCAACTAGGGATGGGCCATAAATACAACCTTTTTAATGTTGCCCACAATCCAAGAACAAAAATGTTTTGTGCATGTAACAAAAAACTGTAGAAGACTAGCATCTTCCCACAAAATAATCCAAAAGTGGGAGGTATTTATTATCCCTATACTGAAAAGTATCTCATACAATTTTCTGAAATCACAAGTCTAATGTAGAAAGAAAAAAATTGTACTGAAATATTCATGGTAATTTTTCACTCCCTCGAAATAAAAATTCGAGGAACCCCTCACTCAATTCAACTATAGATTAAAACTGGTACGGTACCTTGATTCTTCGTATAATTCATTAGCTCAGACACACGACCCTGCAAACAGCGGCGTGAAGGCCGAACTCTTCCTGCTGTTGCTGTTCCTCTAACTGGAGACTGTGATCGAGGTGAATTTCGTGGAGACGGTGAATATCTGTGCATGCTGTGCTGGGATAAAGAGTAATCATATTCATCTTCATCATCCAGACTATAAGTGTCAAACTCTTGATCACTGTAGGTACCTCTCCTCAGGGAATTGAGAGAGGCACTGGAGCTACGGCGGGAAGCAGATGCTGAACTGGAGGCATAATCCTGACGAAGACCTTAAAAAAAATCCACACAAGATTTCCATAAATAATTGTGGTTTTATTTCTCCTTGCTCAACAAACTGCAATCTCAAAGTTCATTCAATCATCTATCGATATCTGATGCAATGCACTGAAACTGCCGCAGCCAGGTTGCCCTGCTATAAACATTTTACACAATGAACATAAGTTAATATTGTAATATATATATTTCCACTTACTCTCTTCCTGTAATCGAGCCATGATCTGGACATCTGTCAAATCTTGCAATTTATACCCCATGGAGATCGAGTCATCGGAGGTGCTTAGCTCACTGTCAATGGATGACTGGGAACTTAGTGCAGAGTGAATGGTTGGATAGCCTTCAGGACCAAAGAGATGGACAGAACAAACATGAAAACTAGTAATACATCAATAAATTAATGGTAGGGTTACAGGAAATGATTCACAGAAGTAGTCAAATTCAATGGTTGGATATTAGGCACATGCAAAAACACAAAGCTACACTAACATTGCTTTAATTCATAACTTCAGGTTGCATTACTACTTCCCCACTGGTTAAATCCTACTAGGTCTTTTCAAATTAGCCTTTAAAACCATTAGTAACAATTAAAGGCTGCAAATGCATTAATGATGATCTACATGTTCATCTTTTATAAAAACAAAATTTTAACAAGACCATTCTATACACAGCACACATCAGACTAATATTTACTTTTTCTTACCAAAATACACAGCACTGCACTACAAACAGAACAATGGTTACAATAATATATTGAAACACAGGATTTGGGTGGTGCAACGGGTTATAAACTTGTCTTTCACTACTGAGATCAGAATTTTAGTACAAACCAGACAGATGAGAAAAGTTCTCTACCTACAAAAGTGTCTCATGTAAAATGAGTGTGGACTGTAGAAATCCATTTGGACAGGGGCCCACAACACAAACTGCTACCACCATGGCCAGTTCAATCAGGATGGCTGGTGTGAGCAATTAAGAGGAGAACAAAAATCACACTGGAAGAAGCAGGAGGGCTTAAATTTAGAGTGAAGGGATATTATTACAGCAGAGTAGAGGGAGCATTATCACCTAACTATGCGACTTTGAGTACCAAATGTAAATTGTTGCCAATCATAGGAGGCGGTCCCTCGTATCGAGGATGACTTGCTTCCACGCCAAAAAGGATGAGTTCACAGGTGGTTCAATGAATGACCTAATATTCCAGGTCCCGAACAACATATTGAAGGGTGGAAGATGCCTGTGCGTGGATTCTTTTAACGTGTGGTGACCGTTGCACACCAGCCACCACACGGATTAACCAAGACGACTGGAGACCAGCTCTGCTGCACGGACCTAGAGCGCAGTGTGGGCCGGCCACACTGGAGTAATATTTTACTCCCGTTCTGCTCGCTGCTGATGCTTTGCACAAAAACTGGTCCAAGACACAGAACACTTGTGGAAAGGCAGAAAGAGGTCAATACTCAAAGTAATGAAAAACAGCCATTCTAGGAATGGATATTGACGGACATGTGGCAAACTAGTAGTGAGCTATTTAGAAAGTGTGACAACAGTATCAGACATGCCACCCTAAATAGAAAACTATAATAATCAGTATTGAACAGAATTTACAGCTGCAAGCAGCACATCGATACCCAGGGATAGATGGTATGTTTGGAATTCAATACTTGGTTCATGTGTGTGCATCTCTGGAAATGATTCATTGCTGAGGTCTGGCTAGTGTTATGTAATAATATCTGTTGCCAATACTAAAATCATGAACACAGTATACATCAAACATGGTACACAAAGATTTCTTTATGCACTTCAGAATGCTACAATCTGCTAGAAAATATTACTTCACAAAATTTTAGCTATTATCTTGGATCTCCATCAACTGCAAAAAGTCAGTCACTTAAATATATCTGGCACAACAGTTCGATGCACGTTTGCCATGTCAAAGTTACCTCAATCTCATCATAGGCAGTCCCTCGGAAGACTTGCTTCCACTCCCAAAATGAGTTCTTTGGTGGCTGAACAGTCCAACATGAGAGCCACAGACCCGGTCACAGGTGGGACAGATATTCATCGGAGGAGGGGGTGGCACAGATTTACAACACGCTCCTCCCGCTGCCTGTACCTGACCTCTTCACGCTCGCAGTGTTGAGATTCAAAGAGTTCAACGCCCTCCTGGATGCACTTCCTCCACCTCGGGCGGTCTTCAGCTAGGGTCTCCCACGTGTCAGTGATGTTGCACTTCACCAGGGAGGCTTTGAGGGTGTCCTTGTAATGTTTCCGCTGCCCACCTTTGGCTCATTTGCCATGAAGGAGCTCCACATAGAGCAATTGCTTGGGGAGTCTCTTGTCTGGCATGCAAACTAAGTGGCCTGCCAGCGAAGCTGATCGAGTGTGGTTAGTGCTTCAATGCTGGGAATGTTATCCTAGACGAGGACACTAATGTTGGTGCGTCTGTCCTCCTAGGGGATTTGCAGGATCTTGCGGAGACATCGTTGGTGATATATCTCCAGCGACTTGAGGTGTCTTCTGTACATCGTCCATGCCTCGGAGCCATACAGGAGGGCAGGTATTACTACAGCCCTGTAGACCACGAGTTTGGTGGTAGGTTTGAGGGCCTGGTCTTCGAACACTCTTCCTCAGGCAGCCGAGGCTGTACTGGCGGCGATGTTGAATCTCCGCACCAATGTCTGCCTTTGTTGACAAGAGGCTCCAGAGATATGGGAAGTGGTCCACGTTGTCGAGGGCAGCGCTGTGCGGCGAGGACAGGCTGGTGGAGGACCTTTGTCTTATGGATGTTAAGCATAAGGCCTATGCTTTCATAAGCCTCGGTGAATACATCGACTATATCCTGGAGTTCAGCCTCAGAATGTGCGCAGACGCAGGCATCGTCCGCGTACTGCAGTTCAACGACAGAGGTTTGGGTGATCTTGGACATGGCCTGGAAGCGGCGTAGGTTAAACAGCTTCCCACTGGTTCTGTAGTTTAGTTCCACTCCTGCGGGGAGCTTGTTGACAGAGGTGGAGCATGGCAGAGAGGAAGATTGAGAAGAGGGTTGGAGCGATGACGCAGCCCTGTTTGACCCCGGTCTGAACGTGGAATGGGTCTGTAATGGATCTGCTGGTAAGGATCGCAGTCTGCATGTCGTCCTGGAACAGGCAAAGGATGTTGACAAACTTTTGGGGGCATCCAAAACAGAGGAGGATGCTCCATAAGCCCTCACGGTCAACAGTGTCAAAGGCCTTTGTAAGATCGAAACAGGCCATGTACAAGGGCTGGTGCTGCTCCCTGCATTTTTCCTGCAATTGTCGTGCTGCAAAGATCACGTCCGTTGTTCCCTGTTGGGGACGAAATCCACACTGCGACTCAGTGAGGAGCTCCTCGGCCACAGGGAGAAATGGTTGAGGAGAACACTAGCGACAACCTTCCCAGTGGTTGATAGCAAGGAGATTCCCCTGTAGTTGTTGGTCAGATTTGTTCCCTTTTTTTAAAAAAAAACCTCAATCTACTGTACATGCTAAATGTTAAATATTCAATGTCAATGCCTCGCGGCAACATTTAATACCACACAAATTGATGTGGAGCATGTGACTATTTTAAATGATACATTTTCCATATATTTCACCTTTACATTATTTCATTTTGACCCTGTCACTTCATGGACACATTGGCTCTTTCTACTTGCTAACAGACGCAGCACTAACAATGCTAATGAATGCAACCAAAAGTCTCTTTTTAGGACAGGCAGGAATTACAAACTATTTGATTTATTCTTCAACAGTATTTGGTGGTATTAACCTCCAGTTGAAGCATATTACTTTTATCTATTTTGCAGGATCTGTTGTGCAGTGTGGAGACATCTAGGATCAACTATTATACAAAACTGCTACACATATTCCTAAAAAAAAAACACCAATCCTATTCATATTTATCAGACTGTCTGTGGAATTCACTCTGTTCTCCAAATACAAGATATAGTGCACATACCCTTTTATAAGTCAGAGGGCCTGCTGCAGGGCAATTTAAAGTAGCCCCATAATGACCTAATAAACCTTCAAAACACAGCTTTGAAATGTGTGATTTCTTGGAATGCAATTGCTGAGAAAAAGCATTCTTCCTTCTGTGAAAAGATAAATTCCATTCACAAAATCTCCAGATAAGTTAAAATCAAGACAGTCATATTGGTAATATGGACACTGATCAGAGTAGTTTTACAAAAGGTTTCAAGGCAGTTTGCCCCTTGTTAGCCTTCATTTGAAATGTGCTGATCCCCATCGATAAGAAGTTTGGGCTATGTTCATTTGATATTTCTTTCATAGTCTACACATTTCAATGTAGGAAACCCTGCATTACTTCTGGCCAATGTGGCACGACAGAGGAGAACGGCGATGGAACAATGATCTCCGGGCATTACATAGAATGCAAGTTCAATTTGGGACAGGAATTTGATAGCCCAGACCACAGTTCGACTCTTAAAGGTAGTCTCATTTACAAACTGTTCAAGATAAAATTCAGAATCCTTCTCACAATTATGACATCGGGTCAGAAACCTCTTCTCCATATAACCTTGCAATACAAAATATCCAGCAGCCTCTTGCTTTAGAAAATGAGTACAAGTTCTATTGTCAGCTTATTCAATTTATTAAAAACTAATCTGACTGTCTTAAGTGTTTGTCTGGACTTCACATCTATTGAGGCACTGTGTTTTGTGACATCTTTAAGTGCTGGGATGACTCAACATGATCAGCAGCATAACTTGCACCAGTATCATATCTGCCAGCATGGAGTTCTCCTCTGCCTGTTGATCCAGCAGACCACAATCTAATTCCTAGTCCATTCTTTCACAGCACTGCTGCGTACTTGGTTCTAAACTACTAGTTGGTGACCAAAATTCCCAAGTATGATAGCAGCTCTGTTGGAATTTGAATGTTTAGAGGCAGCATCTGATAGCTGATGCATAATGAACTACAAGGTCGAAAGAAACAAAAGCAGACACCAAGTGAATGGTAAATGCAAGTGGAGCACATGTAGGTGACCGAAGAAGTGCAAGAATGTTCAGCTATAGGGGATCGTTTGCAAATTAGATTTAGAATGAAAATGTAATCACCAGACAGATGATTTTATTTTATATACAGCATGTTTAAGATGGAGACCAGTAGATTTTGATTCCACCAACATTTTTGACTGAGCATGGCTAAAGCTTTTGCAACACCATTATGTTTAAAAATCTTCTGCCTGCCTGTGCTCCAGCCTGTTTTTATTTTGTTCTGCTCATGAACAGGGATCAAATTAGTTTCCAAAATAATGGGCATGAGGTATTTTTCAATTACCTAGAGAAATTAATGAATTGATTCTGTAGTCTCAGTTAGCATTAAAAAAAAACTTTTGAGAATACACTGCTTAAAGAAAATTAAAAGTAACTCTTCCCAAGATCCTGTAGCAAAAATGGTCAAAAAATCCTGAGACAAGAATCTTCTCGAAGAATGGAAATCTAGGCAAATTATTGGAGGGTTGCTGGCACCAGAGACTGTACCTCAGCAAAAGTCAGTATCTTCAGGGGAAAATGGTACAAAATTAAAAATAAATTATTCTCGATGAACGTCTGGTCAGAGTACATATATTTATTACACTCCCTAGTTGAATCAGGCCAAATTTCACTAGGCATCATCTTTCTTGTTGGGATAGGTTGCTAATAAATCACTGATCACAAAAGCTACTTTGACATCCACTTACAACACGACATCTCAATGGCATCTTGGATCTGGGGGTTGTGTCCTCACCTCAAGTAGCTGGAGTGAAGCCCTAGAACCTTCTGTCCCAATTACTGACCACTATTTTTTTTTTTTAAATCTGAAACTTGTGAATGTTGGGCAAAGACTGGATTGGGCTCTGCTATGTAGGTTTAGCTACTGACCCTCAATACCAAGGCTCACATATGAAGAATGGATACATGAACAATGTGCTGTTGGATGACCTGTCTGTAGGACCATACTACAAACACACGTCAACACCTTCAGGAGAGGCAGAGTGATATCACAGGATCAAATATTGATACTTTCTCATTTTCCCTATACATTAGAATCAAGGCAGAGTTCAAAAATCTCAATGGGCAGTATAAAGACAACTGAATTTTTCAAAATAAGGTATTTACAAATGCCTTGCATCATATTATATGTGAATTACTTTTCCAATATTAACAGAACCCATATCCTGTCCATTCACTGTTTGTTTCAAGACTAATTTAGGTTGCAAAGTGCAGCCTTAAGGCATTTGTTCATTAATGAGAGCAGGGATTCGGTTCTTGATCACTAGCCCATATTCTGTACTAGAAATTGCATGTTGAAATCTGGAGAGAACAAGACCAGACTCACAAATAATGTCTCCCAATGTCAAACAGCATATATAACACTCACTATCTGGGTTCATATTCAATAGGCAGGCACCTGAAGTGGTACTGCAGAACAACCATGGAATCATACTCCAGCATGAGTTAGTGCCTTCAGGAAAGGTGGGGAAATAACTATTACTGTAACACAAGTAATGTGCCTAGTCCCACAGGCCCTGGTTTTATAATTTCTTCATCCAGAAGCTCATTAAATATACAGAACAAACTAGCCTGCTCAATCATTGTTCTGATGGAACAGCAGGAAACAATTTTCTATAGCAAATCAATATTTACATTTATGATTTGGAAGGACACAGCAAATGATTAACAAATGCATTAGATCTACAGAGTTATTGGGTTTTGACAAAGAATTTTTCATCTGAATAGTTAAGTTTACTTCTCACCTGCCAAACAGCATTCTAGATGAGAAATTCTTACTTGTTAAAGTCCAAACTTAGTGTTGATGAAATTATCAGTCTCCTGCTCCAGTTGTTCAGAACTTTCTAATCCAAATATACAATACGGCTTCATAAAATGGTTTTCCTTCCCCCACACCCAGTATTTTTTTTTTAAATCAACCAGTGTTCCGGCCATATCAGGTATGATTTTTATCAATATGCAAAATGCTATGTTTTTGTAGGAGCTGGAACCTTGTTGTATATTGCTGGATAAGCAGTGCATTTCCTGGAGCAGCAGGCAGAGCAAAACATGAACAGGAGTTTACAATTTAAAAAAAAACATGCTCCTTAAGTAGGAACTGGCCACTAAATTGATAAACGTATTAATGACTTTAACAAAGTATATAGCTACTTAAGCCATTTCCTTTGGCATTATGGTCTCAAAATAATTTGAATCTCACTTTGTCTAAAGGAAATGTTCTGGACACTAACAGGTTTTGGTATAGTCTGTGCACTTCAGTTTCTAATTTAAGATTCAGATTTTCTATTTTGAAAGCAATAATATGCAATTGTCCTAACAGACCACTGAATGTTCATGAAAGCCATGCAGCTAACCAAAAATCATGCAGTTAGTTTCAAATCTTACACTGATGAAACCTGGAAGAAGCTCCAACAGAACATGCGTCCGTCTGTACAAAGGAAAAAGCAATGTTAACAGTTGCTTTATAAAATCTACACTTCATTAATTGACAGGTGTACCATACCTGAACTGCCATAGGTTAGTACTGGTTTAGTAGACGTTTTGAGGAAACCAGAAGAGTTTAAGAGATTGCTACACGAAGTGACATCTGTGTTGGAGCTATAAGCACAGGCTGAGGAAAACGGAGTGCAATAGATGTTTCTCCATCTGTTGGCTAGAATGGAAAAGCACAAACGCATGCACAGTTAGACACAAATGTAACAGGCATGAAGGTTACATTGACATTGAACTTCAAAAAGTAACCTGGCTCTTTGTTTAGATCTACTTTTAGATTAGTGTGGAGGTACTCTGACTGCAATAAGTCAGTTCATGATTTTTGGGGCAGGCTTTGCTTGGATAAGCATCCTAAGTATTGATTCCTTACTTACAACTTGAACATTGAGCAAAATTAACTGTAGTCAGAAATGAACACATGCAGGTGGATTAATACCATCCAGGCCATTAGTCATCAATGTAAATATTAAAGTAACAAAACCTACCACACCACACGAAGTAACATACTTATTAGAAGCTATATTCCATGGACCACTGGAAATGTATCATCCATTTACAGTGATACAATTTTAGATTGGCTGAAATGGTAGCACTCAGTCAGAAGATTGCAAGTTCAAATCCCACTCCAAGATTTTAGTGCGTAATCTAAACTGACACAATACAATATGGAGTGAGTACATCAAGGTTCTGACCACGCAATGTCCCATTTCCATGTACCACTGGACATTAAGAAACCTTTGGCACTATTTGAAGATCAGGTAGTCTCCTCAAAACCAACAAAAATAGATTAACTTTTCATTCATATTGCTACTTGCAGCTACAGCTAATGCCACATTCACCTACAATGATAGACACTGCACAAGTAATTCAAAGCACTTTGGAACATTTAAGAAAGATTCAGCAAGGCCCCAGTTTTCCTTCTTTATATAAAGATCAGATCACTTTACTTGCCTTTAAACCGAGGTAAGTACACTTTACTGTAGTTGTACCAATTTACTTTTGTTGAATCAAAACTGGATTAGTGTCGTAGTAGTTCAAACATTGGAAAATTAGAGCAAAGCATCAATAACTTTTTCTGCATTACTCAGTGGTCAATTCTTCTACCAGGACAGCAGTCCAGTTAGCTCTCTTACTGTTGGATTGCTACCCTATAGATACAAGTTATATTATTCCATGCAAGCCTTCTAAAAGTATACACAATTAGTGAAATAAATTTGGTCTTGAGCTTTAAAAAATAGTGTTTATCCACCCATTTAAAAGCAATATGGGAAACTGCACAATAAAACACTTCTACCTGGATTTTAAAAAGAAAAAGATCGGCCTACAAGTGTGAAATGACTGTTTATGGTTCGACAGTATCTCATACTGGATTAACTGCAGTGGGGTAGATAAAAGCAATCTTAAACCCACCTAGCTGCTTATGATACCAAGACAGTGAATGAATCTCTCATTTGCATGGTTTAAGAGTAATGAACAGGAACCTTTCCTGTATATACTGTGGTACAATAAAATAACTTATTTATATAGCACCTTTAACGTAGTAAAACTCCTCAAAGCACTTCACATCAGTGTTACAGACAAACAGATAAATTTGACACCAAGCCACAGAAGAAATCAAGGCAGATGATCAAAAACTTGTTTAAAGAGTTAGGTTTTAATGAGCTTCCTAAAGGAGGAAAGAGAGGTAGAGAGGCGTAGAGGTCTAGGGAGAGAGTTCCAGAGCTTAGGGCCCAGGCAGCTGAAAGCACGTCCACCGATGGTTGAGCAATTAGAATGAGGGATGTTCAAGAGGCCAGAGTTTGAGGAGCGCAGAGAGGCTGAAAAAGATTAGAGAGATAGGGAGGGGCAAGTCCATGGAGTGATATAAACAAGGATGAGAATTTTGAAATCTAGGCATTGTTTAACTGGGAGCCAACATAGGTCAGAAAGCACAGGGGTGATGGGTGATCTTAACTGGACGCGGGTTAATACACAGGCTGCTGAGTTTTGGATGACTTCAAGTTTACATAGTGTGGAATGTGGAAGGCCAGCCAGGAGTGAGTTGGAGTAGTCAAGTCTAGAGGTAACAAAGGCACAAATGAGGGTTCAGCAGAAGAGGAGCTGGGGCAGAGGCAGGCAATGTTAGAGGTGGAATAAGGTAGTTTTAATTATGCTGCAGATATGTGGCTGGAAACTCATTTCAGGGTCAAATATGACACCTAGGTTGCAAACAGTCTTGTTCACCCTCAGATTGATAGTAGGGAGAGGGATGGAGTCAGTGGTTAGGGAACATCCTGCAAGGGTGGGTGGGGGTGGTTGCTAGTGCTGTTGGGGAGGGTTTACACTAGCTTGGCAGGGGAATGAAAACCCGAGACTAGATTTAGTAGAGGGGAGAAAGCAAAAAAGTGAAGAAAGTGAGTTTGAAGGATAGAGGAAACAAGCAGGGAAAAAAAAGGGTAAAAAAAAATTATGTTTTTTGTCCAAATGCACGGAGCATTTGTAACAAAATAGACAGCACAAATGGTTATGATCGGATAGCTATTACAGAGCCGTAGTTGCAAGGTGACCAGGACTGGGAACTAAATATTCAGGGGGTATTTGACAATTCAGCAGGACAGACAAAAGAGAAAAGAAGGTAGGGTAGCACTTAATAAAAGATGGAATCAGTGAGTTAGTTAGTGAGAAACGATACTGACTCAGAGGATCAAGAGGTTGAATCAGTTTAGATGGAGATAAGGAATAATAAAAGGGAAAAAGTCGCTGGTGGGCGTAGTCTATAGGCCCCTTAACAGTAGTTGCATGCTTGAGTATAAATCAAGAAATAATGGAGGCTTGTAAAAAAGAAACGGTAATAATCATGGGTGATTTTAACCTTCATATTGATTGGACACAGCAAATTGGCCAGGGTAGTCTTGAGAAGGAGTTCATAGAGTGTATCCGGGATAGTTTCCTTGAACAGTACGTTGCAGAATCAACCAGGGAGCAGGCTATCTTGGATCTAGTACTGCGTAATGAGGTAGGATTAATAAATGATCTCATAGTAAAAGATCCTCTAGGAACGAGTGACCATAATATGGTTGAATTTCAAATTCAGTTGGAGGGAGAGAAACTTGGTTCTCAAATCAGGGTCCCAAGCTTAAATAAAAGGAGACTACAAAAGTTACGAGGGCAGAGTTGGCTAAAGTAGACTGGGAAAATAGACTAAAGTATGGGATGGTTGATGAGCAGTGGCAGACATTTAAGGAGATAGTTCATAATGCTCAACAAAAATATATCCCAATGAGAAGGAAAGACTGCAAGAGAAGGGATAACCATCCATGGCTAACCAAGGAAATAAGGGAGGGTGTCCAATTGAAAACAAAGGCATACGATGTGGCCAAGGTAGTGGGGTTAGAGGATTGGGAAATCTTTGAAAGCCAGCAGAGAACAACTAAAAATAAATGAAAAATAAATAGAGGTAAGAGAGATGATGAAAGTAAACTAGCACGAAATATAAAAACAGATAGCAAGAGTTTATACAGGTACATAAAAAAGGAAAAGTGTGGCTAAAGTAAATGTTGGTCCCCTGGAAGGTGAGACTGGGGAATTAATAATGGAGAACAGGGAAATGAGAGAAGTTGAACAAATATTTTGTATCTGTCTTCACAGTAGAAGACACTAAAAACATCCCAATAGTGGATAATCAAGGGGCTATAGGAAGGGAGGAACGTCATACCATCACTATCACTAAAGAAGTAGCAGTCGGTAAAATAATGGGACTAAAGACAGACAAGTCCCATGGACCTGATGGCTTACATCCTAGGGTCTTAAAATGGCTGCAGAGATAGTGGATGCATTGGTTGTAATCTACCAAAATTCCCTGGATTCTGGGGCAGTTCCAATGGATTTGAAAATGTATCGCCACTATTTAAAAAAAGGAGGCAGACAAAAAGCAGGAAACTATAGACCAGTTAGTCTAACGTCTGTTGTTGGGAAAATGCTGGAGCCCATTATTAAGGAAGCAGTAGCAGGACATTTGGAAAAGCATGATTCAATCAGGCACAGTCAGCATGGTTTTATGAAAGGGAAATCATATTTAACAAATTTGCAGGAGTTCTTTGAGGATGTAACAAGCAGAGTGGATAAAAGGGAACCAATGGATGTGATGTATTTGGATTTCCAGAAGGCATTCAATAAGGTGCTACAAAGCGGTTACTGCACAAGATAAAAGCTCACAGGCAATATATTGGCATGGATAGAGGATTGGCTAACTAACAGAAAACAGAGTGTCGGGATAAATGGGTCATTTTCCGGTTGGCAATGACTAGTGGGGTGCCACAGGCATCGGTGCTGGGTCCTCAACTATTTACAATCTATATTGAATGACTTGGATGAAGGGACCGAGTATAATGTAGCCAAGTTTATGATACAAAGATGGGTGGGAAAGCAAATTGTGAGGAGTCCACAAAAAATCTGCAAAGGGATATAGACAGGCTAAGTGAGTGGACAAAAAATCTGGCAGATAGCTTATAATGTGGAAAAATGTGAGGTTATCCACTTTGGCAGAAATAATCGAAAAGCAAATCATAATTTAAATGGAGAAAAATTGCAAAGTGCTGCAATACAGAGAGACCTGGGGGTCCTTGTGCATGAAACACAAAAAGTTAGTATGCAGGTACAGCAAGTAATCAGGAAAGCAAATGAAATGTTGGTCTTTATTGCAAGAGGGATGGAGTATAAAAGCAGAGACGTCCTGCTACAACAGTACAGGGTATTGGTAAGGCCACACCTGGAGTACTGCGTACAGTTTTGGTCTCCAATGCAAGTATATCCTTCCTTAAATATGGATGCTGTTCAGAGAAGGTTCACTAGGATGATTCCGGAGATGAGGGTTAACTTATGAGGATAGGTTGAGCCTACACACATTGAAGTTCAGAAGAAAGAGGTGATCTTATGAAATATATAAACGATAATGAGGGGACTCAACAAGGTGGATGCAGAGAGGATATTTCCACTCAGGGAAACTAAAACTAGGGGACATAGAATTCGGGGCTGCCCATTTAAAACCGAGATGAGGAGAAATTTCTACTGAGGGTTGTAAATCTATGGAATTCTCTGCCCCAGAGAGTTGTGGAGGCGTAGTCATTGAAAATATTTAAAGGCGGAGATACAGATTTTTGAACGATACGCGAGTAAAGGATTATGGAGAGTGGGTAGGGAAGTGGAGTTGAGTCCATGATCAGATCAGCCATAATCTTATTGAATAGCAGAGCAGGCTAGGAGGGGCCAAATAGCCTGCTCCTATTTTATGTTCTTATGTTATGCAGTTTATGGCGGGGACCAAATATAATGGCTTCAGTCTTCCCAATATTTAATTGGAGAAAATTTCTGCTCATCCAGGAATCGCAGGATAGCACAGATGAATACGTAGCTTGAGCAGTGGTGCAGCAGGGAGGGATTCAAATTCCTGGGGCATTGGAACCGGTTCTGGGGGAGGTGGGACCAGTACAAACCGGACGGTCTGCACCTGGGCAGGACCGGAACCAATGTCCTAGGGGGATTGTTTGCTAGTACTGTTGGGGAGGAGTTAAACTAATATGGCAGGGGGATGGGAACTAATGGAGGGAGACAGAGGGAAACAAAAAGGAGATACAAGCAAAAAACAGAAAGGTGATGAGAAAAAGTGGAGGGCAGAGAAACGCAAGACAAAGAACAAAAAAGGCCACTGTACAACAAAATTCTAAAAGGACAAAGGGTGTTAAAAAAAGCCTGAAGGCTTTGTGTCTTAATGCAAGGAGTATCCGTAATAAGGTGGATGAATTAACTGTGCAAATAGATGTTAACAAATATGAAGTGATTGGGATTACGGAGACGTGGCTCCTGGATGATCAGGGCTGGGAACTCAACATCCAGGGGTATTCAACAGTCACAAAATTTAGAATAAAAGGAAAAGGAGGTGGGATAGCATTGCTGGTTAAAGAGGAGATTAATACAATAATTAGGAATGACATTAGCTTAAATGATGTGGAATCTATATGGGTAGAGCTGCAGAACACCAAAGGGCAAAAAACATTAGTGGGAGTTGTGTACAGACCTCCAAACAGTAGTAGTGATGTTGCGGAGGGCATCAAACAGGAAATTAGGGGTGCATGCAATAAGGGTGCAGCAGTTATAATGGGTGACTTTAATATGCACATAGATTGGGCTAACCAAACTGGAAGCAATACGGTGGAAGTGGATTTCCTGGAGTGCATAAGGGATGGTTTTCTAGACCAATATGTCGAGGAACCAACTAGGCGAGAGGCCATCTTAGACTGGGTGTTGTGTAATGAGAGAGGATTAATTAGCAATCTCGTTGTGCGAGGCCTCTTGGGGAAGAGTGACCATAATATGGTGGAATTCTGCATTAGGATGGAGAATGAAAGAGTTAATTCAGAGACCATGGTCCAGAACTTAAAGAAGGGTAACTTTGAAGGTATGAGGCATGAATTGGCTAGGATAAATTGGCGAATGATACTTGAGGGGTTGACTGTGGATGGGCAATGGTAGACATTTAGAGACCGCATGGATGAACTACAACAATTGTACATTCCTGTCTGGCGTAAAAATAAAAAAGCGAAGGTGGCTCAACCGTGGCTATCAAGGGAAATCAGGGATAGTATTAAAGCCAAGGAAGTGGCATACAAATTGGCCAGAAATAGCAGCGAACCCGGAGAAATTTAGAACTCAGCAGAGGAGGACAAAGGGTTTGATTAGGGCAGGGAAAATGGAGTACGAGAAGAAGCTTGCAGGGAACATTAAGACGGATTGCAAAAATTTCTATAGATATGTAAAGAGAAAAAGGTTAGTAAAGACAAATGTAGGTCCCCTGCAGTCAGAATCAGGGGAAGTCATAACGTGGAACAAAGAAATGGCGGACCAAATGAACAAGTACTTTGGTTCGGTATTCACTAAGGAGGACACTAACAACATTCCGGATACAAGAAGGGTCAGAGGGTCTAGTGAGGAGGAGGAACTGAGGGAAATCCTTATTAGTCGGGAAATTGTGTTGGGGAAATTGATGGGATTGAAGGCCGATAAATCTCCAGGGCCTGATGGACTGCATCCCAGAGTACTTAAGGAGGTGGCCTTGGAAATAGCGGATGCATTGACAGTCATTTTCCAACATTCCATTGACTCTGGATCAGTTCCTAGCGAGTGGAGGGTAGCCAATGTAACCCCACTTTTTAAAAAAAGGGAGAGAAAACAGGGAATTATAGACCGGTCAGCCTGACCTCAGTAGTGGGTAAAATGATGGAATCAATTATTAAGGATGTCATAGCAGCACATTTGGAAAGAGGTGACACGATAGGTCCAAGTCAGCATGGATTTGTGAAAGGGAAATCATGCTTGACAAATCTTCTGGAATTTTTTGAGGATGTTTCCAGTAGAGTGGACAAGGGAGAACCAGTTGATGTGGTATATTTGGACTTTCAGAAGGCTTTCGACAAGGTCCCACACAAGAGATTAATGTGCAAAGTTAAAGCACATGGGATTGGGGGTAGTGTGCTGACATGGATTGAGAACTGGTTGTCAGACAGGAAGCGAAGAGTAGGAGTAAATGGGTACTTTTCAGAATGGCAGGCAGTGACTAGTGGGGTACCGCAAGGTTCTGTGCTGGGGCCCCAGCTGTTTACACTGTACATTAATGATTTAGACGAGGGGATTAAATGTAGTATCTCCAAGTTTGCAGATGACACGAAACTGGGTGGCAGAGTGAGCTGTGAGGAGGACGCTAAGAGGCTGCAGGGTGACTTGGACAGGTTAGGTGAGTGGGCAAATACATGGCAGATGCAGTATAATGTGGATAAATGTGAGGTTATCCATTTTGGGGGCAAAAACACGAAGGCAGAATATTATCTGAATGACGGCAGACTAGGAAAAGGGGAGGTGCAACGAGACCTGGGTGTCATGGTTCATCAGTCACTGAAAGTGGGCGGTAAAGAAGGCAAATGGTATGTTGGCCTTCATAGCTAGGGGATTTGAATATAGAAGCAGGGAACTCTTACTGCAGTTGTACAGGGCCTTAGTGAGGCCTCAAGTGTGTTCAGTTTTGGTCTCCTTGTCTGAGGAAGGACGTTCTTGCTATTGAGGGAGTGCAGCGAAGATTCACCAGACTGAATCCAGGGATGGCTGGGCTGTCAAATGAGGAGAGACTGGATCAACTGGGCCTTTATTCACTGGAGTTTAGAAGGATGAGAGGGGATCTCATAGAAACATACAAGATTCTGACGGGACTGGACAGGTTAGATGCGGGAAGAATGTTCCCGATGTTGGGGAAGTCCAGAACCAGGGGACATCGTCTTAGGATAAGGGATAGGCCATTTAGGACTGATGAGGAGAAACTTCTTCACTCAGAGTTGTTAACCTGTGGAATTCCCTGCCACAAAGAGTTGTTGATGCCAGTTCACTGGATATATTCAAGAGGGAGTTAGATATGACTCTTACGGAGAGAAAGCAGGAAAGGGCTACTGAAGGAATGATCAGCCATGATCTTATTGTATGGTGGTGCAGGCTCGAAGGGACGAATGGCCTACTCCTGCACCTATTTTTCTATGTTTCTATGTATTACGTGTCAGATGCAAGTGTGAAGTGATGTGTGGTCCTGCTGTTTATTGGCTCAATGCAAAAAGCAACCTACACAGTGGCATATTCAGTGTAAAACATTTTTTTTTAAATTCTCACCTGGTGCAATAAAGGTGTGGCCTGAGATTAGATTTAAAGCACACTTTTGTGACCGAGTAAGAAGGGGTCGGTGTGTTACTTCATATCTAGGAATACATCATGCCGATATTTAAAAGTGGGAAAGTATGCCATGCTCAAAAAAAAATGGGCATTTCCACCTTCAGCCACTGTGCGTTGGCATAAGTCAGAAAATTACAGACTTGGGTCACAATTTTCTGTCCACAAATGTACAGAAAAATTGCACAGCGAATTCCTGCACTCTTCCAGCATGCACTGGCGGCAGGCAAGATTCATAATGACCACAAAACTAAATTTTCATCAAGGAAACACATCTTACTGAAACAGAACATTTGTATAATCTGGAAAGTTAGATTAGTAACTATAGTCCATTATCGTCACAAGATGTTGAGATATGGGATTAGGTCTATCCATCAGAAATATCTGCAAAAGGAAATAGGAAATTGTGAAGTTTCAAAAAAGTTTGGAATCAATTTTTTTTTTAAAATGGTAATACTAGGTTCAAATACAGTAACCATCAATTTAAGGAATTTTTAAAAATCACAAATGCAAGGATTCAAAAAAGTGAGGTTGCAAACATGAATTTTCTCATAACTATCATTCTGGCATATACACAACATTAAAAATACTAGCAATAATATCTATATGAAGATCAGTTGCATTTTTAATGACATGTGGATGATTTGCTAGATGCTGTTAAGGTCCAAGACTACTATAGACATCACTACACCTAACCAAGTATCAAGACTGATTTGCATTTACATAGCACCTTTCACGATCCCCGGACATCTCAAAGCACTTTACAGCCAATGAAGTATTTTTGGAGAGTAGTCACTATTGTAATGTGGGAAACACAGCAGCCAATTTGCATATAGCAAGCTCCCACTAACAGTAGTGTGATAATGACGAGATAAATCGTTTTTTATGATGTTGATTGAGGGATAAGTATTTGCTAGGACACCCTGGATAAGTCCCCTACTCTTCTTCGAAATAGTGCCATGGGATCTTTTACGTCCACCTAGGTGGGCTTCCGTTTAACGTCTCATCCGAAAGACGCCACCTCAGACAGTGCGGCACTGCACTGGAGTGTCAGCCTAGATTTATATGCTAAGTCCCTGGAGTGGGACTTAAATCCACAACCTTCTGACTCCGAGGCGAGTGTACTACCCACTGAGCCACAGCCAACACTGATATCAAGCAGAATCATGCTTTTTTAAAAAAAGGTTGCTAGATCTAACCCTTCACTGGGATGCAGGACCAAAAGATGTTGATCAGTACGGACTTATGAATATAATTCACTCCCCTGCAGGTACTTTATACAGCAGAATATTAAAAATGAGAAATTGTGCAAATGCATAAAGCAATGTGTTTCTCAAAAAGAACAAAATCATTTCGAGGCCAAATTCCACAGTACTTTAGGCACCAGCAGAATTTGAGATCTCGTGTTGCAAAAGCATTCAAAAATTTCTGTGCAATGATCATTCCGAACAAATTAACAATGTCCCAAGGCAGAATCCTCATGTTTTTAATGGACCAAAAAGTATCCTGATGGGGTCATTTTATTCTGGTCAGAGACAACCTACTCAATCACCTGAGCATAGATAGAACACATAAACATCAGTAATAGCCTTAGAATTTCTAGATCAGAATATTAATTATTCCTGTACATTTACATCGTCAATTCCCAACCTTTGAAAGGTAGCTCCATGGAATTGGTCCACTCGAACCGCATCCCTTAACAGACCTGGAGGAGAGAGTGGCTGGTTTAAATTGGTGCCTCCGGAAGGACAACTCCCTATGCGGGTACTGAGCCCATGTTCTGAACTGACGGTAAGTCCTGCAAAATCCCTGGGTTGGGTTGGGGCAATGTGATGTAGTGTCTCTCAACAACATATAATGCAGTAATGGTGGTCCTTCAAATAAGCCTGCACTATGTGACCGTACTCATGTCACACTATCCCCTCCCCTGCTGCTAACCACTCGTCTGTTTTCTATTTTGCAGACGAGAATTCTGAGGCACCACATCCTCCTATGCAAGCCTCCACCTCAGCCCATCATGTGTGGGTCGAGGAGGATAATGAAGGCTGCACTGAGGGCCCTCCACGGGAGGAACATAATCATAAAGCTGTTGCTGAGCGGGGAGGAATGCAGTCAGCACATCTTTTAGCTGCGGCCACAAGTTCCTCGGAGGAAGCCACATTCACAGATTTTGTCTCATCCTAAGCAACGTGGCCCCAGGGTTGAACCCCATATGCCGTCTCTTCGGAGGTCGAGTCAGCAAAGCTGGTCTGCTGAAAGACAGGCAGACGCACAGTTGGATATGGTGGCACTGTCAAGGGAGAGCATCGAACTCGGTCGAGAGCTCCTCCAGGCCCCGGGTGGCATTTCCAGCACAATCTGCAGACGTAAGGGAGGGCATGTCACACACTGTAGCTGCGATCCAGGAGAACACCGAAGTGGTCAATGCCCTGTGGCAATTGATGGTCTCTACTTTTGGCACTGCAGTCCCCAGTGTCATACCACCCAGACCGACAGCACCTGCGAGTGGTGAGGCCGAGCAAGAGCCTCCCCCAACAGCAGCACTCTGCGCACCTTACTGCATACCGTCTTGGTCCCCAACACAGATAGGTGTAGGGGCAGGAAGCATTGGCGGGGGGGGCATTTAAAAGACATTCGGTGCAGGGGTTGTTATTGTGTTGCTATTTTGCTGTAGTTTTCCTGTTTTCTTTATTTCATAAATGTTTTACAAAAATTGTGTTCAAGTTAAAAATGTATTTAAGTTTCAAAATTAAATTTACAAAGTTTCAAGAATGTACAAATGTTTTATAAATTATTTTGTTTACCTTAACCATTCTTGTGCAGTGTCCCATTTGTAGAACAAGAGGGGGAATAGTCAGTATGGTGGGACAGAGTGGGCAGGCAATGGTGAAATGTGCCTTTCAAGCAAAGCATTGATTTATGAGCTGCTGATGTAAGGCTTTTGCAGTGGCGAAAGCTCCACAAGGTCTCCCCTGTGGTGGGGATGGCGGCATGGGTTCATTGCCAGGCATCACTCTGTGGTAAATCCTATCCCCTCATGAAGACGAAGGAACTCAGCAACCTGCTGAGGAAAGTATTGCAGGGAGCTTCCAGAATGGCCCAGGTATCGGAAGTGCTGCTCGAGCATGCCAATTGTCTTCGACAATGTGGATTGTGGCTATATGGCTGTCATTATAGCGATGCTCAGCTTGTGTCTGACGATTCCGGGGGGGGGGGGGAAAAAGAGATCATGAGCCAGGTGGCGAGACCATAACCTTTGTCCCTCAGCATCCAGCTTTGTCTTGTGGCCGACGGTCAAACAGGTATGAGACACTGCCCTCACGCAAGATGAAAGCATCATGGATGCTCCCTGGAAACTAGGCATTCATTGCCATGATGCGCTGAGTATGGTCACAAACAATCTGTACATTCAGGGAGTGGAATCCCTTTCAGTTTCAGTAAGCCTCTGGATTGAGTAAAGGTGCTCGCAGGGCGATGTGCGTACAGTCAATGGCACCCTGAACCATGGGAAAGCCAGCAACTTATGCAAAGCCCACAGCCCTCTCATTCTCTACCTCCTTGGTCATTGGGAACTTTATAAAGTCCATCCTGCGTGCGTACAGTGCAGTAGTCACCTGGCGAATGCAGCCATGTGTAGTGAACTGAGAGATGCAGCATATGTCCCTTGCCGATGCCCGAAAGGAGCCGGAGGCATAGAAGGCAAGTGCCAGAGTCACTTTCACCTCGATGGGCAATACAATCCTGATGCTGCTGATAGGCTGTAGGTCTGCCTTTATGAGCTGGCATATCTTGGTGACCACCTCTTTTCGGAAGCGCAGCCTTCGAATGCATGGTGCCTCAGACAGCTGCAGGTATGAGCGCTGTTCCCTGCAATCTCGTGGAGGGTAAGCTCCCGAGATGTCTGCGAGCTCTAATTACGTTCAAAATGCTCTTGAATAAGCCTTCTTCCAGCTTGATGATGCATAGAAAAAGCAGCAAGCAATAATCGCAGAGGTATTACAGCCCCTATTCTTTTAAATGTCCTCAAATGGTTTCAAATAGTCCTAAAAACTAATTATAAAAACTTACAAAAGCCTCACTGTGGAAAACACAGCCATCCCTCCAAAAGTCCTTTTATGCACTGAACCTCTGCTCAGTTTTCAAAATGGCGGCGTTAGCGCCGGGTGTCCAAGCAGGTTTAAGACTTGATTTTTTTCCTGTTGTGTTTTTGGGCGGGCGGGAAAAATGGCAGTATCACCAAATTTCCTGCCTGCGGCGATAGCGGAGTGTTGCACGCTGATGGAAGTCAAAAACGGTTTAAAAAAAAAAAAAAGAGGGCGGCGATAATTTTTACCGCTGGCGCAAAACCGCTGCCGAATTTTCTGCGCCACATTTACCGCCTGTGGAAATGTATTTTTATCTAAGCTGATACCATACGGTATTTGTGTGCCCTTTGCAATATATATATATCAAAATGGAGTCTTGGCCCTTCCAGAACTTTCTGCATTTTAGCAGTCAGCTTGCATAAACAGCTAAACCTGGTTTGAGATGGCTGATGGCCATCAGACAGCTAGGAGACAAGTCATGCTGAGACAAGTACCCCCCCCATGGTGCTTTCCTATTGTCTACACTACAGAAGTTCCATGTCACCCCACCCTCATCTTCTAGCCATTATCTCTTGCAGACACCTCATCCATTTGATGCAAACAGATAAACTGACCAGGAAATTGAACTTTCCTGACACAATACAAGACAGGTGATAGCCCATTACCTATGACTCATGGAGTAATGGCCGGCTGGCCAACTGATAACCCTGACAAAAGGAAATATCTGGATACCATGTCAGGACCAGGATATAGTAATTGACTCTTTATCTGTATTCACTGACTGTGAGACAGAGCAATACACAGGGAGAGGCCATAACTTGGGTTTTACTGTATAAATATCTTGTTAAACTGAACCATTTCGGAGGTGTTCACTTAGCTCTGGACTGAGTGTAACCTGCCCCTTGCTAGCAAGTAAATTAAAGAAACTTCTACCGGAGCTGTAAGTGTCGGAGTCATTCTTTTCGGAGGTCGAGATTTCGACAGTTCACCCCCCCCCCCCCCCCAAAAAAAAAAATCATCTCCACCCCACCACGGCGGTAAAACGGGCACAAACTTGCCGAATTTCTAGCCCCTTGTGTTTACACTTTTCATAAAATTAAACGAAGGAGAATACCTCTCATTTTATAAAATTTCACCTACCTGCTTAGCTTGATGAGAAATACATTTTAAAAGGAATTATTTTAGTCACTTGGACTGATTTGATCTTTGTTACAGTAGTGTACTACTAACTTAATTGCTTCGGTATATTCTCTTGTAAATAAATACAATTTTTAGTCTGACATAATAGACTGTTATTTATCAACTTTCAGTTTTGACAACAGATCATATAATCAATCTAGTGCACTATCCAGTAATTAATGTGTAATTTAGTCCCTTGGCATGATATGACGATCACAGCATTTATAGAAGTACAAATTTTGCTTTGTAGAAAACTGCTTCTAGAAACTGCCTTTCTGCACTTGAGCAAATAAGAGTTTGGGAAAAAATCTAAACCATAAAACAATCAAAAAAGGAAAAAGACAAATTAAGTGCGACAAATTCATTTTAGCAAAAAGAAACATGCTTACTCAGTGGTACAGAAAATGCATAGAACTAAAATTCTGTTTTGATTTTGTATACAATTTAATGAAAGCAACAAGTTAAGCGTGAAGCAGTTAATGCTAATTATTGTACTTGCCATGTCAACTTTGCTCAGTTAATATCATCCTCGCTACTAAATCAAGTGGTGTTGGGCTCCAGCTCCACTCCAGGACAGTGTCTAGGCTGGCACTTCAGTGCAGTACTGTAGGAGTGCTGTATTGAAGGGCCCCCATCTACTTGCTGCAGTGGATGCAAGCGATTCCATAGCACAATCTGAAGAGCAGAAAGTTCATAGAAACATAGAAAATAGGTGCAGGAGTAGGCCATTCGGCCCTTCTAGCCTGCACCGCCATTCAATGAGTTCATGGCTGAACATGCAACTTCAGTACCCCATTCCTGCTTTCTCACCATACCCCTTGATCCCCCTAGTAGTAAGGACTTCATCTAACTCCTTTTTGAATATATTTAGTGAATTGGCCTCAACAACTTTCTGTGGTAGAGAATTCCACAGGTTCACCACTCTCTGGGTGAAGAAGTTTCTCCTCATCTCGGTCCTAAATGGCTTACCCCTTATCCTTAGACTGTGACCCCTGGTTCTGGACTTCCCCAACACTGGGAACATTCTTCCTGCATCTAACCTGTCTAAACCCGACAAAATTTTAAACGTTTCTACGAGATCCCCTCTCATTCTTCTGAACTCCAGTGAATACAAACCCAGTTGATCCAGTCTTTCTTGATAGGTCAGTCCCGCCATCCCAGGAATCAGTTTGGTGAACCTTCACTGCACTCCCTCAATAGCAAGAATGTCCTTCCTCAGGTTAGGAGACCAAAACTGTACACAATACTCCAGGTGTGGCCTCACCAAGGCCCTGTACAACTGTAGCAACACCTCCCTGCCCCTGTACTCAAATCCCCTCGCTATGAAGGCCAACATGCCATTTTCTTTCTTAACCGCCTGCTGTACCTGCATGCCAACCTTCAATGACTGATGTACCATGATACCCAGGTCTCGTTGCACCTCCCCTTTTCCTAATCTGTCACCATTCAGATAATAGTCTGTGTCTCTGTTTTTACCACCAAAGTGGATAACCTCACATTTATCCACATTATACTCCATGCATTTGCCCACTCACCTAACCTATCCAAGTCACTCTGCAGCCTCATAGCATCCTCCTTGCAGCTCACACTGCCAACCAACTTAGTGTCATCCGCAAATTTGGAAATACTACATTTAATCCCCTCGTCTAAATCATTAATGTACAATGTAAACAGCTGGGGCCCCAGCACAGAACCTTGCGGTACCCCACTAGTCACTGCCTGCCATTCTGAAAAGTACCCATTTACTCCTACTCTTTGCTTCCTGTCTGACAACCAGTTCTCAATCCATGTCAGCACACTACCCCCAATCCCATGTGCTTTAACTTTGCACATTAATCTCTTGTGTGGGACCTTGTCGAAAGCCTTCTGAAAGTCCAAATATACCACATCAACTGGTTCCCCCTTGTCTACTCTACTGGAAACATCCTCAAAAAATTCCAGAAGATTTGTCAAGCATGATTTCCCTTTCACAAATCCATGCTGACTTGGACCCATCATGTCACCTCTTTCCAAATGCGCTGCTATGACATCCTTAATAATTGATTCCATCATTTTACCCACTACCAATGTCAGGCTGACCGGTCTATAATTCCCTGTTTTCTCTCTCCCTCCTTTTTTAAAAAGTGGGGTTACATTGGCTACCCTCCACTCGATAGGAACTGATCCAGAGGCAATGGAATGTTGGAAAATGACTGTCAATGCATCCACTATTTCCAAGGCCACCTCAAGTACTCTGGGATGCAGTCCATCAGGCCCTGGAGATTTATCGGTCTTCAATCCCATCAATTTCCCCAACACAATTTCCCGACTAATAAGGATTTCCCTCAGTTCCTCCTCCTTACGAGACCCTCTGACCCCTTTTATATCCGGAAGGTTGTTTGTGTCCTCCTCAGTGAATACCGAACCAAAGTACTTGTTCAATTGGTCCGCCATTTCTTTGTTCCCAGTTATGACTTCCCCTGATTCTGACTGCAGGGGAGCTACGTTTATCTTTACTAACCTTTTTCTCTTTACATATCTATAGAAACTTTTGCAATCCGTCTTAATGTTCCCTGCAAGCTTCTTCTCGTACTCCATTTTCCCTGCCCTAATCAAACCCTTTGTCCTCCTCTGCTGAGTCCTAAATTTCTCCCAGTCCCCGGGTTCGCTGCTATTTCTGGCCAATTTGTATGCCACTTCCTTGGCTTTAATACTAACCCGGATTTCCCTTGATAGCCACGGTTGAGCCACCTTCCCTTTTTTATTTTTACGCCAGACAGGAATGTACAATTGTTGTAATTCATCCATGCGGTCTCTAAATGTCTGCCATTGCCCATCCACAGTCAACCCCTTAAGTATCATTCGCCAATCTATCCTAGCCAATTCACGCCTCATACATTCAAAGTTACCCTTCTTTAAGTTCCGGACCATGGTCTCTGAATTAACTGTTTCATTCTCCATCCTAATGCAGAATTCCACCATATTATGGTCACTCTTCCCCAAGGAGCCTCGCACAACGAGATTGCTAATTAATCCTCTCAATACACAACACCCAGTCTAAGATGGCCTCCCCCCTAGTTGGTTCCTCAACATATTGGTCTAGAAAACCATCCCTTATGCACTCCAGGAAATCCTCCTCCACCGTATTGCTTCCAGTTTGGCTAGCCCAATCTATGTGCATATTGAAGTCACCCATTATAACTGCTGCACCTTTATTGCATGCACCCCTAATTTCCTGTTTGATGCCCTCCCCAACATCACTACTACTGTTTGGAGGTCTGTACTCAACTCCCACTAACGTTTTTTGCGCTTTGGTGTTCTGCAGCTCTACCCATATAGATTTCACATCATCCAAGCTAATGTCCTTCCTAACTATTGCATTAATCTCCTCTTTAACCAGCAATGCTATCCCACCTCCTTTTACTTTTATTCTATCCTTCCTGAATGTTGAATACCCCTGGGTGTTGAGTTCCCAGCCCTGATCATCCTGGAGCCACGTCTCTGCAATCCCAATCACATCATATTTGTTAACATCTATTTGCACAGTTAATTCATCCACCTTATTACGGATACTTCTTGCACTAAGACACAAAGCCTTCAGGCTTGTTTTTTTAACATCCTTTGTCCTTTTAGAATTTTGCTATACAGTGGCCCTTTTTGTTCTTTGCCTTGGGTTTCTCTGCCCTCCACTTTTCCTCATCTCCTTTCTGTCTTTTGCTTTGTCTCCTTTTTGTTTCCCTCTGTCTCCCTGCATTGGTTCCCATCCCCCTGCCATATTAGTTTAACCCCTCCCCAACAGCACTAGCAAACACTCCCCCTAGGACATTGGTTCCGGTCCTGCCCAGGTGCAGACCGTCCGGTTTGTACTGGTCCCACCTCCCCCAGAACCGGTTCCAATGCCCCAGGAATTTGAATCCCTCCCTGCTGCACCACTGCTCAAGCCACGTATTCATCTGCACTGTCCTGCGATTCCTACTCTGACTAGCACGTGGCACTGGTAGCAATCCCGAGATTACTACTTTTGAGGTCCTTTTTAAATTTAGCTCCTAGCTCCTTAAATTCGTTTCGTAGGACTTCATCCTTTTTTTTTACTTATGTCGTGTGCCTGCCAACATTTTACCTATTCAGTGTGCCTGCCAACATTTCTCCTTCAGCTATCACCAAGGGCAGATTAATTGGTCAATTTCTCTTTTGTGGGATTTTGCTGTACACAATTGGCTGCTGGACTTACTTGCATATACTAACTCTCATCTCCTCCAAAACTCAATGGTAACAACCTGTCCAACCCAAAAAATGTTATCTTAATTGGGAGAGACTCGGAGCTGTGGAGGAGCAAATGGATTTCGACCTGTATGTACATAAATTAAAACCTAGAATACAGGGACAAAAGGCATCAAAAAGGCTATTGAAATGTTGGCATTTACATCAAGGAGGTTGGAATACAAAAGAAGTGAGGAAGTAATGCTTCAGTTGTACAGAGCCATTTGGAACATTTTCATTTTGCTCACTGCACCTCAGGAAAGATATATTGGTCTTGGAGGGGGTACAGTGAAGACTCACCAGAATTATACCATGGCTTAAAGAGTTAAATTATGAGGGCAGGTGACATAACCTTGATTTGTACATCTTGAGTTTAGACAGTTAAAGGGTAATCTAATAGACTTCTTTAAAATGATAACGGGATTTAATAGGGCCAAGAGAGAAACTATTTCCTCTGGTGGGGGAACCCAGAACAAGGGGACATAATATTAAAATTAGAGCTAGTTGGTCAAGAGTAAAAACAAGTATTTCCCCCCCCCCCCCCCACATAAAGGGTAGTAGAAATCTGGAACTCCATCCCCCAAAAGGCTGTGAATGCTGAGTTAAATGAAATTTTCAAGACTGAGATAGATAAGATTTTAATTAGGTAAGGGTGTCAAGGATTATGGAAAAAATGGCAAATAAATGAAGTTAATGTACAACTCAGTCATGATCCAATACAACTGCAGACCAGGCTTGAGCGGCTGAATGGCCTACTCCTGTTCCTCATGTTCCCACTTATGTTTGCCCATCACCCATATCCTTGCCAGCCTTCATAGGCACCCCATCCCTCAACATATTGGATTCAAAATCTTCACCAATAAATCCTCCTTCAGCCCTACCTTCCAGCCTGTGCCCTTCAATAGACCTCTTGCACAACCCCCTCCTTCGGCTCTACCATCCGTGACATGGTCTTCAACCATTTTAGCCCTACTCTCTGTAATTCATCTCTGAAGCGTTATGCTTAGTTACATCTCGCCCTGTCTTTACGATTCTCTAACTATGCTTTGGTCCATTTCTCCTAACTTTTCTGCCATAACTACTCAGCTTTTGAGAGTCAGCTATGCTCAGTTAGAAGAAGAACTCTTACCAAGTGAGAAGATTATGGGTTCAAGTGCCATTCCAGGCCTTAAGCACATAATCAGGCTGACATTTTACTGCAGTACTGAGGGAGTGCAACATTGTCATGGCACCATCTTTCAGATGAGACATTAAAACAAGATTCCTCATGCCTGTTCAAGTGGGCGCAAAAGAACCGCAGCACTTGTTTTTTTTTTGAAGAGCAGGGGACTTCTGTGCCTTGACCAACATTTATCACTCATTACCACCAAAACAGATTAACTGGTTATTCATCTCATTGCCGTTTGTGGGACCTTGCTGTACATAAATTGGTTGCCACGTTTGTCTGTCGAATAAGTGAATACACTTCAAAGTAATTTCTTGGCTGTGGGATGTCTCAATGATATGAAAGACACTACATAATTTCAAATCGTCTTTACTCAGTCCTTTAGCACTCCAGTCAGTGTATTGAAAATTACCAAGCCGCAGACTGGACATGTAGTTTTTCTCCTACAAAAGTAGTGAATGTGAAATAAACATCCATCTAAAAGGAGATGAAGTTTTGAATTTAAAAAAAACAGGCAAATTAATATTTGGTTCGGAACAAAATTAAGGGATATATATGCTTAGGTAGATATCGGAATATCTTTCCTAAACAGACTTGTAAAAAGAAATGTTTTTGAACGACCTACAACAAAAAACATCTGCTGGGGCATTAGAACAACAACGAATAGCTAGAATAAACATTATTTATATTGTATAATAAAGGCGTCAAGTGGTTAACATCTACAAATCATGAAAAGTCAAAAAGATCCAAGGAGACTTGGCAGTTATGGTTTGAGCAAAGGACAATGCGGACATTCTCCTACAGTTGACATTTGATTAACCTGCCCATTAGAGGGAGATATGAAGCTAGAGCTGGCACCACTCAAAAGACCAAATATAGGTTTCAATAAAGTTTGTCATTTTCTCCAACAGGACCGGTAGATCCACCCAGGAGTACATAATTTTCCACCATTTGTTTATGGATCTTCAATCATCTGTGGATAGCCACACACGCATAAAGTATTTTACCCAGCTTGCACGCACAACTTACCTTGATCAAGTCTGCACATGAGACTACGGCATGCAGCTTCAGTCTCTGGGCTAGGATGATCAAACACCTGCCTGCACCATTTTAGAGGATTTTGGGTCTTCTGGTCTGAGTCTGTTGTTGCGGTCTTCTTTGGTGAAACATACAACCTTTTTTTAAATAAAAAAAAACAGATAATGTAGGTTCCTTCCCCCAAAAAGATAACTTCAGAACAAAACTTGCAATAAAAAAATGGACAGCAGGAAACAAGGATAATCATGTGTTTTAAACCCCAACATCCTGTTTACAGTTTTCAGAGAAAGGTTTCCATCTTAACCTTTTTGACAATTTAAGTGTCTGGTGGTTTATGCGGCTGATTGACAAGATCAAAATGCCCTTTCAATTTTTTCATAGCAGTATAATATTTGAGAAAGTTTGCATCTGTACTTTAAGTTTTTAAATGATTTTAAAATGTACATAGGATATACAGCAGAAACAGGCCATTTAGCCCAACCATTCCATGCCAGCGTTTATGCTCCACACGAGCCTCCTCCTTCCTTCCGCATCCAAATCTATCAGCATAATCCTCTATTCCCTTCTCCCTCATTTGCTTGTCTAACCTCCCCTTAAGTGTATTTATACTATTTGCTTCAACCACTCCCTGCGGCAGCAAGTTCCACATTCTCACCACTCTTTTGGTAAAGAAGTTTCATCTGAATTCCCCATTGGATTTCTTGGGTGACTATCTTATAGTGATGGCCTCTAGTTATGCTCTTCCCCGCAAGTGGAAGCATTCTCTCTGTGTCACTGTCAAAACCCTTCATAATTTTAAAGACGTCCATTAGGTCACCCCTCAGCCTTCTTTTTTCAAGATGGATTTTGTTTCAAGCAGTACAATAAAATCGACAGAATGTATCAAGACTACAACGAGTGCATAAGTCCACAATAGATGGTTAGTGTACATTCCAGAATGATCACAACTGGCAAGAATTCAGGATAGTTTACAAGGAGACTGGTGTATGGAACCGCAAGACCCAGATTACATTCGGGTTTGAAGCACATTGAGGCCTCTTTATTAATTAGTGTGCTATTAGAAATTATACATAAGTTAGTTGATACCTCAGTAATTTGAGCACAACCACTATTTTTAGGAAAATGTTGTAGCTATTCCATTGGAGACTTTACTATACCAAAGCACCCATTTGGAACATTACAAAACTACTCCTTTAGAAACAGATTGTGCACACCCTCACAGCCCCACTTCATCCCTCAACAGTTCCTTGATAATTCTTGTTAGGGAATAAATCCTACAGCAACTGCCGGCGTATACACATACAGTGAAGCACGGAAATCCAGAAGTTGCAGTCCAAGTTACCCTGCTCCTCCATAGGCTGTACTATAACAATACCTTGCTGAAAGACTGGGCATTGAAAGCAATGCAAGAGCATGAAGTTGTGGTAATTAACCACTAAACACAAGATGGAGATGGTGTATTCATGTGTCATTGAATTTTTGATGGTGTGATCAGTCACAATTACTGCCAAACAAACTCTGACCCCGAAAATGTAATCTTGCAAGCATGGAATCTCATTCCTCCCAGATCTTTATTTCTCAAATCTTTATTTTGCTTTCTGTACATGATTTAAATCCAACGTATAACTCCTGGTTTGAATTAAGCATGTCTCAATGAGGATTCTTCAATCTGATTGGTTGAAAAGCCTCAGTTTTTTGACTTGCTCAGAGATGCACCCCCCCCCCGCCCCCACAGAGAGAGAGCGCTGCGCTGGATCAGATGCCCAATGACCAAGTCAAAAGCCTACATAAACTATTTGACCAGCTGTCAGCATCGCGAATGAAGAGCAGTTACATCATCATTGACCGCAAAATCCGGGCCAATATTGGCCTAGCAATCCCAGTCGGCTGCTTCCCGCAGGCGATCGGCTAAAAAAAAAGGGAAAAAGATGCGCACTTACCAGAACCTGCTGTGCCCATGAGTGATCCCAGTCCTGAGGCCACCACTCACTGTGCGTCAGAGCGCATGCATGTCAGGACATCCGCAGAGCTGGAGCTGCAGTCACATGGCTCTGGGCAGCCAATCCAAGTAAAGTATTTTCTCATTCATAATAATGGGAACTCCGTAAGTTGGAGTTCTCATTATGACTGAAACCCCCTCCACCCCCAAACACTAATAAAAAATAGAAAATAGACCACATATTTAACATTAATTTAAATTAAGATTTTTGTCTTATAAAAAAAATATTTTCCCGATTTTCTAAAAAAGTTTTTTTTATTTTTGGTTTAAAATAAACTTACTATAGTGGGGAGGGCGTTAAAACAATAACGTGTTTTAAAAATTTTATTTTATAATGTTGTGAATTTTAAAACTCTTACGCCTGTAAAAGTAGGCTAAACACCTGCTTTTATCAGGCGCTAGCATTTTTAGGTCATTTGCTGGGCAAGATATGGGTAAATACCACAATCTGCCCATGCGGAGGATTTGTCAAGCCAGAAACTTGACAGATCGGAAAAGCCAGTTTTCAGCACATGTGCATTGTGCGCTGAAAACTGGCTTTTGCGATGATTTCCCAGGTCAGCCAGGATTTCTGGGTCATTGTAGCAACAAAGTATAATGCCAGGAAAAAAAAAAAAGAGAACACAAACTTTATGCAACACCTTTCACACCCCCAGGGCATCCCAAAATACTTCACAGCCAATGAATTACTTCTGATGTATAATCAACAGTTTTTAAAGCAAAGAGTCAATTTGCACACAATATAGTCCAATACACAACTAGGAGATAAACAGAAAATATGAGCAATAGTAGGCCATTCGGCCCTTCGAGTCTGCAACGTCATTCAATATGATCATGGCTGATCCTCTATCTCAACACCATTTTCCCACTTTTTCCCCCCATACCCCTTGATGCCTTTTGTTTCTAGAAATCTATCTATCTCCCTCTTAAATATAAATATATTCAGTGACTTGGCTTCCACAGCCTTCTGTGGTAGAGAAAACAATTTCTCATCTCGGTCCTAAATTTCCTACCCCATAACCTGAGACTGTGACCCTTTGTTCTAGACTTCCCAGCCAGGGAAAACATCCTCCCCGCATCCAGTCTATCCAACCTAGTCAGAATTTTATATGTTTCAATGAAATCCCCTCTCATTCTTCTAAACTCTCGTGAATACAGGCCTAATTGACCCAATCTCTCCTCATATGACTGTCCTGCCATCCCAGAAATCAGTCTGGTGAACCTTCGTTGCACGCCCTCTATTGGCAAGTATATCCTTCCTTAGGTAAGGAGACCAAAACTGCACACAATACTCCAGATGCGGTCTCACCAAGGCCCTCGATAACTGTCGGGTGTCCTTGTACACCAAGGTCCTTCTGTTCATCGACACTTCCCAAGCCATCACTATTTAAATAATACTTTGTCCTTATGTTTTTCCTACCAAAAAGTGGATAACTTCACATTTATCCAATGTAAACTGCATCTGCCATGTTTGCCCACACACTCAACCTATCTAAAATCACCTTGCAGCGTCTTTGCATCCTCCTCACAACTCTCAGTCCCTAGTTTTGTGTCATCAGCAAACTTGGAAATATTACATAACATAAGAACATAAGAATTAAGAACAGGAGTCAGCCATCTAGCCCCTCAAGCCTGCTCTGCCATTCAACAAGATCATGGCCGTGGACTCAGCTCCACTTACCCGCCCACTCCCCATAACCCTTAATTCCCTTATTGGTTAAAAATCTATCTGTGATTTGAATACATTCAATGAGCCAGTCTCAACTGCTTCCCTGGGCAGAGAATTCCACAGATTCACAACCCTCTGGGAGAAGAAATTCCTTCTCAACTCGGTTTTAAATTGGCTCCCTGGTATTTTGAGGCTATGCCCCCTAGTTCTAGTCTCCCCGACCAGTGAAAACAACCTCTCTGCCTCTATCTTGTCTATCCCTTTCATTATTTTAAATGTTTCTATAAGATCACCCCTCATCCTTCTGAACTCCAACGAGTAAAGACCCAGTCTACTCAATCTATCATCATAAAGGTAACCCCCTCATCTCCGGAATCAGCCTAGTGAATCGTCTCTGTACCCCCTCCAAAGCTAGTATAGCCTTCCTTAAGTAAGGTGACCAAAACTGTACACAGTACTCCAGGTGCAGCCTCACCAATACTCATTACAGTTGCCGCCCTGCTTTTGTACTCCATCCCTCTCGCAATTTGGTTCCCTCATCCAAATCGTTTATATATAGTGAATAGCTGGGGTCCCAAGCACTGATCCCTGTGGAACCCACTAATCACTGCCCACCACCCCGAAAAAGACCAGATTATTCCTACTCTCTGTTTCCGGTCAGTTAACCAATTTTCAATCCATGCCAGTATATTACCCCAATCCTACGTGCTTTAATTTTGCACACTAACCCTCTTATGTGGGACTTTATCAAAGGCCTTCTGAAAATCCAAATACACTACATCCACTTATCTATTTTATCAGTTACATTCTCAAAAAGCTCCAGTAGATTTATCAAACATGATTTTCCTTTCATAAATCCATGTTGACTTTGTTTAATCCTGCTGATATTATCCAAGTGTGATGACCATAAAATGACCAGATAATTTGCTATAGTTGTGCTGGTTGAAGGCCATAGGTAACGGAAGAATTCTCTGCTCTTCAAAAAAAAAAAAGGCAAAATATTTTACATCCTACTTGAACAAATAGATGTAGCCTAAACTTAACTGAAAAAAAACCACTTCCAACAATACATCACTTCTTCATTATTGCACTGAAGTGGCACCGTAGATTGCCTGCTCAAGTCCTGGAGTTCAGCTTGAACCCACAACTTTCTGAATTGGAAAGGAATGCTAACACTGAGCCAAGCTGACAATCCAGAATTCTAATTTTAGCTTTTGTCACATTTTGTTGCAGCTTACCCTCTGCACTTAAAAAAAACATTGGTGTTATAGCTTTTCCACTAAATTGTCACACTCCCTGTTGGAAAGCACTTGGATACGCTTTTCTCTGTATCTTGCCTCTACTGCCAACATCTCCCAATCCCTCCTACCACACTTCACCCTCCAAAAGACACTACAACTCCCCAAAAGTATCAGAGCCTGGACAACTATATCTGAATAACTAATAGCAGCCAAATGAATGACAAGCCTATTTTTTTTTTAAAAAAGGAGCTTCTTTACCAAGGAAAGCAGTCAGGCTATAACTACCCTGTGTCTCTCAGCATTCTACCAAGGCAATCATCGCTGCCCGCTTACAAGCAGCAACCACAACTGCCCCATCTTCCTCTCGCACCGACATTTCTATCCAGCACAAAAGCAAATGACTGCAGATGCTTGATAGGCAGCATCCGTGAAAAAACAAGAGTTAAGGTTTCAGGTTGATGACCTTTCGTTAGAACTGGAAAAAAAGATTCTGACGAAAGGTCATCAACCGGAACCGTTAACTGTGTCTCTCTCTCTCTCTCTACAGATGCTGCCTGACCTGCTGAGTATTTCCAGCATTTTGTTTTCATTTACACTCAGCATTCCCCAACATCCTTCTTATCCTGCTCACCCCACCCACCACTGCTGCCTTGGACTGCCATCAAACCAACAATCACCACCCCTCTCCACACTTCCCTCTAGAATGTCCATTCACTTGTTAACAAAACCTATCTGCCCTCTCACATGGATGTAAAAGATCCTACTTGTTCACCCTGGTGTGGTGTCCTGGTCAATATTTATCTCAATTACCATCAAAAAACAAATCAGATCAATTATCACATAGCTATTTGTGGGAACGTGCACAAATTAGCTAGCATGTTTTCGTACACTTTATAACAGTGACTATACTTCTAATGTACTTCATTGCTCGTAAAGCATTTGGGGAAGTTCCTACAACCCTCAGAACTCTGCGTTCCTCTAATTACGGTCTCTTGTGCAACCCTCCACCCATCCATTTGTGACCATGCCTTCAACTGTCCAAGTTTTGGAATTCCCTCCTTAAACCTCGCTATGTCGCTCTCTCGCCTCCTTAAAACCTCTTTGACCAAGCTTTTGGTTGCCTGTACTAATATGGTGTCAAATTTTATCTGATAATGCCCCCGTGAAGAGAATATACACACACACACACACACACACACACGTTGTTATATCCAAACAGCTGACTTTATTACCAGTAGAGTGCATTAGTCTACTCTTAATTTAATGTCACAATTCAAGTGAATTTAAATTTTAGCTCTTAATTCCCACTTTACTAAATTCTAATTAGCAGATAAAACCAAAATGTTAGCACAAAAAACGTATCCCTAGGTTTAAACATAGAAAGGAACTTTCTTCTCCCTTCCATATGAAAAAAGAGGCCTTTTAAAGCTAATACTTGAAGACCAACTACCCAATGAACTAAAACTTACTCAGCAAACTTCATCACAAATGTTCTGCTGGAGGACACAACTCCATGAATGTTAATTACCAACACCATAAATAGATTTTTACCACAGTCAGCACTATAACTTTCCAGCCAGTCAGTCACTTAAAACAACATTTTTATTGCCCTTAAAAAATATATGAAATGCAATGTCAAAATCTACAAACGGATTAAAATATTGAAAACAAGCAGCGAACAAACTGTCTTCTCGTTACTTAAAATAATGTGGGGAAGTTTCGAAAGTCAAATGATCCAAGACAACCCCAAATATCTGGCCGATACAATTCTGTTGCTCCAGAAATGACAGTCACTGTCCGAGAACTGACCTGGGAAAATACTGCAATAGAACAGAAACTTTCCAGAATTTGACAACGGGGATTTAATGAACCTTTTTTTTTTAATCGGGAGAGAATGGTGCGAGCTGCAGACTGGCTAGTGCAATCCACACTGCCGTACATCGATAGCGCTTACCAACTGTCCTCCTCCACGGTGCCCGAGTCTAGGTCCAAGACATCCTCCTCCAGGTATACCGGCGGCTGCTGCTCTTCAACCCCCTCCGGGGACTGCACCCAGCACCTGGTGACGCCCGTCAGGACGGTGCTCGGCACCTCCGCCTTCCAGCTACTGAAGAACGCCTCATAGTCGGATAGGAACGGGTCGCCGGGGCTCAGCTCCAGATCCCCGTCACATTCGGGCGGCTGCAGGGGGGCCCCGTGCTCGCCTCCGTTTCCGCTCCCGCCGCGGCCGCTCCGGCACCTCAGCTGCTCATTCTGCAGCTCCAGCTTTTTAACCAAATCCTGCAGCTTTCTCACCTCCTTGTCTGCATCGGGCAGCGCGGCCACGATGGCGGCAGCGCGTCCCGGGCCGACTGGTGCCCCTGCATCGGTTACCCTCTCGGGCTCGGCTTCGTTGGGTCCCACCATTTAGTATGTGCAACAGCCAAACTGGTTCAGTCGTTCTCACTGACCAACCGTCCCCACTGCTACCGCCACCATCTTAGATAAAGGCGACCTTTGACCCACCCCCCCAAAACGTTGTCATGCGCAGAGCCCGAGCGCGCCACAGACGCCTGCGCAGTACCCACTGGCCGTATTTGGCGCGAAACTGGCCCATGGTTTGAAAAAAAGAGCAACTATTTGTACTAATTCCCCGACACATGCGCAGAATCGAGAATTAGGACAAATATCACCGCGGGGCGGCCAGGAGCAGTTCGTTTTTCGGGGGTAGATTTGATGCTGTTTTCACTCCAATTATACAGCCTGAGCTCTCCACAGTTACCAGTTATCTCAGCAGTTGAAGCACTGACCACACTTGATCAGCTCCGCTGGGCAGGTCACATAGTTCGCATGCCAGACACGAGACTCCCCAAGCAAGCGCTCTACTCGAAACGCCTTCACGGCAAACAAACCAAAGGTGGGCAGAGGAAACGTTACAAGGACACCCTCAAAGCCTTCCTGATAAAGTGCAACATCCCCACCGACACCTGGGAGTCCCTGGCCAAAGACCGCCCTAAGTGGAGGAAGTGCATCTGGGAGTCTCGAGTCTCATCGCCGAGTGCATGCAGAAATCAAGCGCAGGCAGCAGAAAGAGCGTGCAGCAAACCTGTCCTTCCTACCCACCCTTTCCCTCAACGATAATCTATCCCACCTATGAGAGGGACTGTGTCTCTTGTATTGAACTGTGCAGCCACCTAAGGGCTCATTTTAAGAATGGAAGCAAATCTTCCTGGATTCCCAGGGACAGCCTATGATGATGATGTACGTAAAGAATCAAGCAGCACGGTAAAGTGCTCCGTGGAGAGAGAGAGAGGAGAGATGGGGGAGAGAGAGAGGAGAGAGATGGGGGGGGGGGGGGGGAAGAGAGGAGAGAGATGGGGGGGGAAGAGAGGAGAGAGATGGGGGGGGGAAGAGAGGAGGAGATGGGGGGGGGGAAGAGAGGAGAGAGATGGGGGGGGGGGAAGAGAGGAGAGAGATGGGGGGGGGGAAGAGAGGAGAGAGATGGGGGGGGGGAAGAGAGGAGAGAGATGGGGGGGGGGGGAAAGAGAGGAGAGAGATGGGGGGGGGGGAAGAGAGGAGAGAGATGGGGGGGGGGGGAAGAGAGGAGAGAGATGGGGGGGGGGAAGAGAGGAGAGAGATGGGGGGGGGGGAAGAGAGGAGAGAGATGGGGGGGGGGGGAAGAGAGGAGAGAGATGGGGGGGGGGGGAAAGAGAGGAGAGAG